>NC_066583.1:433076998-433398729 GCF_024323335.1 Lathyrus oleraceus | reverse complement strand
TAGTAAGAAAATTTTAAGAGAATTAAGAAAGAATGAGATTTTGTTTTGCATATAATTCTTTTCTTTTATAAAAGTTAAATTAGTTTTTAAAGCTGTTGATTTATATATAAATTAAATTGTTGAATTGTATAAAAGTTGTAGTTAAAAAGTATACTATAATATAACAATATATCTATTTATAAAAAGTATTAAAATAAATACGCTATCAATTAAAATAATTATAATGCCTTTTAATTATTATTTTAGTATATATAAACACTACACAAAAGTTTATTTAGAAAATTCATTCACCATTAAAAATAAAAATTATTTTTTTAGTTTAGTGACCAACACATTTTTTTTAAAGTTGTTGAAATCAACAACTTATTTATATTAATAATTATATTAATATATTATGAGAAAATATAAAGAAATAAAGTAATATAGTGATTCGAATTTAAACTGAAATTTTATATAAAATATTTTTATATACAAACCACTAGAGTTTGTAGCAACAAAAACAAATAAAATATACAAACCACTAGAGTTTGTAGCAGCAAAAATAAATAAATTTTATTTAGAAACACATGCATATGAATAATATATTTATGGTGTATACATAAAAACGAGAAAAAATGAAATGAAATATTTTTTCATTACCAGTATTTGTGATTATTATTATTTTTTCTTAGTAGTCTTAAATCTCAAATTTATAATGCAATAAAATAAAATGGTGTATCTAATATGAAACTCTTAAAATAATTAAAATGAACTCTTACTATTTTTATTAAATTTTGATACATTATTTTTTATTATTCTAGAGTCCATGTTTTTACTATAAAAGTATTATATATATATATATATATATATATATATATATATATAGAGAGAGAGAGAGAGAGAGAGAGAGAGAGAGAGAGAGAGAGAGAGAGAGAGAGAGAGAGAGAGAGAGAGAGAGAGAGAGAGAGAGAGAGAGAGAGAGAGAGAGAGAGAGAGAGAGAGAGAGAGAGAGAGAGAGAGAGAGAGAGAGAGAGAGAGAGAGGGAGAGAGAGAGAGAGAGAGAGAGAGAGAGAGAGAGAGAGAGAGAGAGAGAGAGAGAGAGAGAGAGAGAGAGAGAGAGAGAGAGAGAGAGAGAGAGAGAGAGAGAGAGAGAGAGAGAGAGACTATTATTATTTAATATTTTATGTCTTGTTAGATGACTTCAATAAAAACATTCAACATAAAAATTGTAGAAGTGCAATATAGGGACATCTCACTTATTCATTTTTAAGAGGTCAAATTCAAACTATTAAACTACTTAAAAAATATTTTAAGAACTTATTTTTATAATTAGCTTGATTACAAATTATTAATTTCCGAAATGTAAACCTAGTTGGGATCATTGAATCTATTGTGATACTTTTGCACACAATTTACTTTTAAAAACAGTTCTTTATGCTTACAAAAGAGTATGTTGGATGACTTCTATCCATACAAACGTACTCAGTGGAGTGTGAGATTCCAAGCTCGAGCAAACCTCATGGTTTCTCGTTGCAGAAAGCATTCAACATGTGGAATTAAGAGTTTGTACACACGCATGAGTGCAGTGGCCTCATGCACAAAGATGAGTTGGATATACTAAAAGTCTAGACAATAAAGGTGAATGCATAGGCAAAATGTAAGAGACTTGTTTTAGTCAAATGTAGCTTTGGCTAGAAAGAAAGGTTAAAGTGGTGCTCATTCATTTCTCTCATGGCTCTTCAAAGACATATGTGGCCCCACTTCTAAAGCAAAAACATGGATGCATATATTCTCTTGTTGTAGTCTAAGTCACCTTAATAGCTTATAGTTGGACATATTAGGTCGTTTAGACAAATAGCTTATAAGTGGACAAGTTGAACATACTAAAAAAAATTGATTTGTTTTTATGAAAAAAGAATTCTCTACTTTGAATATTTAAATTTGTGATTCTCATTTGTTTCAACTACAAGAAAATTGATCCTAGCTATACGATATTGTCACAGGAAAAACATGTCGTTAAAAATAACATTATAACGTTATTCATGTTCTAAAACATTTAAAATAAAATAAAAAATCAAAATCAAATAAAATGTATGGAGAATTTTATAATTTTCAAAAAGGTAATGCTAACTTGTGTTTTAGGGGTACAAGTTAAGAAAATCACTTATAGAAAATTTATATTGAAAAAAATAATTAAAAAAATAATTTTATATTTTTATTAAAATCAATACAGAATTTTCAAGATAACATTCCTAATTTAGTTTTTAACTTAACATTACCCTTTTCAAAAAACACTGTATCAAAAACATATCGCTAACATATTTTGAAAATTAAAAAAAAATGAATGAAAAATATTGATAGATAACATTGATTGAGTGGTAGGAAGACTGACTACTTTTACTTTGATAAATACTTATCACGTCGCTAATTGGTGACTATTCTGACATGTTAAAATGACAGAGCTAACGAAATGGAAAACACGTGGTTAAACTAACTACACTTTAGATTTACAACTGAATCCCACATCGGTACTCTGCCTATTTAATTCCATACGATGCACTGCTCCCCCATTTTATTACAAACCAGAAACATCAATATCTCTAATTTTCCTCCTCAATTCATATTCTTCATTCACATCACTTCAATTTTTTGATTTTTTTCTTCGGTTCATATATTTCAATGATTGAAAGTTGCTCCATTTTTCTTATCAAAATTCAATCAGATTCAAAATAAAAAGTTCTTCAATTTATTATCATATGAAAAACCCGTCATTAGCAAAACACTTAAAATAAAATAAAAAATGAAAATCAAGTTTTCATATAAGAGAATTTTAATTTTAATTATTTAAAAATTATTTGGTATATTGGTTAAAAACGTAATTTATGTTTTATTATTTTATAGTTAAAATATATATATATATATATATATATATATATATATATATATATATATATATATATATATATATATATATATATATATATATATATATATATATATATATATATAATAGTACATTATAAAAAATCTGTTTGGTAAGATAAAAACAAAGAGTTTTAAATTTTTCAGCTCATTTTTATAAAGAACTTTATTTAATAATTGTTGTTTAACTTTTAACTTGCAGTTTTTTTATAAAAATTTGTGTTTTTTTCTAAAAAATTATTTAAAATAGCGTTTGAGTTTGTAACTTTTACCTTCGTTATTTTTTCTTTCATTCATATCTTTATTATTTTAACAAAAATCTATGTTTACCCTATACAAGACCGATCTTGGGTCCGAACAAGAAGCTCCATAATTCACGGCCTCCAAAAAATAGGAGTCTCAATTTTTTTATATTTAAGTAGTCGTATATCAGACCCAATCAATAATAGATTCATTAAAGCAAAAATAAGTTAATCAAATTGTAAAATAATAGGCCCAATTAATAATAGGCCATGCAAAACAAAACCAATAATTATTGTTAAATGAAAAATAAAAATTATCTCAATATTAATTTGTCTTTAGATTTTCCAATAGCCAACAACAGGATTTAGCCAATATCTCAATAATTTGTTTTTGGGTAATGCTGACCTGTGCCCGAAGGGCACATGTTAAGAAACCCACAAATAGAAAAATTGTTTTGAAAAAATAAATAAAATTATTAATGATAAGTTTCTAATAAATTCAATAAACATTTTTCAAAAATTTATTTCTATATTCATCTCTTAACTTATGCCCCAAGGGCAGTTTTTTCATTCACAACCCAGACATCACATTCTCTTATTTGAAATTCTCTCACTTTTCGTCAAATACACCGTCAATTTTGGAATTTTTTCTTAATCTCTATTATTATACATATATGACTTAATTGTTGAAATTAAATTAACTTCCAACTTAATCAAAATTATCACTATGTGCTTATCTTATGTCAATTAAGAAAACAATATCAAAAATTTACTATCATAAACCAATTTACTTTAACCTATCTTTTTCACTTTTATAGTTTCTTTTAATCATTACTCATATTATAAAATAAAAATGCTACTAACTCTTTATTTTCTATGTGGTATTTTATTTTCATTGGGTGATGTTAGATTTAAAATAATCAATTCGGATTAAGAAATAACTTATTCTAAAAAATGTTCATTTGATCTTTCTAAATATAATTAATTAAATATTACATATTTGTGTAATTTGTTAATTTTATTTGTTGTGTAAATGTTAATTTTATTTATTAATTATTTCTTAATTTTATTTATTTATCGGTTCAATTTCAATGTTGTGGAATTTATCGGTTCAACTTCAATGTTGCGGGATTGATCACTTCCAATTTCAGGTTCTAAATTTATTTTTATTATTCCTCTATGCCTCCTAAGATTAGAAAGTTTGATTCTGCGTGTGAGAAGCGTAAGAAAAAGAAAATACTTGATGAGTTAACTCAATCTCAATCAGGAGCTCTTGATAAATTTATTATAAAAGAACCACCAATTATTGTTGAAATCAGAATGTTGATGTTGGAATTATTGAAAATATGGAGAAAAATGATAATGTTAATGCTACCGAAAATGATAATCTAGATGCTAAAAATATGGAGGAAAATGTCAATGTTAATGTTGCTGAAAACGATAATTTAGATGATGCAAATGCTGATAATGCTAATGAAAACGGTGAAGATATAGATATTTTTGATCCAACAATATGGGATTCTCTTAAGTCTAGAATGATTGATTTATTAGCAACAAAATGTCCTAAAAGAGATGTGTTTATTGTGAAGGGTCCTAAAGATAAATCATTTAGACGTTTTATGGCTAATTTGTATACTAGAATTTTACCAAATGGAGAGAAATGTGATAAAGATTGGCTTGTTTATTCAAAAAAGCTTGATAGAGTATTTTGTTTTTGTTGTAAAAATTTTAAAAGAGAGATTCGTATATGTCAATTAGCAAATGAGAATTTTTGTACTTGGAAACATGTTGGTGAAAGATTTAGAGAGCATGAGGTGGACATGGAAAATGTTCACAATATGACTACTTGGTATGAGTTGTGTAAAAGAATGCAAAATTTTCAAACTAATGATAAAACAACTCAAATATTTATTGAGAAAGAAAAGGGGCACTGGAAAAATATTTTAAAAATAATTATTTAAATAGTAAAATTTCTTGCTAAACATAATTTGGCATTTTGTGGTTCGAATAAGAGATTGTACCAAAATAGTAATGAGATTTTTTTTGGCTTAATTGAAATGTTAGCTGAGTTTGAACCAATTGTCCAAGAATATGTTAGACGTATTACAAATGATAATGTTCATGTTCACTTTCTTGGGCATAAAATTCCAAACGAGTTAATACTTTTGCTTGCTTCTGCAATAAAAAATGAAATCATTAGAAAAATCAAACAAGCAAAGTATTTCTCAGTGATACTTGATTGTACTCCTGACGTTAGTCACCAAGAGCAAATGTCTTTGATAATACGATATATGGATGTTTCTTCAAATTCTGTTAAAGTTGAAGAATATTTTTTTGGATTTTTAAATGTGAATGATACAACTGGTCAAGGTTTTTTTTATATTTTATAACATGAATTGAAAAATCTTGATCTTGACATATTTGATGTACGGGGACAAGGTTATGATAATGGTTCAAATATGAAAGGAAAACATCAAGGTGTACAAAAGAATTTTTTATACATAAATCCAATAGTCTTTTATACTCATTGTGTTTGTCATAGTCTTGATTTGACATTGTGTGATATGGCTAACTCTTGTCCTAAAGGTGAAGTTTTTTTGGAGTTGTTCAACGCATTCATACTATTTTTGCTAATTCTACTAAGAGATAGAAATTTTTAAAAGATAATGTAAAATGGTTGACTCTAAAATCATTGTTATCCACTCTGGGAGAGTCATGTAGATAGTGTCAAAGCTATTGAAGCTAGCGGAAATATACCCGAACGTATCGCACGCTCGAACATACAACGGAGTCGCCATCAAAATTTATTTATTCCAGAAGGAAAGGGAAAACATCGATAAAACCCAAGGGAAAGAGATATGTTGGGTAAGGAAGTCGGTTATTCAAGGGGAAGGTATTAACACCCATAACATCCATGGCACTCCATGGGAACCGTTTTGATTGTTCTCGCTCAAATAGGTGTGATATCTAAAATTACTCGCAAAAGAATGGAGGAAGGAAGGAAAATAGATAAAGTGCTCGGTGAGGATTAGGGCCCTCATGCCTACATTTCCTCATAGTGCAATGAGGAATTCAGAGCTTCGTAGTTCAAGGAACTAGAGGCGGGAGATGAAAAGGAGTGTGATCAAGGTATGCTATGAATCAAAGGATAGTATTTTTAACTCCAACGAGGGTGAAAAGATGAACCCAAGAGTAAGGTGGATATCACCAGTACGCGAGCTAGCAGGACTGCCGCTATAGGGTAATGCCGAAAAGAAATACTGAATTAAGTGTTTGGGCATAGTCTCAAACATCTCTTGGTTCACAAGGTGACGCAAGAAGGAGCACAAAGAAGTAATGTATTTGGCTCAAAGATAACCGATATATCACGTGAAGTGAATGAGGTAGAATATGAATGTAAAAGATATGAATGGTGCCCTAAGGCGGAAGGAGGAATAATTAGAAGTATGCTCGCCAAGGATTCGCATCCTCGTGCCTACGTATTATCATTGTGCAATGGGAAATTCAGAGCAATCGTAATTCGGAACCATGAGAATAAAGGGAAAGACATACAGTGATGAAGAGTATGACTTGTACCAACATAATGGTATCAAAAAGGTATTTGTCCAAGCAACAGGGACTCACAAGACAAACCCAATTTTAGAGATTAATTGCCATGAAACAAGGAGAGAGATATTTGTCTAAGCAATAGGGACTCACAAGACAAACACCAATTCAAGGAATGATTGCAGTACTATATAGTACAAGGAATAATGTATCACTGGATGGGGAACAAACACATCAAGATCAAATAAAAATAGTATCTCGAATCCAAGAAGGAGATAGACTCTGAATCGAAGAGCAAGGCAGGCGTTCACCAGTACGTGGGCTAGTAAGACCACCACTATAGGGTAAAGCTAAAAAGAAAGGTTGAATTAAGTGTTTGGGCATAGTCACAAACAACTCTTGATTGATGAGGTGAACCGTCGCTAGATCCTCCTAAAAGGATAGACAAGGAGTCGAGAAGTATAGTTGATATCAAAAAGATGATATTGATTGAATGAATGGAGAATTATTGATTGATAAATGGGGTAGCTCGTGAAGAAACTGGATTCTCCTACCTACGTATCCTTATAATGCAATAAGGAAATCAGAGCTTTCGTAGTTCATCCCACTAGGGCTGAAAGTAAGGTGATTGAGGCAAAAGAAGATGATTGAATGGTTGAATTGAAATGATTAGAATGGAGAATGAGTAGACTTGATAGTTGTAAGAATCACACTAAAGTCTATGAGTAAAGGTGAATATGATAAGCAATGAGTCAAACGTCTCGCACCCAAAGATATCCAGAATGAGTGTAGGAAAGCTCTAGTCTCATTCCTTCTTTACTACTTAAGGCTCGTGGCATGTAACTCTCGCCTTAACTTTCAAGTGGAGAGAGAAGAATCTTTGTTGTTTCTTATGTTAATGAAGACCTTATCAATCGTTCGATTCAAATCGCACTAAAGTCTATGAATAGAAGTGGATACGATGAGCGCTTGGTCATTTGTCCCATACCCAAAGATATCCAGAATGAGGGTAGGAATTCTCCAGTCTCATTCCTTCTCCATTGCTTAAAGCTCGTGTCGTACAACTCGAATCATAATTGATAAGTTATTGACGAAGTCCTTTATTTGTTGTATGATGCTTTATGAAGGGAGAGAGACTTGGCAATCATATGATTAGAATTGTGCTAAAGTATAGGAATAGAGGTGAATACGATGAGCATTGGGTCATTCATCCCATACCCAAAGATATTCAGAATGGGGGTAGGAATTCTCCAGTCTCACTCCTTCTCTATTACTTAAGGCTCATGCCACACAATTCTAACTTTGATTTAACAAGCTCTTTTAATTTGCCACCTTTGATTTCTTATAGTATCCACTGCTTGGTATGACTGAGGATGCTTGATTGAAGATCTTGACTTGAGGCTTCGAGCTCCACAGCTTAGAGAAAAAGTCTTATTAAATGACCAAGGGTCTTTTGGTCATTCAAACTAGACTGTGGGATTATACAAGTTCAAATGATTTAATTTTTCAAAATTACTTTTAATCAACTTAATCGAAGGGTTAAGGTTTGATTATAAACTAGGTTAAGACCTAATCTAATGGTTAGAAATTGATCAAACTATACTAAGGGATTATGTCATGGTTAATCAAAAATCTTGACTAAAATTCTATGTTAAGAATTCTAAGGGGGCATTTTATTTTGGATTAAAATTTCTATGTAAGATTTCTAAAGGAACATGTGATTATATGGTGAAAGTAACCAAAATGACCTCTAAGGGGTAAAATGGTCATTTTACAAAATATTTGATTAAATTTCTACTCAAGCAAAAATCAACTACAAATCAAATCTAAATTCTTAAACCAAATCGATTAAATCTAATTCAAAAAAATCAAACCTAATTACAACTAGAGATTAATATTTCTAATTCTAATTTTCTCTACTAATCCTAATTAAGTTTTAACACTAAGTTCCAATTAACCCAAACAAGACTTAATACTAATAAAGAACCTAATTAGTCACAACTCATTTGATTAAATCCTAAAACGTCTAATTAGTCCTAATTAAAGATTCTAAAATCTAGGGTAATCTTAAAAAGTGAATTAATCTCATCTAAACTTAATTAAGCTAAAGTTTCAATTAACGCTAATTGTATCCAATACTCAAAAATTAAAATCCTAAATCTAAGATTCTAATTCTCCTAATTAAACTTCTAATTTCTTAGTCAACAAGATTAGTAACTAAGAAAGGATAAAAAAAACAAAACAAAAAGGGAAATGGGTTAGATGGGGGTGCAGGCCCTATTTAGGGTGTGGCAGGAAGCCCACCGTATGGGCTCAAATGGAGACAAGGGCCATAGTCCAAAGCGTAATAGTACAGGGGGTGTGGATCTCAGCTTTGGGACGTTGATGGTTAAGGAAAATTGGGCTTAAACCCAACAACAACAAACAGGCCCTTGTTTGAAGCCAAGTTCTACCCCCCCCCCCCCCCCCCCCCCCCCACAATTGAATTTGAAATAGGCTCAGATGCACACTCCCTTCACTCACCGTCTCAGGTTAATGGCCTTCACGAGCCACCATGGGCCACCGCGTTGGACGTCACTCCCGGCGGCGGTGACCACCAGAAATACGAATGAAGTACTCCAATAGACGTCTCCTCACCTCCTCATTTCGAATACAACTCCAATTTCTAAGTGAAACCGGATTCATCATCAAGAACAGGACGAACTGGGTTAAAAACCCTAGAAGTATAGACACTAATTACATGGTGAGGTCTAAGATTTGGAGGTCTAATTGTCAGGGCTTTGAATCGCCCCTGAGTAAACTACAAGATGATAACAGCAACACAACAAAATGGCAAGGATGAACCTACCTCCGAACCCGAGGATTGCTCCAGCGAAGCGTTCAAATTGGAGATGACGAAGTAAGAAAAGGAAAATCACTTGGTTAATAGGTACGATCTTGCCTCTTTCTCGTGGTATCGTTCTTCTTTTATTTCCACTTCTTCTTCCAAAACCTTCTATGAAACGATTGGACTGAGAGGGATGGAAAGTTTAGCTCGCTTTTCTTGAAGCTCCAAGGTGAAGCTTCAATGGAGTCTTGAGTAGAGCTTTGAGTGAGAGGGGATAGGATTGGGATTTAATGAAAGCAGAGTGATAGAGAAACTGGAATTTTTGATCCAGCCCCAATGATTTGCAATGATGAGGTTTTTATAGAACTCATGGCTTGTAATAAAATAGGGCAGGTAGTTAGGTCAGCTTTTAGGGCAACTTTGGGATTGATTATTCTGGTCAGAGATAGTTAGTGATAACTCACTGAGTTGAGTTTCTAACTCAATTAGTTAGTGATAAGTGGGATTGGTTAGGTTAGTTTTAACTAGGGGAATTGGTCATGAATGTGTAACTGGTTCTATTGTGACTGACTTAAGGTTATGATTGGTTAAAACTTGAGTAAGTTTTGGATGGTTGAGATTGTATTTTGGGCAACTTTGATTTGAGTGTGCAATTGCCTTATTCTTCTAGGTGAGATCCATGGTTAATAGAAGCCTACTATACTGCTTGTCAAGAGGGGTTTGAATGACACATTCCGTTGATCCAATATGAACTCAGTGCACCATTTCCCTTGCCTTAATCATAAAGCTGATGCCATTTGAAGATGCTTGAATCATTGAATCACCATGGCCATGATGTTGTAAGGCTCTCATGTTAGTCCTCAAATCCTGTTAGCTAGTGGATCATCTCTCTTTATGCTGTTTTTTTTTCTTTTGTCAACATATACTCTGTTAATGGTTGCTCTAATAATCGTCTTGCTGACTTGGTTTCAATGTGCAATGTCTCACCTGGTTCCACAAAATTATGCAATCTCAATGGCAGTTAGGCATTGGTGAGTGACATTAGCTTGATGTACCATTTGGTTAGTTATGGCACTGCTTGAATGTTGCTAGGTATGCTATACTATCATTGCTGGATGCTTGCTGTTGATTCAATTTCTTTGTTTTGCTCTGCATTGCCAACTGATAGTGAGTTGTTTGTGAATTGTGTTGCACTTGGTTATTGCAGATTTATTGCATTCATAATGTGCTTGGCAGAAAACTTAATTATGAGGGGTGTTTGTGCAGTGAATTTGAAGATGGATCAACTAGTTGTTTGATGGACTGTTGTTTAGAGTTTTGTTCAATGCTTGTACTGAAAACTGCTGTGACCTGGATGTATTTATGTAAGTTAGGGTCTGCTGCATAACTGCCATGCTGCTTCCTTTGATTGGACTGATAACATTGTTGGTACTGTCATGATGATTTGTTGTTGTAAGATGTCTGTTTGGCTTGCTATGCGTCATGGTGATTTTCCTGGTCATTGATGATAGAAAATGTTAGTTAGACTATTGTGCAGAATGTTGTGTAATTTGAAATGGCCATGTGGAGGTTTAACATGTGTGCTATAGGTTTTGCTCATGGTTTGCAAGTGGTTGGCCCAACCAGTTTGTGCAACTGCAGGATGAATTCTTCATGGCTTGTTCCTAGTTATGCTGTTATGGTTGGATGTTGGCTGCTGAATTGTTAATGCAGGCTTGGTGTATGAAGTGAAGTGATTCCAAGTTATGGTTTTGGTAGTTTTCTAGTTAATATAAGTTTATGTTTAAAATAACGTGTGAAAAAATATTATTAAGCAATTAGTTATTAATTTTGTTAATATTTGTAGTTATTTTTTTATCAAATTTTTTGAATTGCTCGATAGATTAAAGTAACTTTTATAATTAAAATGACAACGATTTTGTAAATGTGCAGTATGAAATATTTTTGGTACTATTGTAGTTGGATGTACTATAGAACATTTTCAGAAAGACGTAGATTTAAACCAAATTTGAAGGAGTTAACGGGTCTATCACATGGAAAATCGCTCAAGAATGTTGTTGAAGCAAAGGGGGAGTAAGATGTCCATGTCTAAAATGAGAAGTAAACTTATACTAGTCAAAAAGTACATGTGTGTGTGTTCCCCCTACAAGGGCACGGAGACTCGGAGGTCTTAGTAGGTGTATAACACGTTTTGGTGGTGAGGACTTGCTCACGGAGGCGATAAGCCATATGCTTTGGTGTTTGAGGATATTTAAGGGACCAACTCACGTGAGGTGAAAGGCCCTGTTGGTGGCCAACAATACTTGATTGTAGGCGGACAGTTAGGTTAGTCACATGTGTGTTAAGGTCGTAACGAACGTGGTGCTCTTTTAGTTGTGGATAATGTGTATGAGTTAGAGTCCCCCTCCGCCTTTTGAAGGGAGAGATGTTTATTGAGGCATCTTTGAGCCTAGAGTTTTTACCCCTTTTCGTGGCCTTAACCACTCTCTTCTTATTAGGGGAGTTATTTGACCACCGATCTTCTACGAGTCAATGGATACTCTCTCTTTCTTAACTCTCACATTATGGATGCATATGGTCAAGTCGCCTAGATTCCACTTAGGTAGAAATATTATTAGGCGAGAGCACCCTATTTTAGGATCCCTACAAATATAACACTACATAGTTCCTCAAGCACGGTGGTTTTTCATAAGGGCAAAGTGTTTAAAATTCTTGTACCTTTTCTGAAACACGTTCCTCGCTCTATCGACGATTTTTTTAACTAAGGGTGGCAGCCTTCGCTAGGCTAGTCCCTCTGCGAAGGAAGAATCCCCATTATGAAGGTACTTTTATTAGTAGGCAAGGTGATTGTGGTCCCTCTTGATGAAAACATGGGCGTCTGGTGAAGATGCAGACGGTTCAGCAGCGGGTGGTGCTTTCTTTTTCCTATGACACTACCGACGCCCGAGGGACGATGCAAGGTGAAACCTCACGGATAGTCGAGAATAACCCTCATAAGGTTTCCAGGAGGGTAGAAAGTTCTTATGGGCCATCAGGAAATTGAGAGAATGACCTTAAACTAGAATGGTTAATGGATGTTCCGGCTCCTTCTGAACCTTTTTTGTGGCATGGTCAAGCCTTTAATGCAATGGATTTTTCCTATCGATTTTTCTCTTTCCCTAAGAACTTCCCGGGTGATTACCGACTACTTTCTTCTATGTCCCTCACTCAATTTCCCACTTTACTGGAGGCCCAACTTATAAGGTGTTTTATGGTGGGAAGAGCATTAAGAGAGAGAGACGACCTAACACCTTGGGGGAGGCTATAGTTAGGGGCCATCAACCTGAACAAATGCACTCGCGAAGGTGGGTTGACGTTAAAGCATACAAGGGCTAGTAGGGGTGATCTGAAAATGCTTATCGAAGGAGTGGCCACTTAAACTCTTATTCAGCATGAAGAAGTGGATGACTTGAAGAAGTCGCATGAGGAAGCTCAGAGTACTCTTGAAAGCACAAAAGAGTAGGTCTCATAGCTTACGAATGACGTCGTGACAACCATCATTTATCACTTGTAGCGTTGCCCTCCGTTAACCCTATCTAGATTTGAACCCCATGGATACTTGTAGAGTGGTTCTGGATGGGGAAGTGGTAAATGAAGAGTTATTCCTCCTCCCCTTCCTCCTTCCTTTTGGTTGTACTTCTATTTAACCTTCCAGAGATTTTTGTAATTATTTTGGACAATGCCGTCCCCTTGGGGCGCCTTTTATATCAATTGCCTCTATTGTTAATTGATTGTTGCTTGGCCTTAATTTTTAAGACGACTTGTTCCTACGGTTGCCTCAAGGAGCGACAAGGATCTCATTTTCTTGAGGATTCAGCACATGTAATCGCCTCCATGGGCGAAAAGGATCCCATCTTGGGGATCCAACATGGTGTAGCGGGGTATTCGTTGCCATTAGACATATTGACTAAATCTAAGGTAATCTATACAAGTCGAGTCGCCACCTCACTTCTATTTATCCAAAGGAATGGTTAGAAAGCGAACAAAAACCTAAAAGTTTTATCGAATCAAAAACTAGTAAAAATGTCAGAGATTGGGGTAAGGGGGTTGGTTATGCAATGGGAAGGTTTTAAGCACCCAAAACATCCTAGGTACTCCTAGGGAGCCCTTTTAACACTTGTTGTAAGGTTGGTATTTTGTGAAAATTTATTTGTGCAAACATGATTGAAGAGATGAGAAGAGAATATACAAGTTATTTACATTCTGTGTTTGGATGGATAAACCCATTGCCTACGCACCATCTTAAAAAAGATTAGGATCAAAACCTCGTAGTTCGGGGTAAAAATCTCAAAATGAGTTGGTGAATTAATTGGTCCAAAAGCCTTAAGGTCTTTTGTTATCCAAGGGAGAAAACTCAACCTAAAACCACAAATCCACCATATGAGGATAGCTTCAACATGCTAGTGAGGGGTTAACCCTATAATAAGCATGGAAGACTCATTGTCCCTCACTAAGGATATAGGTGAGTATTACATCTACCTCCAGGATAACTCAAATCTAATAGCTAAAGGTTAGGAAAAAGTTTTGATTAAGGGAGTGGCCATTGAAACAACAAAAAGTATTTGAATGAGTGGTATTTACCAATGAAAAGTATTTACCAAATATGGTCAAAGTTGACTTAGGATTCAATTCAAAATAAGTTTTATAAAAAGAAGGTTTGAAAATCAAAAGCATAAGGCTTAGGTTTCTAATGTTCGAAAAGAAGTGTTAAATGTTTGCACAAAAAGTTTTGGCTTGGGTTAGAGTGGAGGGAAGAAGAAGAATGGCTAAAGTCCTAATCATACAAGAGATGAGGGATAAGAAGCAAGACCACAAATGGAGTTCATCTCTAGAGATCATATTGATGATCCAAGTAGCTCGCATCCTTTGGAATATGCAAGCAAAATAAGTGTAAGCTCAAGCAATCAACATAGTCAACAAGCTCCTAGAAGATTCTGAATGTCTCTTGTATCTTTCACTTTGGATGAACATGGCAATGGTTCTTCAATTTGAGCTCACATAGGATCCCCTAGCACAAAATCACACACATCAAAAGTTCTATGAAGTAAATCAAGAATGGACAAGAGTGGGTTTAGAGATTTGGTTCTTCTAATCCATCTTCAACATTAAGGTCCTTTTACTCCAATTTTGCATAAGGAATGTCCTAGAAACTAAGTCCATTTGTCCATTTCTTTGCATTTGGTCCACAACAATCAAAACAAAACACAAGCACAATAATATATACAGAATTATGTGCTCAAGTGAGCAAAAGGCAAATTGCATGAACATAAACATGTGCTCAAATGAGCAAAGGGGGAAAGGAAAATGAATAATATGTGCAAAAATAGTAAATTGCATAAATGTAAAGAGCAAGAAGTAAATGTTAATGGTTAATAGTTAATGTTAATAGTTAGTGAGCCATAAGGAAAATTTAGCGCTATGTTAAGCAATCGTAATTGGACTTATGTAGAAGTCACAACTATCTGAGGCCAGTCAATAATAATGTAGGCAAAAACACAAGTTAGAGGTCTTGATTAGTGAATCAAACTCCAACAACTTGCCATGCCAAAAAGAAGATGAGAAATGATCTTGTATTGATTTAGGTTCTTTGCATGATTTAGGAAGCAACCTATCCTTAATGCAAAGCCATTCACTTGATCCATGATCAAGATGAATTAGATTTGAATCAAGGAAGATTAAACCTCCATGTATCAATGCTAACCACCAATCCTTAACTCATTGATCAAAAAGAGAAAAAGAAGAAGAAGAAGAATAAGAACATGAAGAATTAAAGTGCATTAATAGAAATGGAATGAGATAATCAACAAGCATTGACCAAAGATAGAAAAGATCAAGGTCAAACAATTGAAAACAGAAGCAAAATGAAGATTAGAAGTCAAGAAACAAATAAAATATTTTTGGCATTTTTTAATATTAAAATAAAACTTGAATTAAAATAATAAAGAAAGGTAAAACTTCAAACTCACTTCAAATAAACTTTGAAAAGTCCAAGTGAAATATCCCAAGTTCAACAAGGTCAAACAAAGTTTGACAATTTTTTTTAGCATTTTTAAAAGTCAGAAACTATTTTAAATCAATTAAAAATGCATAAAAATAACCTAATTGAACTACAATCTCAAATAAATCTCAAATCAATTAATAAATTGATGAGAATATTTTTAATAGATCTATCATCATTCAAAGAGGTTGGAAAAATATTTTTGTATTTTTTGGATATCAAAAACTATTTTAAATGAATTAAAAATAACCAGAAAAGAGAAAATTACTAAAAAAATATCAAATGACAAAATAAAAAATATTAAAAATCATTTTTAGAAAGTAGAAATTAAAAGGATAAGAATGAAATTGGTCCCATAATTTTTGGACCAATAATGAGAGAGATATGAATTTTTAAAATGAAATGGAATTAAAATAATAAAATGAAAATAAAATCAGAAAATAGAAATAAGGAAAAAGCGTGAGCCATTGGATGGAGATTCATTAATTGACGTGGATCATCACACGCCCTAGAAGCGCGCGTTCACCATACACCTTGGTCAACTGAAACACACCCAGCCATTAAAAGAGTCATAACATTGGACGCGTGGGATTGCATCTGGGAAAGCAAATGGACGGATCTGATTGATTTTGGAGACCAGACGGTGGCCAGCGCCACCGTCTTCTCCGGCCAAACTTCGGCCACATAAAAAATTACAAAAATTAAAATGGCAACCAAAATGCACGATCCGGGCATCATTCGAGAGCTAGGGTGATGTACATCACCCCTGTACCACTCAATTCCATTCTAGATTTCTATGTTGAGAGAAATCAGAAGTGGAAATTTTGTGGTGTTCATATGAACTTCATGATTTTCAAAAATTGAAAGCATAGCAATGTTGCCTCTATGTAGAGGACTTCAGATCACACAATAACAAAGCAAATAAAGCACTATACAAGTTGGTTCGAAGCAAATAACAGTTGAAGTAAACCTTTGAATTGCAAGGCTTTGAATCACGATCTTTGGATGCTTTTGCTTACAGTAGACACTATGGATCAAGGAGAGAAGGTTTAGGAACTTTGAGATCTGAAGATTGATCAATGAAATCAAAATTCAGATCTGAAAAATTTGGAGAAAAATGGATTAGTTCCTTTAGTGATGGCTAGGATTTCAATTGAGAAGCAATTGGGGCGCCTTAAGGTTGCCAAAATGAAGAGCATGAGTAATGTATTTATAGCTGAGCAAGGCTGAGTTGCATGAACAAATCATGTGCATGGATGGAAAGGGCCTCCATGCATGGGCCTATACATGCGCATGGAGGGCCCAATTCCACTTGGAATTTCAAGCTTATGCCAAAAGAAATGAGAATGGTCGTGCATATTGGACTGTATTAGCTCATGCATGGCAATTGAAATGATTTTCCAAAAATGCACTATAACATTCAAGTCTTCGAAAATGCCATGTTAAAAATAGGAGCACCACCTCATGAGTAATGGTTGGAAAGCTTATTGCATAAGAAACAAATGTTATGTTGATCAAAACTCCATTTGGGCCTTTGAAATTAATGAAAATTGAACTTGAAGTGTATGGTGCAAAACATGCATATGTGAGATTTTCAAAATTGGCCAAAGTTCAAGCCCTTCTTTCTCAATGATGCAAGCTCCAAATGATAAAATCTTCAACATTAAAGTTGTATATCTTTTCAATAAAATCAATTTAGACTCAAAATTTGCATTATTTAGATTTTTTATGAAGAAGTTATGGGCACTTGAAGTTGGACTTTTTCACATTTCAATGCATTTGGTCCAAAGTGACCTATAATGTTTTGCATTATCACATGTATTTCTTTTGAGATTTTGAAATTTTACTCAACATAACATTTTAATTATACATATTAAGCTTTCCAATGCATTTGATCTCACCTAAAATCATGAAAAATGAAGGAGTTATGTCCTTGGGAAGTTGACCCAAAATTAGGGTTTCAGTCAAAATGACCTATAATGTCTTGGAATGGGTGATGACCTTCCAAGCTTCAAATCAATTTTTGATGAACATGAAAGTTGTTCATATTGTCCTTAAGAACATTGTTTCTCTTGGGGTCATCTCCATTTGACAAACAAATAAAAAGTTAGGTCTCAGTGTATTTCAAAATAGTCAGATGAATTGACTGATCAACTTCTCAAGTCCAAACCTCATATCTTGATGAATTGATGATTGAGGACACTCAAATAATTTCAAATATGAATGAAATTATGAATTAAATAACTTCCCTTGGTTGTATTTGACCATGGGTTGAGGTTGCTTCATGAGCAAGACACAAATGAATTAGGGTTTCCTTGGGAAACAAGCCTCAAACCCTTTGATTTGCTTTGATCAAAATGATGAATTGAGATACTTGGGAGGCATATTTGATGGATGAGAGCTTTGGGAACCATTGCCATGCTTGCCTTCATCTTCAATTGGCCATATCAATGCACATAGTATCTCCTAGAAGCTTTAGACCTTGTGACTGCTCAAGCTACAAACAAGAGATGTTAGTGACACACTTTTGTGCCTTTGGTTAGTAAATCAAATGAGAAAAGCAATAATATACAATTCAAGCATGCTTGGTGATCTCAAACCAAAGGGTAAGGAGCCAAGATGCGTATGATCCTTGAGGCAATGCAAATGCAATGTTATGATGCCATGAGGGATCTTAGGGTCAAAATTAGGGTCTTACAAATGCCCCTATTTAAGATCATTCTAGCCGGAGAAGTGAAGGTTAAAATCTTCGTCTCGACGAGGTAGAATGGGCTTAAATAAAAACAAAGAGACAAATTTTGGTCCCTAAGAGACCTCATGATGCAAATGTATGTATGCAAAAGGTAATACTCTGTGGGGATATGTGTCCATAAAGAGAAAAGAGATAAGGAGAAACTGACAATCCACACGAGTAACACACTCCATGGGACAGAGACTCTAAGGACTCTAATGGGGATAAAAATGGGAATAAAATGCGTGAGCAGGTCACAACTTAAGACTTGGTGAGAGACACGAGAAGAATTCCATGAGAATAAATCAAATGGAAAGACTCGAGCTGACTCAAAGGCGCATGTATTGGGGAATATGCCAATACAACAACAACTATCCACAAAGGACACTTCGGATGAAACTCCGGACTCAAATGAGGAACATCCACTAGGGGACTTCACTAGGGAACATCCAAACAGGACTCATCTGAGGAACCAACGGGATGAGGTATTACCGGTTACTAGGTAATAAGCTCAAGGAGACATGTGATCGCAACACCGGTATAAGGGTGAGAGAAAAACATATTAAGGGAGAATGAATATCTAAGACCAGTATGAGGGTGAGAGATATCAAACATCCAAAAACATCTGAGGAAGACCTAAAAGGTATATTTCAACTCAGGGAAATCTGACTCCACAGGGGACGAAAGTCATAATAGGGAGCTGAAGGGAAGGAACACCAGGGATACCGGTTACTGGGCATATAATAGGTGACCGACCAAGCGTGAATTGGGGAATATTTCCAAGACACTCATCATCTGAAAAGAGGGCTGAAAAAGCAGACTCGATTACAAGATGGGCATTCGACTCCGCAAAAGGGATACGAATCTTACTCGACTAGGGAAGAACAAATGACTTCGACCAAAGAGCGCATGAGATATATTATCTATTACCGTCAGAACATAGATAACATACTCGTATGGAAGATTATCCACAATCGGTTACTAAGTTAATAAAGGATAAATCGACCGAAAGAAAAGGGCATCGGGATACCAAATATTAGGTATAAAAAGATGACCAATCAAAGGGAGAAACGATCATTGCCGACAAAAGGAAAATGAAAGATAACTCACTGGGGATACATTGACAAAGGCAATGATCCGGGAGATATACCACCAGTTACCGGAAGACATACTCAAAAAGGTGAAGGAATATCAATACCGAATATTGGATAAAGATAACCGTCAAGGAGGGGATTATATCTACCGGATACTGGGTAGAAAACCACAGAAGAGTAACTGCCATCGGTTAGGATGAACGAAATAAGGTTAACTCTACAGAGGGATAAAAATGGGGTTTACAACTACCGGTATGAGGGTAGAAGGCCACAGACTCCGCCGGGGAAAAGATGGACAATTACTCGTTACTGAGCAATCATTCATCTAAACTACAGGGAAGTGCAGGGGAAACCTCAAGAATAGTCAATCTAGGAACAAACTAGAGAGACACAATTGTAGCGGGGTATTCGTTACCATTAGAGATATTGACTAAATCTAAGGTAAACCATACAAGTCGAGTTGCCATCGCACTTCGATTTATCCAAACGAATGGTTTGAAAGCGAACAAAAACCTAAAAGTTTTATCGAATCATAAACTAGTAAAAATGTCAGAGATCGGGGTAAGGGGGTTGGTTGTGCAATGGGAAGGTTTTAAGCACCCAAAACATCTTAGGTACTCCTAGGGAGCCCTTTTCACATTTGTTGTAAGGTTGGTATTTTGTGAAAATTTGTTTGTGCAAACATGATTGAAGAGATGAGAAGAGAATATACAAGTTTATTTACATTTTGTGTTTGGATGGATAAACCCATTGCCTACGTACCATCTTAAAAAGAAGATTAGGATCAAAACCTCGTAGTTCGGGGTAAAAATTTCAAAAATGAGTTGGTGAATTGATTGGTCCTAAAACCTTAAGGTCTTTTGTTATCCAAAGGAGAAAACTCAACCTAAAACCACAAATCCACCATGTGAGGATAACTTCAACATGCTAGTGAGGGGTTAACCCTATAATAAGCATGGAAGGCTCATTGTCCATCACTAAGGATATAGGTGAGTATTACATCTACCTCAAGGATAAGTCAAACCTAATAGCTAAAGGTTATGAAAAAGTTTTGATTAAGAGAGTGGCCATTGAAACCACAAAAAGGTATTTGAATGAGTGGTATTTACCAATGAAAAGTATTTACAAAATATGGTCAAAGTTGATTTAGAAGTTCAATTCAACATGAGTATTATGAAAAGAAAGTTTGAAAATCAAAAGCATAAGGCTTAGGTTTCTAATGTTTGAAAAGAAGTGTTAAATGTTTGCACAAAAAGTTTTGGCTTGGGTTAGAGTGGAGGGAAGAAGAAGAATGGCTAAAGTCCTAATCATACAAGAGATGAGGGATAAGAAGCAAGACCACAAATGGAGTTCATCTCTAGAGATCATATTGATGATCCTAGTAGCTCGCATCCTTTGCAATATGCAAGCAAAATAAGTGTAAGCTCAAGCAATCAACATAGTCAACAAGCTCTTAGAAGATTCCCAATGTCTCTTGTATCTTTCACTTTGGATGAACATGGCAATGGTTCTTCAATTTGAGCTCACATAGGATGCCCTAGCACAAAAGCACACACATCAAAAGTTCTATGAAGTAAATCAAGAATGGACAATAGCGGGTTTAGAGATTTGGTTCTTCTAATCCATCTTCAACATTAAGGTCCTTTTACTCCAATTTTGCATAGGGAATATCCTAGAAACTAAGTCCATTTGTCCATTTCTTTTCATTTGGTCCACAACAATCAAAACAAAACACAAGCACAATAGTATATACAGAATTATGTGCTCAAGTGAGCAAAAGGCAAATTGCATTAACATAAACATGTGCTCAAATGAGCAAAGGGGGAAAGGCAAATGAATAATATGTGCAAGAATAGTAAATTGCATAAATGTAAAGAGCAAGAAGTAAATGTTAATGGTTAATAGTTAATGTTAATAGTTAGTGAGCCATAAGGCAAATTTAGCGCTATGTTAAGCAATCGTAATTGGACTTATGTAGAAGTCACAACTATCTGAGGCCAGTCAATAATAATGTAGGCAACAACACAAGTTAGAGGTCTTGATTAGTGAATCAAACTCCAACAAATTGTCATGCCAAAAAGAAGATGAGAAATGATCTTGTATTGATTTAGGTTCTTTGCATGATTTAGGAAGCAACCTATCCTTAAGGCAAAGCCATTCACTTGATCCATGATCAAGATGAATTAGATTTGAATCAAGGAAGATTAAACCTCCATGTATCAATGCTAACCACCAATCCTTAACTCATTGATCAAAAAGAAAAGAAGAAGAAGAAGAAGAAGAAGAAGAATAAGAACATGAAGAATTAAAGTGCATTAATAGAAATGGAATGAGATAATCAACAAGAATTGACCAAAGATAGAGAAGATCAAGGTCAAACAATAGAAAACAGAAGCAAGATGAAGATTAGAAGTCAAGAAACAAATAAAATATTTTTGGCATTTTTTAATATTAAAATAAAACTTGAAATAAAATAATAAAGAAAGGTCAAACTTCAAACTCACTTCAAATAAACTTTGAAAAGTCCAAGTGAATTATCCCAAGTTCAACAAGGTCAAACAAAGTTTGACAAAACATTTCAGCATTTTTAAAAGTCAGAAACTATTTTAAATCAATTAAAAATGCATAAAAATAACCTAATTGAACTAAAATCTCAAATAAATCTCAAATCAATTAATAAATTGATGAGAAAATTTTTAATAGATCTATCATCATTCAAAGAGGTTGGAAAAATATTTTTGTATTTTTTGGATATCAAAAACTATTTTAAATGAATTAAAAATAACCAGAAAAGAGAAAATTACTAAAAAATATCAAATGACAAAATAAAAAATATTAAAAATCATTTTTAGAAAGTAGAAATTAAAAGGATAAGAATGAAATTGGTCCCATAATTTTTGGACCAATAATGAGAGAGATATGAATTTTTAAAATGAAATGGAATTAAAATAATAAAATGAAAATAAAATCAGAAAATAGAAATAAGGAAAAAGCGTGAGCCATTGGATGGAGATTCATTAATTGACGTGGATCATCACACGCCCTAGAAGCGCGTGTTCACCATACACCTTGGTCAACTGAAACACACCCAGCCATTAAAAGAGTCATAACATTGGACGCGTGGGATTGCATCTGGGAAAACAAATGGACGGATTTGATTGATTCTGGAGACCAGACGGTGGCCAGCGCACCGTCTTCTCCGGCCACATCAAAAATTGCAGTAATTAAAATGGCAACCAAAATGCACGATCCAGGAATCATTCGAGAGCTGGGGTGATGTACATCACCCCTATACCACTCAATTCCATTCTAGATTTCTATGTTGAGAGAAATCAGAAGTGGAAATTTTGTGGTGTTAATATGAACTTCATGATTTTCAAAAATTGAAAGCATAGCAATGTTGCCTCTATGCAGAGGACTTCAGATCACACAATAACAAAGCAACTAGAGCACTATACAAGCTGGTTCGAAGCAAATAACAGTTGAAGTAAACCTTTGAATTGCAAGGCTTTGAGTCACGATCTTTGGATGCTTTTGCTTACAGTAGACACTATGGATCAATGAGAGAAGGTTTAGGAACTTTGAGATCTGAAGATTGATCAATGAAATCAAAATTCAGATCTGAAAAATTTGGAGAAAAATGGATTAGTTCCTTTAGTGATGGCTAGGATTTCAGTTGAGAAGAAATTGGGGCGCCTTAAGGTTGCCAAAATGAAGAGCATGAGCAATGTATTTATAGCTGAGCAAGGCTGAGTTGCATGAACAAATCATGTGCATGGATGGAAAGGGCCTCCATGCATGGGCCTATACAGGCGCATGGAGGGCCCAATTCCACTTGGAATTTCAAGCTTATGCCAAAAGGAATTAGAATGGACGTGCAGATTGGACTGTATTAGCTCATGCATGGCAATTGAAATGATTTTCCAAAAATGCACTATAACATTCAAGTCTTCGAAAATGCCATGTTTAAAATAGGAGCACCACCTCATGAGTAATGGTTGGAAAGCTTACTGCATAAGGAAAAAATGTTATGTTGATGAAAACTCCATTTGGGCCTTGGAAATAAATGAAAATTGAACTTGAAGTGTAGGGTGCAAAACATGCATATGTGAGATTTTCAAAATTGGCCAAAGTTCAAGCCCTTCTGTCTCAATGATACAAGCTCCAAATGACAACATCTTCAACATAAACGTTGTAGATATTTTCAAGAAAATCAATTTGGACTCAAAATTTGCATCATTTGGATTTTTGATGAAGAAGTTATGGGCACTTGAAGTTGGACTTTTTCACATTTCAATGCATTTGGTCCAAAGTGACCTATAATGTTTTGCATTATCACATGTATTTATTTTGAGATTTTGAAATTTTACTAAACATAACATTTTAAGTAGACACCTTAAGCTTTCCAATTCATTTGATCTCGCCTCAAAATCATGAAAAATGAAGGAGTTATGTCCTTGGGAAGTTGACCCAAAATTAGGGTTTCAGTCAAAATGACCTATAATGTCTTGGAATGGGTGATGACCTTCCATGATTCAAATCAATTTTTGATGAACATGAAAGTTGTTCATATTGTCCTTAAGAACATTGTTTCTCTTAGGGTCATCTCCATTTGACAAACACATAAGACATTAGGTCTCGGTGTATTTCAAAATAGTCAGATGAATTGACTGATCAACTTCTCAAGTCCAAACCTCATATCTTGATGAATTGATGATTGAGGACACTTAAATAAGTTCAAATATGCATGAAATGATGAATTAAAGAACTTCCCTTGAATGTATTTGACCATGGGTTGAGGTTGCTTCATGAGCAAGGCACAGATGAATTAGGGTTTCCTTGGGAAACAAGCCTCGAAACCTTTGATTTGCTTTGATCAAAATGATGAATTGAGATACTTGGGAGGCATATTTGATGGATGAGAGCTTTGGGAACCATTGCCATGCTTGCCTTCATCTTCAATTGGCCATATCAATGCACATAGGATCTCCTAGAAGCTTTAGACCTTGTGACTGCTCAAGCTACAAACAAGAGATGTTAGTGACATACTTTTGTGCTTTTGGTTAGTAAATCAAATGAGAAAAGCAATAATATACAATTCAAGCATGCTTGGTGATCTCAAACCAACTCACAAGAGATCCCACCCCAAAGGGTAAGGAGCCAAAATGCATATGATCCTTGAGGCAATGCAAATGCAATGTTATGATGCCATGAGGGATCTTAGGGTCAAAATTAGGTCTTACACATAGTTAATCACATGTATGGGCATCAAGGATCCCATCTAGGAGACCTAGTGTACTTAATCGCCTCTGTGGGAGGGAAGGGTCTCATCTAGGGGATCTAGCATGGTTAATCGCCTTAATGGGGAAAGGATTCCATATTGGGCATCCAACATATGTAATCACCTTCATGTGAGGAAAGGGTCTCATATTGGGGAAACAACACGATTAATCGCCTTAATGGGCGGCCAAGATCCCATCTTGGGGATCCAAAATGGTTAGTTTCCTCAATGGGCGGCAATGATAACACCCGAAATTCAATTAATTTACTTAATTGAATTTTTGTCGCTTATATTTAATTATTCAAGTGATTTAAAATGTTTTTAATCATTTAATTGGTGATAATATGCATTATGTTGTGTTTTTGGATTATTATTAGTTGGTTTATTGAATTAAAATAATACAATATTGATTAAATAAATAGAAAAGTAAGA
The DNA here is from genome assembly GCF_024323335.1 of Lathyrus oleraceus. NCBI lineage: Eukaryota > Viridiplantae > Streptophyta > Magnoliopsida > Fabales > Fabaceae > Lathyrus > Lathyrus oleraceus. The sequence goes on along the minus strand of NC_066583.1, from coordinate 433,373,638 downwards.
GGAATAATGATATTGGAGTAAAAGTAGAATATTAGAAAAATAAAGGAAAATGGTGGAAGTAGAGGTGAGTTGAGGGGTAATAGTGTGAAAGTGAGTTACTTATAAGTTAGGTCAAAATAAATAGTAAAGGGAGAGGTGAGCCAATTTTACTGATACATAAAAGTTGGAAAAGTGGGGAAAAAGGCAAAGTGAGAAGAGAAGAAAAATGGTTTAAGGGAGGAGAAAATCACCATAGCTAGAGCTTTAAGATTGATGGAAATTCAGGTAAGGGAGACTACTCTAATATATGTGTATTATATGAAGGGTAGACAGGGGTCATCACTCTCATCTAGGTTTTATTCACCATTTTTGTGTTTTTATTCACCATTGTATGTTACATGATGAATATTATACATAAATTGTTGGTATTAATTCTAAAATTGGTTGTTACCATTGATGTATTTGGATGTTATGAACATAACCTAAAATTCATTTATTGATTGATGATTATTTGATGTTGGGTCTGTATAATTTGTGTCGTTTGTTGTATAATTGTTATATAATTATTGTGTGTCGAATTCTAAGCATTTGACTTTTTATGGAATCAAAATCGAAAGTTCAGAAGGCCTTCAATGGTGAAAAAATGAAGAATTATACATTCTGCAATGGTTCTGCATTCTGCATCAGTGACGACCATCACCCTTGTGACGATCTTCCCGTCACTGCATCCAACAAGCTGGCGGTCGTCATCTTTGTGACGTTCCACCCGCCACGACCAGGCATATGTTGTGCAAATACGGTTTTTATCATAACTTGAGTATTATGAATTTGTTTAGGGCGCGGTTTTAACGGTTGGAAAGCTAACGTGTAGCATTATCTCATGGTAATGACCTAAAGATTAAATGTGAATTTAAAGGCGTGAAAAAATTATTTTCCTTAAGGTGTAATATTATGTGATGGTTAATGATGATGAAAGAATTTTTAATTATTATGATCGATTGGATTGATGAATACTGATCGGGAAAATAGCAAGTGTACTATTTCGCCGATGTAGTAATAATAGGGATGTTCCCCAAAGATTAATCTCGAGGATTGCACAACAATATAAGTGTAAATTAGTACTCAATTGAAAAAAATAAATAGTTGGGGTTTTGTAAAAAGTCATTGTAAGAGAAAATAAAATAGAATGAATCTTTTCACAATTTATAATAACATGCCAAGGGTGGTGTATGAATATCTCATGTAATGACCCTTGAGTGTATATCTCCTTAATAATGCAAAATGTTTCAATTACCAGATCTTACAATTGTTTCCCCCTAATACCTTAGAGGGAAACCTTTGGTCATTCAATTTAATCTCTAAGTCCTTAGGCGATTATGATGAAACCAAGCAATTACAATTTTACAAGAATAAACCGGTAACCATAGGATATCCCTAGTCCTAGGTGATATCTACTATAGTTTCATTATACAAAAACCTTAACAACTGCAATCCTGCTAAATGTTAACCACATAAGAATCTTAATTTTTCTGATAAAGAAAGCATTACGTACATTGCACAGTGAAATTAACAACAAACATCAAATATTAAGGAAATTATCAGTTCAGAGTCATTAGACAATCAATTCAGGGACACCCCCTAACATTGGGGGGTTTAGCCTCTCATATTATTCAAATAAGATACAAAATAAAAATGAGACATTACAAAAGTATGGGAATTCTGTTGATCTTCAATCGCATCCGCTCTTGAAGGATTTCCGTTCTTCGCTGCTTTTGACCGCTTCAATCTTTATCGTCTCCAATCTGTAATCGTCAAAAAGTCCTCTTCTCCGTATTCAAAAATCCCCTAAATAGTTTCTGATCACTAATTTGATGTAGCAAAAATTCAAAATTCCCTTCGGGATCAGCCATGACAAAATACATCAAAAACTGGAAAATGAGGTGTTCAAGCCAACACTGGTCGTGTCAGGCAACACGACAGGTCGTGTTGGCTGTCTGGCAACTATGGCTTGACACGCCCCTTCCAGGGAGGCTGACACGGGCCATGTTAGTTGACACGGGCACCCATGTCAGCTCCCTATTTTAGTGCCCTGGCTCTCCTCTCCTGATACGGTCTGTGTTGGGCAACACAGGTGGCCGTGTCAGGGCTATTGTGTTGTCCAATTTCCTCTTCCGACGGGCCCGAAACGTCCGATTCCCTTGGCGATCCCTCCGGTATTCTTGATTACACATGAAACCAGTAAAACTACCACAAAGAGACCTAAACTGGAGTATAATGATGCAAACCAAATATAATCAACAAATTGAAAGAATAATGCAAAACATCTAATTTACTAAACAGAACGACAAAACATGTAGACTAATGTGTTATCGACTTTGTGAAACTGTGCCGAATGAGTGTCAGAAAATAAGTAGAATTTGAGACTAATCACAGCCCCAAATTTATCTCATTGCTTGTCCTCAAGTGATGCTCGAGACATCAGGACGGTCACCCCCATATTCTGCATCCACAATGCTACTGTGATCTTTTGCGATTCCCTGTTCACTTTTCATTCACTATTTTACTCTGTCCCGACTTCTGACTTCCGCTACACTTTCACGTTGACGCATCTTTTGGCCTGTAGCTTTTCACACTCTCACCAAATCTCTCGGGATCAAAGTGTTTGCACTAAAAAAAACAGAGCATGCAAAGTCAACTCTTAGGTTTGAATCACAGATACCTTCATAACAAAAATACACAACACACACTATTCGAGGGCTTTTTGGGTTGTAGTGGGGCTACGGTGCAAGTTGAGGAAACTTAGCAAAACAAAAAGGGAAAAACTAGAGGTTCAGGCTCAGAGTCCGTGTTGCTACCCTCATAATTGTGTTCAATCTTTTAATTAGGAGATTTTTCTTTTGGGCACCGTTCTTGTTGGGATTCATTTGCTCTTATTTTTCTCTTTTTTATTACTCTTTTGAGCATGCTTTTTGCCAACCTTAATCCTTCTAGATAAGTGCTTCATGATACTTCTCATAATTTTTCAATTCTCTTTTTTTCTTTTGAAGTTTCGTACTTTTATCAATTTTGTTGCACTTATCTATTTTTCACCTGTGTCCCAAAAATTTGATGAAACCCCAAACTTAGGATTTTCCACAAATTCGGGGTAAACAACAGTTATCTAAGAAAGGTATGGTAGTGTTTCGGCTTACGGTTATTTACAGTGGTTAAACAACAAACAAAAGGAAATATGGCTCGAATTGGGTGAACGAAGGGTAATAATGGTGGGTTGGCTGGAAAGGCTCAGGGTTAAAATAAAAAATATGCCTCAGTGTGTACAAGTGTGTTATGAAATTCCCGCATCTCTTATGCAAACCCAGAGAGACAGAGACATACCTGAAAAGCTCTCATGATGACAAAAGTGTTTGACCTTTTTGTAGTTCTCACCATGTTTGGTATAGCTTGCAGGTTTCCAAGATACCTCTCAGTGTGATGTAGCTTCGTCTTCGCTTCGGTTACAGAGTATTCCTGAGTAGTCCAATAACAGAGAGTCGCGTCCGATTATTCATATCAGCATCATCAACTTTTGGGGGTTTCCAGAAGATCAAGTAGAGGAGTGTGTCTTTCATCCAATCGCTCCAAGCCTCATTATTCATCCGACACAAATGTCCTCTATCTGTAACACACATAATACCACATAACTAATTACTTTAAACAAACATAATAAAATGTTGAAAATACTAAGAACAAAAATAACAAATAATACCCCCCCCCCCCACACACACACACTTGAACCAAACATTGTCCACAATGTTTAATCCAAGATAGTGAGGGACTCACACAGGCTCACTGTGGTGGAGGAAATTGCAACATCAGCCATTGCATCATCGCATTGGGCTGCTCTCCCCACTTGACCCAGGTAATCCGCTGCAAATGCTGCAACGCTCACAACAACTCGGTTTGCCACGGAAAACAGAAAGAAGATCTCCATCTGGGTAGCCACACTTGTGCTATCACCCCTACCGAAAAGCGTGAAAGCCAACACCTTTTGAGCATACCTGAAACAAGGGTTCTGAATGCCAGATGCTTTCACCTCTTTAGCAACATAATCTGATCGTCTTATGATGACCAACCAGAAAGTCTTAGCATCAAACCTATCGGGTACGACTCCGGGGCCATCTAGGGGTAGGCAGGGAATCCCATCCAGCTGCTCCACTGTCAACTCGTGGTCGACATTGTATAACCTGAAATTCATCATTCCCCCAAAGTACATCGTTGTACCTATCCATCCTTTTTTTTAACTTGAACTCAATGGTGCTCAAGAATTCTAAAGTGATGCGCTCATAGGTAGGCGCTTCACAATGCATGAATTCAAGCATGCCGAGGACATAGAACATCCTATCTAATTCTTTCGGCAGACCCAATTGAAATAAAGTATCTGAGCATAGGTACCTTGTCGGTGTTATCTTATGTTTAACATGAGAAGAGTACCTTCATTCGTGCTCCGGGTTATCGAAGATTATATCGTGCGAATTCAGATGACAAATGGTTCGTTTCCGAGGCCTCGATGATTCAGCTTCAGTTTTCTTCCCTTTAGGAATTCACTTCGGCGGCATGATTGATTTCTACAACAAAAATTTATGACCCAAAAATAAAGTATGGAAAAAGGAAAAACGATTACCGTAGCCTTGTAGATGATTGAGAGTAGAGCAACTTTTATGAAGGGTGTCGGTGATTTGGACGAAGTAATGCGGCAAAGTTGTGAGCTTTTTGTTGGTGAGGTTATGGAGAATTTTGAAGAACAATGGAGGAAGGAGAAAACTTTGGTAAAAATGGGAGAGAGAAGGTGAGAAAATCAGATTTAATGGGTTAGTTAAGGGTAAAATGAGAGTAAGTGGTGGAAAATCCGGGTGGGATCCACAAAAGCCAAAAAGTAAAAATTTGAAAAATATGACCATTTGGCTTGACACGGGCGGCCGTGTCAGGCCACTGGTTTCTTGGCTTCACCTCCAGTAGAGCTGGCACGAGCCATGTCAACTGACACGGGCGGTCGTGTCAGCCTACTGGAAAAATCAACTTCCTTAGCACCTTGCCTGACACGGGTACCCGTGTTAGGGCCCTGTTTTTTAAAAAAAAAACTTGATTTTTTTCTCTATTTTCCCTTGCCCTGTTTGCCAACTGTCTTTATGAGTTTGGCTCAAACCTTTTCTTCTGCACTGTGCGATTTACCTGTGGTCCTATAAATAACAACTGGAAACACACCAAACATTGAAATAATTAGAATAAAATAGCATGGGTTGCCTCCCACGAAGCGCTGCGTTTAACGTCACATGGCTCGCGGTCGTCTCTCTTATCCTCTGAGACGAACATTATCTATCAAACCACTTTCATGCCCCTTGTAGTAGTGTTTCAACCTTTTTCCGTTTACCTTAAATGTATCCCCATTACTTGGATTTTTAAGTTCTATTGCTCCATGGGGAAACACTATGTGAACCAAAAACGGACCCGTCCACCTGGATTTCAACTTTCCTGGAAAGAGCTTTAATCTAGAGTTTAACAAGAGCACTAGTTGTCCCTTGACAAACTCCTTTATCTGTAGCTTCTGATCGTTCCATTTTTTTGTCTTCTCCTTGTAGAGCTTGGCATTCTCATAGGCTTGATTCCGAAACTCCTCGAACTCGTGGAGCTGAAGGATTCGGGATTCACCCGCTTTGGCCAGATCATAATTTAAGAATTTGGATGCCCAAAATGCTTTGTGCTCCAACTCTAGGGGCAAGTGACAAGCTTTACCATAAACTAACTGATAGGGAGACATACCTATGGGAGTTTTGAATGCCTTTCTGTACGCCCATAGTGCATCTTCTAGGTTTACTGTCCAGTCTTTCCTAGATGCACATACAGTCTTTTCTAGTATTTGCTTTATCTGCCTGTTGAACACTTCGACCTGGCCACTCGTTTAAGGGTGATACAGAGTGGCGATCTTGTGTTTAACATTATATTTCTTCAGTAGATTCTCCATTAGTTTGTTCAAAAAGTGAGTACCTTCATCGCTGATAAGTGCTCTCGGAACCCTAAATCTCGAAAATATATTATTCTTCAGAAAGGTCACAACCACTTTAGAATCATTGGTGGGAAATGCCACCACTTCCACCCACTTTGATACGTAGTCTACTGCTACCAAGATGTAATTTTTCCCAAATGACGGAGGAAATGGCCCCATGAAGTCTATTCCCAAGACATCAAACAATTCAACTTCCAGCATAGCATTTTGCGAAATTTGATTTCTCTTATAAATATTCCCCGTTCTTTGACATCTGTTGCATTCTTTGACGATGTCTTAGGCATCTTTGAACAATGTGGGCCAATATAGACCTGACTGAAGGACTTTAGCCATTATTCTGTCACCACTGAAGTATCCTCCATAATCCGAGTCATGACAAGCTCTAAGTACATCCCTTTGTTCCTCCTCCAGAATGCATCTTCTGACCAGCCCCTCCATTCCTCTCTTGTATAGGAATGGGTCATCCCACAAGTAAAACTTGCAATCATGAACAAACTTTTTCTTTTTGTTAGAATCAAAATCGTTCGGGATTACACCCCCCACCAAATAATTCGCGTAGTCTGTGAACCAAGGGATACCAATGACAACGAGGATGTGTTCATCAGCGAACTCATCCTTGATCGGTCTCTTTTCTTCTATTTCTTCAATTAGTGACATTTGGGATAAATGATTTGGCACTGTGTTTTCACACCTCCTTTTGTCCCTAATCTCTACATCAAATTCTTGGAGGAGTAAGTTCCACCTGAGAAGCCTCGGCTTAGAGTCTTGTTTAGCAAACAAATATTTCAACGCGACATGGTCAGTATAAACGACAACCTTCGATTCTAACAAGTATTTCCTGAATTTGTCAAATACATAAACCACGGCCAATAACTCTTTCTTAGTAGTTGCATAGTTCATCTGTGCAGGGTTTAACACATGACTAGCATAATAAATGACATGTAGCAACTTCTCTCTTCGTTGTCCTAGCACTGCCCCTACAACAATATCACTAGCATCACACATGATCTCAAACGGAGGAGACCAATCTGGGGCAATAATAATAGGTGCTGAAATCAACTTGTTCTTCAATGTCTCAAAGGCCGTGGTGCATTCTTTATCGAACATAAACGCCTTATCCTTAACCAATAGAGTGGTTAGCGGTTTTGCGATTTTTGAGAAATCTCTTATGAACCTGCGGTAAAAACTTGCGTGTCATAAGAAACTTCGGATACCCTTCTCATTAATAGGAAGTGGGAGCTTAGATATCACTTCCACCTTTGCTTGGTCCACTTCAATTCCCTTGTAGGAAATTTTGTGACCAAAAACTATCCCTTCTTGCACCATGAAGTGACATTTCTCCCAATTCAGAATTAAGTTTATTTTCTGGCACTTGTCTAAAACAAGAGAGAGATTAGTTAAACAGTTCTCAAATGAGGATCCAAAGACCGAAAAGTCATCCATGAACACTTCCATATGCTTTTCAAGCATGTCGGAGAAGATGGAAGTCATGCAGTGTTGGAAGGTGGCTGGAGCATTACACAACCCGAATGACATTCTTAGGTATGCAAACACACCATACGGGCATGTAAATGTTGTCTTTTCTTGGTCTTTCCAGAGCAACTACAATCTGATTATACCCGGAGTATCCATCTAGAAAACAGTAGTAATCATGTCCAGCTAACCTTTCTAACATTTGGTCAATAAATGGCAATGGGAAGTGGTCCTTCCTAGTTGTTGTGTTCAACCTTCTGTAGTCGATGCAAACGCGCCACCCGGTAATTGTCCGAGTAGGAATTAATTCATTTTTTTCATTCCTTATTATTCTGGTTCCCCCTTTCTTAGGGACAACATGCATCGGGCTCACCCAAGGGCTGTCAGAAATAGGATATATAAGACTTGCGTCTAACAATTTCACCACCTCTTTCCGAACTACTTCTTTCATAGTTGGGTTGAGTCTTCTCTGCGGTTGGACTACAGGTTTGTGGTCTTCTTCCATGAGAACTTTATGCATACACACAGTAGGGCTAATACCTTTCAAATCCTCAATTGCCCATCGAATAACATTTTTGTATTTTTCAGGACTTGGATGAGCTTTTCTTCTTGGATATTCTTTAGGCTCGAGTTTATGATAGCAGGACATTTTCCTTCAGAATCGAGAAAAACATATTTGAGATTCTCAGGGAGTTGTTTCAACTCCATTCCTTTCTTTGGCTCTTCATCCTCTTCACTAGATTGAGGTAGGCGTGAATCCTCCCATCGGCGTGGTCGAGATCCTGTCCACGGGGGTTGTGCATCCAGCAAGGCTAGCACTTGGAATTCCATGTTGTCCACTTCTTTATCACTATCAAAAATGGACAAACTCAACACTCTTTCCGAAGGTGACTGTGGTGTATTCAAAGGACTATCATACGTCACCACCTGATCCAGAACCTCTACAGTATGATTGGTACAAATATCATCCTCGTACCTCATGATGTTTCAAACATCAATCTTTAATTCCTCATCATAAAGCTTCAACGTCATGGTCCCTTTTTCTATGTTGATCAAGCACCTTCCCGTTTCTAAAAAGGGTATCCTAAGGATGAGAGGGATCTCTTCATCTTCCGGCATTTCTAGAATTACAAAATCCACCGGAAATACAAACTTGTCAATTTACACCAGAACATCTTCAACAATACCATACAGTTTCTTGACCGAATGATCGGCGAATTGGAGTTTCATCCTGGTATCTTGCACAACCCCTATACCAAGCTTCTTGTAAATGGATAACGACATGAGACTTACACTAGCTCCTAGATCAATAAGAGCTTTGTTGAATGACCTATCTCAATAGTACAAGGGATGGTGACAACTCCTCGATCTTTCTTCTTTATCGAAATCATCATACCGTGCAAAATAGCACTACAAGTTTCGGTTAGAATAATCGAGTTGGTGTCGGTGGTGTTCCTCTTTGAAATGATGTCCTTCATGAACTTGGCATAAGTAGGCATTTGTTTAAGTGCCTCCAACAATGAAATGTTAATCTCAAGCTTCTTGAACAATTCTAGGAACTTTTCAAAGTTTTTCTCATGTTGTCCCTTTTTCTTGTTTCTGGTGGGAAAGGGAAGCTTAACAACCGGCTTAGGCTCAACGATTGTTTCTTTCACTACTGGTTTTGGTGCTACCACTTCTTCCCTCATAACTTTATTTTCTTTGATCTCAAGATCCACTTCGATCAATTGATCTTCCTCTTCATCCACCTCCTCAACTACTTCGTCAGATTTACCACTTCTTGTTGTCACCACGCTCACATTATTATGCTCTCTAGGATTCGTCACAGTTGCACTAGGTTAAACACCTTGTGCTTGAGAACTCGAGGCTAATTACTGAGCGATTTGACCCATTTGGACTTCAAGATTCTTTATGGATGTTGTGGTGTTTTTCTGATTATTCCGAGTTTCCTCTTGAAATTGAACATTATGAGCTGCCATTCTTTCAATGGAAAACTCCCAATCAGCTTTCTTAGGGGTTTGTTGTTGCTGCTATTGTTGATATTGAGTTTGGTATTGACCGTGTTGAGGAGTGGTTCCTTTCTGGTCTTTCCATGAGAAGTTGGGATGATTCTTCCAACCCGGATTGTACGTGTTGGAATAAGGATTATTCTGCTTCAAAAATTTGATTTTCTCCACTTGTTGAGGAGTTGCAAAACAATAAACAGTTTGGTGTGGACCATTACAAATTTCACAACAGACGGTAGGAGCCGGTTGGACCTGTGCCACCTGTTGGGTACCTATATTCATCGCCTTCAGCTTCTTCTCAACTTCCACATCTATAGTATCTTCGATACGAATTTTATTTGTTTCCAGCTTTAAATCTATAACCCCTTCTGGTTTGCTTTGACATCTATCGTACAACTCTAAGTGCTCATTAGCAGCAATAGCTTCAATGATCTTCTTGATACCGGTGGTTGTTGAAAAATTGGTGGAGCCACCGACTGCGGTATCAATCAACTGTTTGGTCTTTATTTTGAGACCATTCACAAACATCTGCATCTGTTCGGTTGGATCCATATTATTATTTGGGCAGGCGACCAGGACTCTCTTGAATCTCTTGTAAGCATCTCCCAAAGTTTCCCCGTCCTTCTGCTTAAAATTCAGAATTTCATACCTCTTCCGCAGAAAAACCGACGCTAGAAAATACTCATTCAGGAAGGCTTTTTCCATTTCTTCCCAAGATGTGATGCTACTGGTAGGTAGAGAATAGAACCATTCTTCGGTTTTTTCCGCTAAGGTGAACGGGAACATTCTCAATTTCTTAGCTTATTTGGTGTGACCATCAATTTTTAGAGTGTTGCTCATGGTCAGAAATCTCTGCAAATGCTTGTTTGCATCTCCATTTACCTTTCCAGTGAAATGCTTCCTTTCAAGCTGATTAATAGTACTCATATGTAACTGGAAATTAGCCATGTTCACTGGTTGGTTGGCAATAGTTAATCTGCAGGTTGGTGCATTTGCACCTCCGTAGTCACCCAACAGTATTTCTGGTGGGGGTGGATTATAAGCCATTGTTTCGATCTCTCTTTCGGAACCTGAATCTGAACCTGAATGAATGGAAGATTGTTCTTCGTCTGCTTCCAATCTAGCTAATCGAGCTTGTCTGAGTCTTTCCCGCAAGGTTCTCTCGATTTCTGCGTCAAAAGGAAAATCAGTTGAGGCCTTACCTCGCATACAAATATCAGACACAGATTAGTTGATATAATTGAAATAAATTATTAAAATAACGGAAAATAAATTTTAGCTGCAGAGCAATAAAATTTCAATTGAGATAACTTAAACTTTATATTTGGTAATCCCCGACAACGGCGCCAAAAACATGATCGGAAAAATAGCAAGTGTACTATTTCGCCGTTGTAGTAATAATAGGGATGTTTCCCAAAGATCGATCTCGAGGATTACGTAGCAATATAAGTGTAAATTCGTACTCAATTGAACAAAACAAATAGTTGGGGTTTTGTAAAAAGTCACTGTAAGATAAAATAAAATAGAATGAATCTTTTCACAATTTATAATAATATGCCAAAGACGGTGTATGAATATCTCATGTAATGACCCTTGAGTGCATATCTCCTTAATAATGCAAAATGTTTCAATTACCGGATCTTACAATTGTTTCCCCCTAAGACCTCAAAGGGAAACCTTTGGTCATTCAATCTAATCTCTAAGTCCTCAGGCGATTATGATGAAACCAAGCAATTACAATTTAACAAGAATAAACCGGTAACCATAGGATATCCCTAGTCCTAGGTGATATCTACTATAGTTTCACTGTACAAAAACCTTAACAATTGCAATCCTGCTAAATGTTAACCATAACACAATCTTAATTTTTCTAATAAAGAAAGCATTATGAACATTGCATAGTGAAATTAACAACAAACATCAAATATTAAGGAAAATATCAATTCATAGTCATTACACGATCAATTCAGGGACACCCCCTGGCATTGGGGGGTTTATCCTCTCATATTATTCAAATAAGATACAAAATAAAAATGAGACATTACAAAAGTGTGGGAATTCCGTTGATCTTCAATCGCATCCACTCTTGAAGGATCTCCGTTCTTCGTCGCTTTTGACCGCTTCAATCTTTATCGTCTCCAATCTGTAATCGTCAAAAAGTCCTCTTCTCCGTATTCAAAAATCCTCTAAATAGTTCCTGATCACTAATTTGATGTAGCAAAAGTCCAAAATGCCCTCCGGGATCAGCCGTACCAAAATACAGCAAAAATTGGAAAATGAGGTGTCCAAGCTAACACTGGCCGTGTCAGGCAACACGACAAGCCGTGTTAGCTGTCTGGCACCCATGGATTGACACGCCCCTTCTAGGGAGGCTGACACGGGCACCCGTGTCAGCTGACACGGGCACCCGTGTCAGCTCCCTATTTTAGTGCCCTGGCTCTCCTCTCCTGACACGTGCCGTGCTGGGCATCACGGGTGGCCGTGTCAGGGCTACTGTGTTGTCCAATTTTTTCTTCCGATGGGCCTGAAACGTCTGATTCCCTTGGCAATCCCTCCGGTATTCTTGCTTACACCTAAAACCAGTAAAACTACCACAAAGAGACATAAACTGGAGTATAATGATGCAAACCAAATATAATTAACAAATTAAAATAACAATGTAAAACATCTAATTTACTAAACAGAACGAAAAAACAAGTAGACTAATGTGTTACCGACTTCGTGAAATTGTGTCGAATGAGTGTCAGAAAACAAGTAAAATTGGAGACTGGTCAAATACCTCGTGATGAGTGATGTTGATATTGATGTTGGGGCTGATGCCTATGCATGAATGATTTTTGAGAATTACATGTATAATTATGTAAAGTGTTATAATTAATTGTATAATTATTAGTTGTGAATTGTGCTTATGTTTATGAGATATTATGTTGCAAATACAGGTACGTGCTATGAATATAATCGTACGTGTTATGTTGAGGTGTGTAGTTCAGAAGTGGGAAATACTATTAAATGTTGTATTGAATTGTTGATTATCGTTAGAAGTGGAACCATAATTATTGTTGTTGCATTATTGTATGACATGCATCATATTGTGTTTGTATGTTGAAAGAGGCAAGTCATGGGTTCAGAAGTGGGGACTTGTGATCGTTCGGGGTTTAGAAGTGGGGACCCGGGGTTCAGAAGTGGCAACCTGGTTCAAATGAGGAACCATTGTTGAGTAGACGAGATCAATAACAAACCTTTGATGTCCAAATTGGCACCACATGCATAAATTCGAGTTGTGAGTCACATTGCATTGAGCGTATTCTAACCCCTTTCTTCTTTGTTTTGTGTTGCTTTGTACATTATCGTACATATACTCAGGAGGAGTAAGTGTTGTTGTGAGCTGGAAGATGACCTTGGAGCTTTTATTTGTTTATTTGATCATTTATCACTATTTAGTTCATTTATATGATCTGATATGTAACATCGGGAACGGGCATGTTATTTGTTTTGAGTAAATCATTGGATTATGATAATTTAATTAAGTACTTTCAATTTAATGAGATAATTGAAGTAATGTTATTTGTTTGAGTTCCGCTGCGAGTTTTAAAAATATTTAGAGTATGTGCATGTTGTATTTGAGTAATATCCTAAAATATGGATTTTATCCTTGTAATTATGAGTTGGGGTTTCAGGGTGTTACATAGTAGTATCAAAGCCTGGTTCGTCCATCCGGATAGGTTTTGTGATGTTATTTGTTCCCTAGTATGCAACGAGTGTATGACCATTTTCGGTGCAATGTTTCTCATATCAGTTGTTTACTGGAAATTCAGGAAATGGCTGGAAGAAATGGTTGCGCAATCGCTGATGCTTTGGAGGTTATGGCTCACGTGATGGGTCAAGCAAATCAAACATTGCAGAATTAGAATAGGATAGCAGACGAGTTCAGAGGGCTGGGAAAGTTCTAGAGGAATAATCTGCCAACTTTTCAAGGGAGGTACGACCCAGAAGGTGCTCAGGTTTGGTTGCAAAAGATTGAGAAAATCTTCAGGGTGATGTCTTTTTCAGATGCGCAGAAGGCCTTGTTTGGTACTCATATGTTGGCTGAGGAAGCGGAGTATTGGTGGGACAATGCTCGTTAGATGATGGAGGGTACGGGTGTAACACCCCTTTTTCTACCCCAAAATACTTAATATATAATCAGAGTAAATAAGCACGTATATAAACAAAAGGGGATCACATCGACGTTTTCAAAAACTAAAAGCTTTCAAAAACCAAACATCATTCATCATCAATATACAATACACCTGGTCATTTAAAATAACACATTTTAATTATCATGAATATTCAAGAATATACGTTCGCAGCGGAAAATAATGAATACTCATGCATTTCATAAAATGATCCATGTCCCATACCATGATCATCTCTCAATAATCTCCTCAAGATAAAATAAAACCATATTCATAATATCTGGCACGATGGCCTCTCCAACAGCAATTTCAAATAAATATGTTCACAAGTAATAACGTAATGCATATCCAAATAAGATATAAGTTCAATACTAACAATCTACCCCGTGTTACATTTACCTAGTCTTCAACTAAAATACGGAAACTCTCCGGCTAATCTCGAGTGAGCTACCGTCCACTTACTTCAGCAATACTACTCCGGAGTATCTACACGATGCCATGTAAAGCATCATTCCAACAGAAGGGTGAGAATTCAAATCATTATGAAGAAGTATAATAAAGCACAATGATTAAATCAACAATTAAAGGAATCCATCACACTTCATATAACCATGTAAATAATATTAACCAACATTGATTTCACGTGTTTCAAGCACACATAAAACTCAAGGAGTATAATATTCAAATCCAATATTATATTCCCAAAAATACACATAACTATAATTATCACATAATCACATACTTTGCCAAGTTATGTATCCAAACATCATCAAATTCAATTACCATATCTCATACACGCATCACAATCACACTAATGCATACACTCAATTATCACATAACTCTAATGCGACTCAATGCAAGACATGTGACTCTATGCATGTGGTACCGCAATGTGAACCCAACGTTTCACCGCTTTCCGATTCAATATCTAGAATCCAAGCCACGCTTCCGATCCGGACAAGATCAAAGCCACTACGTCTATTTCCAATTAAGGATCAACGTCTACTACGCCTATTTCCAATTAAGGATCAACGTATGCTACGCCTATTTCCAATTAAGGATCAACGTCTATGTGAACCCACAGTTTCACCGCTTTCCGATTCCATATCTAGAATCCAAGCCACTACGTCTATTTCCAATTAAGGATCAACGTTTACTACGCCTATTTCCAATTAAGGATCAATGTATGCTACGCCTATTTCCAATTAAGGATCAACGTCTATGTGAACCCACAGTTTTACCGCTTCCACCATGAAGCCGACCATGCCATGAATGAATGTACAAATACCAACACATATGCAATTAAGATCATCTCTACCATCTTAACATTCCACATATCACCATAATTCAACTCTATGAATTATCCACCAATGGTACATATACACATTCATAACAATATATCATTCACAAGTATAGGCTAATTATCAAATACGCACACATAGATTTCATTCCAAAACGAATACAACATTTAAAATCTCAATTTTTCACTTTTCAAACAGTGTTAACCGGTTAACATATTTGGGTAACCGGTTAACGCGACACAGAATGTACTTCCTGGCAATTTTCAACAGTGTTAACCGGTTAACGCTTTTGGTTAATCGGTTAACGCAAAACAGAACATAATTTCTAACAGGTTTTCAACAGTGTTAACCGGTTAACGCTTTTGGTTAACCGGTTTACGTAAAACAGAATGCGATTCCTGCGTTAACACAAAACAGAATGCAGAATTTTCTGTGTTTTTCATCGTTGGAGGACTTTCGGACCTCCGATTTCGATTCTGTAAAAAGCCAAACGTTCAGAAAATTATAACTCATATAATACTCTAAGTATATAACGTTAATTTTCAGTTTTAACACAATCAAATTACCACAAATCAAGAATACTCATCAACCTAACAATTTCAAACAACCATACAAAATTAGTGATTTTAACCTAAACATACTTCTACCCATTGACCCAATCATACTAACCCATAATAATAAGGATTCTCCCCCTTACCTCTTCAATTTTCTGGAAACCCTAGCTCCTCTCTTGTTCTTCTCCTCTTCTCCTTACTTTTCCTCTTCTCTTTCTCTATTGTTGTCAAATGATCAAATGAATCCTAATTCTCACTCTCCTCACCTCTTATATACTAGTATTCTATTTGGGCTTTAAGAATGATACCTCTAATTTAATTAATAGGCCCAATAAGACCTAATATTAAATATCTCTAATTAGTTAAATTAAATTAAACTAACACAATATACTCACCAAGTTAATTAATATAATTAATCATTATATCTCATATCAACTAAATAATTAATTAACACACCAAATTAATTAATATAATCGATTATTATACTACCTAACAACCAATTAATTAATTAACATTCCAAATAAATAAAATAAAATATAGTAATAATAATATAAGAAATAATTACTAAAATTGGGTTGTTACAGCGGGTACTGAGATCATGTGGGAAAATTTCAAGACTGAGTTCCTTGAGAAGTACTTTCATGTTGATGTTCGTAGCAAGAAGGAGATCGAGTTCTTTGAGCTAAAACAAAGAAACATGATATTTGCTGATCATGCTGCAAAATTCGAGGAGTTGTATAGCTTATGCCCATATTACAATGGGGTGGGATCCGAGGGATCCAAATGTATCAATTTTGAAAGTTGTTTGCATCAATAGATCAAGTAATTCATCAGGTATCAGGAGATTCATCAATTCTGTGTGCTAGTTAATAAGTGTAGAATCTATGATGAAAATAGTCGTGCTAGATCCGCTCACTATAAGAGTGTTATTGATAAGAAAGGTAGAAATCAAAATCGTGGAAAAGCTTATGGGGCTCCAGCTGATAAAGGGAAGTGGAAGGTTTTAAGTGATAAAGATACAAGTGGGGGAGTTGCTCCTGCTTCTTTCAAATGTTTTAGCTGTGGAGGAATAGGTCATCGTGCTAATGAATGCATAAGTTATGATCAGATATGTTTTAAGTGTGAGAAGACAGGGCATCGTATTGCTGATTGTAAGAGTAATGTGCTGACTTGATTCAATTATGGAGGACCATGTCACATTAGTACTCATTCCAAAAACCAAAGAAGGCTTGGCCTAGAGGGAAAGTTTTTGCTTTTAGTGGAGCAGAGACTACTGGCTCCGATAACTTGATTCGAGGTACGCGTTTTATTAATGGTGTTTCTATGATTGTTATGATTGGCACGGGTGCAACGCATTTGTTCATATCTATCAATTGTGCTAGAAGGTTGAATCTTAAGTTTCTTCTATGGTTGGGAGTATGGTCATTGATACCCCAACTAATGGTTTGGTGACTACTTCGTGGGTTTCTTTGAATTTACCTTTTATTATTATGGTAACGACTTTGGTATTGACTTAGGTCTAATTATGTTAAGTCAACTTGATGTTATCCTATGAATGAACTGGTTGGAGTTTAACCATATTCATATCAACGGTTTTGATAAGTCCATGATGTTTCCAGAGTTCTAAGTAGGTGAAGATCAGATGTTTATATTTGCTAATCAAGTGGAGGAGTCCTTGAAGGATGATGCTTGAGTGTTTTTATGATGTTCACTTCGTTGAAGGATGAAGGTAAGGTTGTGTTTAGAGATCTATCGGTGGTGTCTGATTTTCCAGAGGTGTTCCCGAATGATATTAGTGATTTCTCCCCAAAGCACGAGGTTGAGTTTGCCATAGACCTAGTGCCTAATACTAGTCTTATGTCGATGGCACCTTATTGAATGTTAGCTTCAGAGTTGAGTGAGCTAAAGAAACAACTAGAGGACTTGCTTGAAAAGAAGTTTGTTCGACCTAGTGTTTCGTCATGGGGAGCGCTAGTTGTAACACCCTAAACCCCGAAGCTTATATAAAAAGAATTACTCGATAGGTTAAGGTGTCACTTCCACAACCAACCAACAAAAATTTCAAAACATTTAACAACATGAAGCAGAATTTAACACAATAATAAATTCAACTTGAAATTCTCAAATAAAGTATTCAACTTTAGCATCACAATTCCACACCAAATCAAAACATAACAAAAAAAATGTCTCACTCCCGATGTTACAAAATCAAAGCACTAAAACTACTAAATTGTGATAAACGATGAGTAAATGAAGAATAGCTCTAACGAGTCACCTTTTATACACACAAACAACTTTACTCATGATTATCTACAAGATGTCCATGGTAGACAACATAAAGCAAAACAGATTAGAATGAACTTGAATATAAAACAGCGTAAAGAATGCGATAGTAGATAAACACACATCACATCACGCATTCAGTGCACAAACCATACCATTTCAATCCCATACCTGTTCCATCATAATATATATATATATATATATATATATATATATATATATATATATATATATATATATATATATATATATATATATATATATATATATATATATATATATATATATATATATATGCATGCAATGTGACTCATGACTTTGATATAATGCGTGTGGTACCAATCAATGATGGTTCTTCATATGAACTGGATCCAAAGACAACTACAACATATGATCCATGCAATGTGACTCATGACTTGACTCTTTCACAACAACTACAACATATGATGTATGGAATACGATAATGCAAAGACAACAACACAACAATGATTACAACCCCATATACGACTGTAAATAATCATGTATTTAAACGCATCAACAACTGTTCTCACTCAGAACTACGCATCTCAATAATCATCGACAAGAATTGACAATGATTCATATAATTATACTTTCATGACATGTATTCACACGTCGAATAAACATCCTGTTAAATAATCAATCATTATAATGATTCTCTTTATCGATCGATTGAGCACAACTCAACATGAACTCAACCATTTCAAGCATAATTACCCTTTATTCAATAACATGCATTGATTCACATCAAATAAAAACACATAATCTCAAACAATATGTTGTAACACCCCAAAATTTGCACTCCTCATTCATGCATTCATTTTTAGGTCATTTAGCACTTCATATTGCATTTCATCATGTCAATCAGAATCAGATCCTAGAAGCTTGAACATCATCCGAGACATTTTGTGGGTTCTATCCGGGTGATCAGTCAACACAAGGGAAAGACTTGAGTTACTTCCAACAGGTTCAAATGGGGTCTATTCATCACTCAAACACTAATCCTGAAGGAGCAAAAATCTGTTTCTGAGCTGTCATGCTCGCTAGGCGAGCAGAACGGTTCGCTTAGCGAAGAGAACTGTCATGCTCGCTAGGCGAAGCCCACGCGTTTTCAGAAAATAACAGAAAGTCATGGGCTTGAGTTGCCCTCTTTTGAGCCCACAAAGTCACGAAAATCAGGTTATAAATACTAGAGTTTCATTGAAACAAAACCCTGGAAAAAGATAGTGAGAGAAAAGCTAACAGAGTCCAGAGCAGCCTCCAGAGACTGAAAGGAACTCATCTGCAAAGAGCCAATCCCATCTCATATAAACCCTCAGATTGCTTTGCAAACTCAACCGGGCAATTCAATTTCATTCGATCTCTCCAATCAGGTTTGCCCTATCTCCATTACTCTATGCTTTCAATTTGAATGCTCTGAATGTATGAGGTATTATCGTTAGGTTTTGCATGTGGGCACATGTTTTAGTATGTATGTCATGCCTTGATGTGTGGATCCTTGCCCCCTGACTTTGAATTTTGATACCCGTTTGATGCATGTGTTTGACAAGAGGTTTAGGCCTCCTACCCTTGGTTGCTTTTTGTGAGCTTTTTGTGAATTTTAATGGCATGATTCATGTGATTCTCTGTTTGGTGCAATTCTTGATTGCACTTCATCTTGTTTCTCTAACCTGTTTGTTGAGTTTTTTTGTGAGGGCTCACATGAACCCTGAAAGGATAGCTTGCTTGGTATTGCACTTTATTTGTGGGATACCATTTGGAGATTTATTCCGATTACCTGTATTGACTTGCTTTCTTTGATGGTGCCAGCTTGAGAGATCTCCGGGTTTCTTATTTCTTTAGTTGGTGTTACTTCGGATCTTTATCCGTACGGTAGACCTTTTTGATCCTTTATTTTTCCCGCATTTTACCGTTTTCTTAGCTGGAAGACCTCGATAGGAGGCAATGTTTTTGTGTGTTTATTTTTGTGCCTAAAAACCTCCATGAAGAGGCAATTGACGGATAAAAGGTATTAGTAGTCAATCCCCTGTTATTCAGTGCGTCGTTCTTTAAGATCACACTACGTGTCGATGCTTCAGAACAAAAGCCCAAGATCTTTTGTCCGGTCAGTCAGTGGAGAAGGTTCCATCTTTCTGAACCCCCACGCCTTGTCATGAGCTCACGCTGTCCGGGGTTAAGAGCTTGAGGTCTTATCCTCATTACCCTCTGATCTGCTCACCCTGATGTTCAATGTCAGTGGTTAAGAGCCCGTTTGATTACCCTTCCATGGCTTGTTTGTCGAGGTTGATATGACCCCTCTTGACTAAAGCCCTACCCATGCGTGTTTGAGCCCCTTTGCTGGCGTGTTTACTTTATGCATGTTTGTTTTGTATGGTTTGATAGTCTCCCGTTTGCATGTTTATTAAGGTAGCGCGGTTCCTTTGTCTAGGACTGCCTTTTTGCATGAGCATCCCTAAAACACCCCAACTCATTGATTTTTCTTCTCGTAAGAACACGTTTACTCCTTCTACTACAGGCGAGTAAAACTCCAAAGGTCGAGCATCCGGTAGATTGCGTAGTAACGTCGTTCACCCAAAAACACAACCAACCCCGTAGTTAGCCGAACTACGTTTTGCTCTGATTCTTATTCCAGATGAGATACGTAGGCATAAGACGCGATGTCTTACCGAGCACACATCCCCCTAACCCATAGCCAGCCGAGCTACGAAGACTCTGATTCTCATATTCAGATGAGATACGTATGCAGTGGATGCGACATCCGTGCGAGTCATTTTCTTTAAACCCCTTTTTAGTAAATAGTACATTAGATAAACCCACACCCTTTAAACAAGAATAAAAAAGTGGATCCCGTAGAGTACTACGAATGCGTAGGGGTGCTAATACCTTCCTTTCGCATAATCGACTCCCGAACCCAATATTTGGTTGCGAGACCTTGTCTTTTCCTTTCCTTTCTCCCAGGTTTACTTCGAGCGTTTCCTTTCCCTCCTTTGGGATAAATAACGCACGGTGGCGACTCTTCTTTCATTTCTTTTTTCGCCAGTTGATTTTTTCGCAGGTGGCGACAGCTGGCGACTCTGCTGGGGACCCTGGTTTCCCTAAGCGAGTCCCTCCTAGATTTTGTAGGTTGCTTGTTTGTTGGGTGTTTATCCTTTTGTACAGTTATTTATTTTTCAGCCTTTACCTGCTTTATCTTATTGCATTGTGTACATATGATTGCCGTATCTGCTGGTTCTGTTTGTTGGGGTGGGATGTTCTATAAGAGATAAGCCCATTACCCAGGCTTAAGCATACACACAGGTTTTAGAGTGGATAGTCATGAGGCTTGCGTGGCGTGTTGCTACGTTAAGTCGTTCATGAAGACCCACACCCAGACGAGGTTTCTTTTGGATATATTCTGTCCTACGGGTGTTCCGTAACGGCATGATGTTCCTCTAGAAATCGTCGACTCTGGTGACCATTTCCCGAGAACTCAGTCAAGGCCTCTCCTCCGAGACGTGATTATGTTAGCTCTGGTGGAAGCATTCTCGCTGATCAATCCGAGGACCCCGAGACTGGGAACTTGCTATTAGGATGTCCTGTTGAGGGGAGTCAGTGGAGGTCTTTTTATCCCGTAATAATGCCAACCCTTCAGTGGTAAACGTATTATTCTCGACTGAAGGGCTGAAGTTGACGAACTTCTGTTCTTAGAACCTACCAGTGAGGGGCGGGCTAAATTCAGGAAACCTTAACCTTCAACCAACCCGGTTTTTTGGAGCAGAGCTTTGATCTTGTATTATATTCTTCAGTAGGGTTTCTCTTCAGACAGTGCAACCTGACAGATGTTCAAGCGGATCCAGCAATCCTGATTGACATGCCTTTGCATTGCATAACATCATCTGCATATTTGCATCCAACATCTCATGCTTATTCATTTGCGGGGTATTCCCTTTTTAAGGGGGGTGCCTTAAAATTGAATAAGCAGCGCATCGCATACCATGCATACTAACCCTTGTTTGTTTTGCAGGTGTCACCGCAGTGTCTAATGTGTGTTCCCTGTATCAGGCATTATTGGTCCCAAGCGAGTCCACAGGTACCCGACCAAGGAAAATTGTCCGCAACTAGCCATGGACCAGGTACATAAAGAGCTGGCTGATATGCGTGAAAGGATGGATCGGTTGATGACATTGATGACTGGTATGGCAGAAGGCTAGGAAAAGCTGAGGGAATTGGTTAGCAACCGAGGCCCGATCCAGAGGTAGAGGAACCAAATGGTGAAGGAAACCCTGGTAACCCTGGGAATGCTGATCACCCTATGAACACTGGTAACGCGGGTAACGCAAATGCTGATGGAAACCCGGGTATTGTTGGCAACACGGGGAATGTTGGAAATGGCATTGGCGGAAGGTACAATGTAAATCAAGGAATTCGGATTAACGGGCGCCCCGTTACTGAGGATTATCAGTATGATCAATTCTCTTTGCACGACGAAGCCCATGAGACCACTCGCCGTATGGATGAGCTTGCTGAGAAGCTCAAATCTTTGGAGTCTCAAAATTCCTTAGGTTTTGATGTCACAAATCTTGGTCTGGTTCAGGGAGTAAGGATCCCTCACAAGTTCAAACCCCCTACTTTTGAGAAATACAACGGGGCTTCTTGCCCACACACTCATCTCCAATCTTATTTGGGAAGGTTGGGAGCCCACATGGAAGATGAAAAGTTGTGGATGTACTACTTTGAAGACAGTCTAACTGGAGCTTCTCGTGAATGGTATTCTCATTTGTCTCGTACTACCATCAAGAGCTGGAAAGACTTGGCAGAGGCTTTTGTCAAGCAATGTCAATACAAATTGGACTTGTCTCCAAATCGGACCTTATTGCAAGGAATGTCTCAGACTGCCAAGGAGACCTTTAGAGAATATGCTCAGCGTTGGAGACAAATTGCTGCGTCCGTCCAACCCCCTATGTCTGAAAGGGAGATGGCGGACATGTTCATGAACACTCTTCAAGGCAATTATATTGAGAGGTTGGCTGCTTGCCCGTCAATCAGCTTCGCAGAGATAGTTATTGCTGGAGAAAGAATCGAGAGTCTGTTGAAGATGGGCCAAATTCAAGACAATAGTGCTTCCAAGAAACCGTTTGCTGGTAACGGTCAGCGAAGAAGAGAAGGCGAGACAAGCGTTGTGTATGCCGGCAGAGGCAGGGGCAGAGGACGCCCTAATTATTATCAAAATCAAGTGGCCGCAGGCACTATTCCTACACCTGCTCCTCAACAGCAACAACAGCCGTAGTATAATCCGCAACGGCAACCCAGGTACAACAATCAACAACAAGGAGGTATCCGGGTCAGGAGAAACACTATCAACAACGTCCAAGACAGACGGACCGGGTCATTGAGCCAATCCCCATGCCTTATTCTGTATTACTTCCCAGGCTGATTGACCTGAATCTGGTTACGTTAAGGACTCTGGCCCCACCAATCGATCCCAATAATTTGCCTAGAGGTTATGATGTCAACGCCAGATGTGCTTTTCACTCCAATGCACCTGGCCATACTACAGATAATTGCAAGGCTCTCCGGCTAAAGGTACAAGATTTGAGAGATGCCCAGGCTATCAATTTTTCTCCAGTGCCTAATGTTATCCAAAACCCGATGCCAGCTCACGGCGGGCAGAGGATTAATGCTGTTGATAGTGGGGAAGCTTTGAATTTGGTTTCTGATGTGACTAAAGTGAAGACTTCGCTATCGGTGGTTAAAGACCGACTCTTGAAGGGACAGATTTTCCCGGGCTATGGGGAAGAGTGCAGAAATTGTCAAGTTGTCGAGAACGGATGTGACAGTTTGAGAAGAGGTATTCAACAACTGATAGATGAAGGTTGTCTTCAGTTCGATCAGACCCGTCCAGTGAAGAATGATGTGTCCACAGTGACGATTTATTTCACTCCTGAAGAAATATATGTTCCCGAGAGACCCGCTCCGATAACAGTATATTTCCCAGAAAGTACAGAACCAGCAACGGTGAACGTCAAAAGTCCAGCACCAATTACAATTTACTCTGACAGCCCTCAATCGGCTTTGGTTAGTCTGGTCACCATCACGGTACCAGGACCTGTTCCGTATGAGAAAGACAGTGCTATCCCGTGGCACTATGGGGCTGATATCTACTTCTAGGGGCGGAAAGTTAACAGGGAAGACATTGACATTGGTAGCTCCGCTGTAGACAATGTTGGAGGGGTTAGTGGCTTCACTCGCAATGGACGCCTATTTACACCATCAATATTGCGCACGAATACTGAAGCTAAGGCAGCTGCCAAGGCTAAAGGAAAACAGGTAGCCACCGAAGAGGTTACTAAGACCGCATTCGAGAAGGAAGTGGATGAGTTTATGAGGATTATCAAGAAAAGTGACTACAAGGTAGTCGACCAGCTAAATCAGACACGCTCAAAGATCTTCATTCTCTCACTATTGATGTGCTCTGAGGCGCACAAAGCAGCCTTGTTGAAAGTACTGAATATGGCCTATGTTCCACCAGAGATAACTATTAACCAGCTGGAGTCGTTAGTTTCAAATGTAAACGCTAGCCATAGGCTAGGTTTCACCGACTACGACCTGACATCGGAGGGCAGGAGTCACAACAAAGCTATGCATATCACAATGGAATGCAAAGGGGCGGTGCTTTCCCATGTTTTGGTTGATACAGGCTCTTCTCTGAATGTTCTTCCAAAGAAAGCCTTAATGAAGTTGGATTGCAATGGCATCATCCTGAAGCCAAGCAATTTAGTTGTAAGGGCTTTTGATGGCTCTAAGAGATCTGTCTTTGGCAAGATTGAGTTGCCAGTTAAGATTGGACCGCAGGTGTTCAAGAGCACCTTTTGTGTGATGGATATCCAGCCTGCCTATAACTATCTGCTAGGTCGGCCCTGGATTCATGCCGCCAGTGCTGTTACTTCTACTCTCCACCAGAAGCTCAAATATGAACTAGAAGGTCAGGTCGTCACTGTCTGTGGTGAAGAGGATATTTTTATTAGCCACCTGTCTACATTTAAGTATGTGGAGATGGATGGCGAGATGCATGAGATGCTGTGTCAGGGCTTCAAAGCCATAAACATCAGTGAGGTCGCGCCCAAAGTTGTCTTTTCACCTAAGTCCGAGGAAGTCAGGACTTCTATCTCTTCATACAAGCAAGTTGTTGAAGTGGTTAAAGCTGGTAATGCCCAAGGCTTGGGCAAATTTGTGGAGCCAGTCATCAAAGAAGACAAGTTTGGATTGGGGTTTACTCCGGGGTCTCAGAAGAACGAAGTTGGTACTTTCTCCAGTGGGGGTTTGGTTTCTCCCCACATTGTCAATGCTGCAGATGAAGACAAGGCTGACAGCGACTGTGACTTAGATAGCTAGATTCGCCCGTGTGTCCCGGGAGAAAAGCTCAACAATTGGTCGTCCGAAAAAGTCGTCCGGGTTACTCTATTGAAGGAGTAATTTTTATTGTTTTCCTTTTATTACATGCATAATAAAGTCTTACACTTTGCCCAAGGTGTAATGACTCATCTGTAGGGCCATCCATTTAGTTACATTTCGCAATTATTCTCATCATCAATAAAGGACAACTTTTGCAAACAATTTTGTGTTCTCTTTCTTTCAATTATTTTACTTTTACAAAAAATGGCAATGTTTCTCTTTCGTTCTTCCTTCCAAAAATCTCTCGTTCTAAGGTAAAGCATGATCCTCCATCATGCAGAGATGATCACCCGGATCTCACTGCTAACGACACTGCTATGGCCAAGTAAGACTTCGACAATCCTATCTATCAAGCCGAAGAAGGGGTTGAGGAAGATTGTGAATTGCCTGAAGAGTTAGCCAGGTTGTTGAAACAGGAGGACCGAACTGTTACACCTTATCAGGAGGTGATTCAGACCGTCAACATTGGTACCGAAGACGACAAGAAAGAGATCAAGATCGGGGCCAGTCTACAGGCCGAGGTGAAAGAACAGTTGATCAGTTTGCGTCGTGAGTACGTCGACATCTTTGCTTGGTCCTAACAAGATATGCCAGGTTTAGATACAGACATCGTTGTGCACAGGTTACCGTTGAATGAAGATATGCCGCTGGTGAAGCAGAAGTTACGCCGAACTCATCCCGACATGACAATGAAAATTGAAGACCGTTGATCATGTACTTGACGGTGTTAGAAGGGTCAATGGGTTGTGTGCTCGATCAGCATGACGAGTTAGGTCGAAAAGAGACGGCAATATAATACCTTAGCAAAAAGTTTACCGACTGTGAATAAAGATACTCACTGCTCGAGAAAACTTGCTACGCTTTGGCATGGGCTGCTCGCCGACTAAGACAGTATATGTTGACTCACACGACTCTATTGATATCAAATATGGATCCCGTCAAGTATATTTTTGAAAAGCCAGCGCTTACCGGAAGAGTTGCTAGGTGGAAAATGATACTGACAGAGTATGACATCCAATACACTTCACAAAAAGCCATCAAAGGAAGTGTCTTGTCAGACTATCTTGCAGAGCAACCGATTGATGATTACCAACCTATGAGGTTCGACTTTCCTGATGAGGACATCATGTTTCTCAAATCGAAAGATTGCGAGGAACCACTCCCGGAGGAGTGGCCTGACCCAGAATCCAAATGGATTATGATGTTTGATGGGGCGGTCAAGGTCAATGGTCGCGGAGTTGGTGCAGTGTTGATCACGCCAGAGGGGGTTCATATGCCATTTTGTGCCAGAATAACTTTTCCCTGCACCAACAATGAAGCCGATACAATCAGCTGAGCCTAGTTGAGGAAAAGAGACTAGCAGCTATATGCCATGGCCAACTATATCAGAGACGAATGAAGAGAGCGTTTGATCAGAAAGTACACCCTCGGGAGTATCAAGTCGGCGAATTGGTACTCAAAAGAATTCTTCCTCCCAACACAGATCGCAGGGGCAAATGGACACCGAAATATGAGGGTCCATACGTGGTTGAAAGGGTTTTCTCTGGCGGAGCTTTGATGCTAACAACCATGGATGGTGAAGACTTCCCATCCCCTGTCAACTCAGACGCAGTTAAAAAAATACTTCGCATAAAATTGACCCGCTGGACAAAAGAAAAAGAGTCCAGGCAAAAAAGGGCATCCCGACGAACAAAAAAAAAGAGGTTCGGGCAAAAATTAGGGATATAAAAAAATGTACACCCGGTGAGTCGAAAACCCGAGAGGGCGGCTCAGGCAAAAAAGGGTATCCCGGTGGATTGAAAACCCAAAAGGGGTCCACGCAAAAGAGGGAATAAGCGAATGACTGCGATCTAAATTCATCCGTGTTATATCACCGTTTCATTCAAGCCGGCAATCTCCGAAGGTTAAAGATCGACTAATCATCCACTTCAGAAAGCAAGATGAGTAGAGCGTCTTAGAGTCATACGAGCCATAGCAGAGTCGAAAATCAGTGGGACCCGTACCCACATTGCCATTAGGATAGTTTCTTTTGTTCAATTTATAGCGATCGCCTCATTTCAGAGATCAGCTTCCTGATGTACTCGCCTATTCCTGGCACAAATTTTTCAACCAATGAAAGTCGAATAATTCAGTTAAAAAGCCTCTTTATTTTTCATTTATTAGTGTGTTTGCAAAAGATGTCTGAATCTTTGATGAAACATATTGCACTTAAATATAATGGTGGCTTTTGCACATGATTTGCACAGAAAAACATTTAAAATTGCTTTGAATGTGCTTAATCCCGAACGGTGAATTCAGACCGAGTAATTCCCCCAGGACATACGTGTGTGATTGCAGGTCACAGGAACCGGATGCCAAGTCATGAATCCTCATCCCCAAGCGGTTGACAAAGTCTCTCCTCAGCAGAGCATGTCCCCTAATAGAGTTGCACCTTGTATCCTCAGCAACAGCGGAGTAGTTGCATCCCCAACAGACAAGAGGGTGGTGTTCCCAGTGCTCATCCCATTCCCTAGCAGATTATTTTTAATAGATTTGTTTTGATCCTCAGCCTGAAGACGACTAGCAAGTTCACATCCCCCAGCAAAGGTCGATTCCTACGACATTTCCCCAGGAAATGCTTTCCCCACAAACTCCCCTCACAGAGCCTCGCCAAACAAAGTTCCCAATAGTTGATACTCCCCCAGCAAGGTCAACTTTTCATAAAAAGGGAGAGCCGATTTATTTTCGGTGGTTCCCCGGTCCCGGCAGACGGATCATTCCCCACAGAGCATTCAAGGATTGATGCAGCGATCCGTTCCCTACCAGAATTTGCTTCCCCAAGCAGATTTCTTTTTGCACCATGCATAACATTGGCATTTGCATGCATATCATATCAAGCATACACATAAGCTGATAAACAGATTCTTCAAAGCAGACTGAAGAGTTACTTTACAACCAAAGTCATGAGGTTCAGCCAGAGGATCAAGTGTGTGTGATCCAGCATGAGGGTCAGTTGAAAGATTCAGCCTGAGAATCGTTTTTCAAAGAGCCAGCCTAAGGTTCAATTTGAAGACTCAGCCAGAGAGTCGCCTGCAAGCGTTATTTCCCCAGCAAGCCAGCTGGAGGAGTAGATTGACAGCTCAACAGAAAATCAGCCTACAAGAGGATCCAACCCGTGGATCGTAATTTAGAAAACAAAAGTCTAATTGAAGAGTCGTTACAACATGTTCTAGCCTGAAGAATATGTATGAAGCCCAAAAAGTGGAATATTCTCGAAGCTGCATATCCAACATGAAGATTGGGTGTAGATTTCGAAAGAGGGTCAACCAACGCATGCCTCAGGTGCGAGATCCTAATGATGGGAATTTATCAACGAAACAATCCAAATCTAGCCAGAAGATCGAAGTCAGGTCTAGCCCGAAGACCGAGAATAGATTCAGCCAGAGAATCAAAGAGAATAGATTCAGCCAGTGAATCAAAGAAAGAAGATCTAGCCAGAAGATCGAAGTAGATCTAGCCAGAAGTTCGAAGAAGATCTAGCCAGAAGATCGAAGTCAGATTCAGCCAGAGAATCAAAGAGAATCGATTCAGCTAGAGAATCGAAACAAGAAGATCTAGCCAGAAGATCGAAGTAGATCTAGCCGAGGATCAAAATCGTATCCAGTCCGAGGATCAAAATTAATATCTAACCGGAGAACTAAATTTTGTATAGATTCAGCCAGAGGATCGAAACTCTAGGTTAAGTCAGAAGACCGATTCAGATCCAGCCAGAGGATCGGAAGAGAAATAAACAGTGCGATGTATTTCAGCATTTTGTGGTGTTCTCAGAGCGCAAATTTTTGGTCTGTCTTTAGTATTCAATCACAGCTCACCCTATTTGTCTGATAAGCTGGTCGCTTTCATCCTGCTCGGGTTAGCTGATGACTGAATAGGGGCAGCTGTAACACCCCAAAATTTTCCCTCCTCATTCATGCATTCATTTTTAGGCTATTTAGCACTTCATATTGCATTTCATCATGTCAATCAGAATCAGATCCTAGAAGCTTGAACATCATCCGAGACATTTTGTGGGTTCTATCCGGGTGATCAGTCAACACAAGGGAAAGACCTGAGTTACTTCCAACAGATTCAAATGGGGTCTACTCATCACTCAAACACTAATCCTGAAGGAGCAAAAATCTGTTTCTGAGCTGTCATGCTCGCTAGGCGAGCAGAACAGTTCGCTTAGCGAAGAGAACTGTCATGCTCGCTAGGCGAAGCCCACGCGTTTTCAGAAAATAACAGAAAGTCATGGGCTTGAGTTGCCCTCTTTTGAGCCCACAAAGTCACGAAAATCAGGTTATAAATACTAGAGTTTCATTGAAACAAAACCCTGGAAAAAGATAGTGAGAGAAGAGCTAACAGAGTTCAGAGCAGCCTCCAGAGACTGAAAGGAACTCATCTATAAAGAGCCAATCCCATCTCATATAAACCCTCAGATTGCTTTGCAAACTCAACCGGGCAATTCAATTTCATTCGATCTCTCCAATCAGGTTTGCCCTATCTCCATTACTCTATGCTCTCAATTTGAATGCTCTGAATGTATGAGGTATTATCGTTAGGTTTTGCATGTGGGCACATGTTTTAGTATGTATGTCATGCCTTGATGTGTGGATCCTTGCCCCCTGACTTTGAATTTTGATACCCTTTTAATGCATGGGTTTGACAAGAGGTTTAGGCCTCCTACCCTTGGTTGCTTTTTGTGAGCTTTTTGTGAATTTTAATGGCATGATTCATGTGATTCTCTGTTTGGTGCAATTCTTGATTGCACTTCATCTTGTTTCTCTAACCTGTTTGTTGAGTTTTTTTTGTGAGGGCTCACATGAACCCTGAAAGGATAGCTTGCTTGGTATTCCACTTTATTTGTGGGATACCATTTGGAGATTTATTCCGATTACCTGTATTGACTTGCTTTCTTTGATGGTTCTAGCTTGAGAGATCTCCGGGTTTCTTATTTCTTTAGTTGCTGTTACTTCGGATATTTATCTGTACGGTAGACCTTTTTGATCCTTTATATTTCCCGCATTTTACCGTTTTCTTAGCTGGAAGTCCTCGATAGGAGGCAATGTTTTTGTGTGTTTATTTTTGTGCCTAAAGACCTCCATGGAGAGGCAATTGACGGATAAAAGGGATTAGTTTTCAATCCCCCGTTATTCAGTGCGTCGTTCTTTAAGATCACACTACGTGTCGATGCTTCAGAACAAAAGCCCAAGATCTTTTGTCTGGTCGGTCAGTGGAGAGGGTTCCATCTTTCTGAACCCCCACGCCTTGTCATGAGCTCACCCTGTCCGGGGTTAAGAGCTATGAGGTCTTATCCTCATTACCCTCTGATCTGTTCACCCTGACGTTCAATGTCAGTGGTTAAGAGCCCGTTTGATTACCCTTCCATGGCTTGTTTGTCGAGGTTGATATGACCCCTCTTGACTAAAGCCCTACCCCTGCGTGTTTGAGCCCCTTTGCTGGCGTGTTTACTTTATGCATGTTTGTTTTGTATGGTTTGATAGTCTCCCGTTTGCATGTTTATTAAGGTAGCGCGGTTCCTTCGTCTAGGACTGCCTTTTTGCATGAGCATCCCTAAAACACCCCAACTCATTGATTTTTCTTCTCCTAAGAACACGTTTACTCCTTCTACTACAGGCGAGTAAGTCTCCAAAGGTCGAGCATCCGGTAGATTGCGTAGTAACGTCGTTCACCCAAAAACACAACCAACCCCGTAGTTAGCCGAACTACGTTTTGCTCTGATTCTCATTCCAGATGAGATACGTAGGCATAAGACGCGATGTCTTACCGAGCACACATCCCTCTAACCCATAGCCAGCCGAGCTACGAAGACTCTGATTCTCATATTCAGATGAGATACGTATGCAGTGGATGCGACATCCGTGCGAGTCATTTTCTTTAAACCCCTTTTTAGTAAATAGTACATTAGATAAACCCACACCCTTTAAACAAGAATAACAAAAGTGGATCCCGTAGAGTACTACGGATGCGTAGGGGTGCTAATACCTTCCCTTCGCATAATCGACTCCCGAACCCAAGATTTAGTTGCGAGACCGTGTCTTTTCCTTTCCTTTCTCCCAGGTTTACTTCGAGCATTTCCTTTCCCTCCTTTGGGATAAATAACGCACGGTGGCGACTCTTCTATCATTTCTTTTTTCGCCGGTTGTTTTTTTCGCAGGTTGTTTTTTCGCAGGTTGCGACATATGTGACAGTACCGAAGGATCGTCAAAACATCACAATGCCACAAAAACAACTCAATTATACGTTATCATCCTTGCTGAGTAACCTACAGCTCGTTGGGCGAGCCCTAGTTAGGAGGACTCTCCCCTCACTAGGTGCACATCACATAACCCAAGATCTCTAACTCTACACACCTCATTGGGCGAGACATGGCTTGCTGGGATAGCTCTCGTTGGGCGATGTTCATCCTTACTAGGAGAGATCGCTCATACCAGAAACATCAAAACCACAATTTCCACCATTAGAGCCCTTTCAAAGCTCTGATTTCGACTCCAATTGATCCCAAACGCATGAAATTCAACCATACATGTTAATACAATATTAAAACACTCAATTAGGCATAAATTAACATATATTACATCGATCTGTTTCAAAATCATCATCACCTTCAACAAGTGCAACCCAACTAATAAGAACACCAACTTCAGAATTTAATCACATAGTTTCACATGAAATTAACATGAAATCAATACACAAATTTCACACAATAACGTCAATCATAATGAAATATACATGTATTTATAATCAATAATCCGCACATATTCAACAGTGACAAAATAGGAGAAAACTTAAAAGAGTTTGAGGATCCCTATATACCCTTCATCAATTACACCAATATACGAAGCAGTTCCCCCTACCTGATTTTCCAAAAAATTAAGAATTTGATTAAGGTTGGTGGTTTGAATCTTTCCTTCTTCAAGCTCTAGCATCTTTTTCTTCAAAAGCACTAACTTTACATACTCTCTCCTCAAAAGCTCAACTAATCCTTTTTATTTATAAAAACCTAATTTAACCTTTTACTAATTATACTTTGACCCAACTCTTGTTATAACTCTTACCACTTGCCTTATTTCTTCTTAGTTTCTATTTCCACCCAAAACCTCTATTTCCATTTATTTTAATTAATTAAAAACAACTATTAATTCTAATTATTTATAATTATTCTAATCATTCTACCAACCCACCAATACTTTCACTACACCCCACCACATACCACATACACATACAACTCGTAATATACTTAATTAAAAGCACATTAGATACTAAATAATTAAATAAAACCACGAATAATTTGATTAAATAGATTAATCAAATTTTGACGTGTTACAACTCTCTCCCACTTAAAGAATTTATGCCATAAAAAATTACCTGAAGGAAACAGAGTCGAATACGACTCTCTCATATGACTCTTATGTTCCCATGTCATGCTTCCATCAGCAGGTCCTCCCCAGACCACCTTCACCAACGCAATCTCCTTGCCTCTCAAGTGTTTCACTTAGCGATCCTCTACTCTCAAGGCAAATGTCTTAATGAATATACTTCCTTAACTAAGACACATGAAAGATATCACAGAGATTCAAAAGAAATTCCATTAATGCAAATATGTAGGTTGCAATTCCTAATCACTTCATAATCTGATAAGGACCAATGAAACATAACGTAAACTTTCGAGATTTCAAAGCACGACCAACACCTGCCACCGGAGTGACTCGTAGGGACACATGATCTCCCTCTTGGAACCCAAGTTTTTTCCTCCACTTATCATGATAACTATTCTAGCGAATCTGTGAAGCTTTAATCTTCTGTTGGACCATCTTGATTTTCTCGGTAGTCTGCTGAACAATCTCATGTCCAAGCACAACACTCCCACCAGAATCATACCAGCACAAAGGCGTCCTACACCTTCTACCATATGAGCCTCAAACAGTGTCATTCCAATACAAGAATGAAAATTATTCTTACAAGTGAACTCAACCAACGATAAATGACTTCTTAGTTACCTCCCTGCTCCAAAACACAAACTCTCAGTAAATCCTCCAAATTTTGGATAGTCCTCTACTTCTGACCGTCCATTTGTTGATGATAAGCAGAACTCAACTTCAACTTAGTACCCATGACTTCCTGCAAACTCCCCCAGAACCTCTATGTGAATCTCATATCTCTATCAAAAATAATGATCGAAGGAATACCATGCAAGCTAACAACCTTCCCGATATACACTTCAGCCAACTTCTGCAATGAATAATTGATCTTAATCAAAATGAAATGAGTTTAATTAGTCAATCTATCCACTATAACCCAAACTTAATAATTCCCTTTGGAAGTCTTAGGAAAACTCGTCACAAAGTCCATGGAAATACCATCCTACTTCTATTCAGGAATATCCAGTGGTTGCATCAAACCCAACAATTTATGATGTTCAATCTTCGACTTCTAGCAAGTCAAACACACATAAACAAACTCGACTATATCCTTCTTCATTCCTGGCGAATAAAACATATTCTTTAAGTCTTGATACATTTTAGTAGCATCAGGATGAATACTCAGACTACTTCAGTGACCTTCTTCAAGAATACTCTTCTTAAGTTCTGGTATATCAGGTACGCAAACTCTCTCTGAATTTCATAATCCCATTCTCATCTATTCTGAAATGACTTCCTTTACCTTGGCCGATTAACATTAGTCGATCAATCAATCCCAAATCTAATTGTTGAACTTTTCTAATTTCTTCGAGAATACCACTAGTCAGATTCAACATACCCAACTTCACAATGTTAGGAGTCCTTTCACACAATTGACACAGATCTCTGAATTTCTCGATTAACTCCAATTCTTGAACCATAAACATCGCCATATGCAACGAATTTATGCTCAAAGCATCAGCTACGACATTGGCTTTACTAATATGGTAACTCAAACCAAAATCATATTCCTTCAGATTTTCGAGTCACCTCCTCTGCCTCATATTCAACTCTTTTTTCTGACCGAACAAGTACTTCAAACTCTTGTGGTCATTGAACACTTCAAATATGGCTCCAAATTTTTAACACAAACACCATGACTGCTAACTCTAGATCATGTGTAGGATAATTCCTCTCATAAAATTAAAATTGTCTAGAAGCATAAGCCACAACCTGACAATTCTGCATTAACATGCCACCTAGACCTATCTTTGAAGCATTACAATACAGAACAAATGATTCAATTAGACTTGGAAAAATAAAAAATGGCGTTGACCTCAACTTCTTCTTGAGTTCTTGAAAACTTTCTTGACACTGAACACTCCATACATAAGCTTGACCCCTTCGAGTCAAATGAGTAAAAGGAAATGTTAACTTCGAAAAGCCTTCAATTAACCTCGTGTAGTAACCGGCCAAACCTAGAAGTCTTCTTATCTCAGTAACAAACTTCGAAGCTTCCTATTGCAACACAACATCGATATTCAATCCATCAACAACAATACCACCAATAGAAATCACATGCCTGAGAAAACTCACATCTCATAACTAGAACTCACACTTGGATAACTTCACATACAACTTCTTTTCTTTCAAGGACTGCAACACAACTTTTAGATGCTCTGCATGCTCTTTATCATACTTAGAGTGTATCAAAATATCGTCGATGAACACAACCAAAAATTGATCTAGATAAGGATGAAAAATCCTATTCATATATTCCATAAACATACCCGGTGCATTATACACATTAAACAATGTCACAGAATACTCATAGTGACCATACCTCATTCTGAACGCAGTCTTCATAATATTTTATGGTTTCACTCGAATCTGATGATAACCCGACCATAAATCAATCTTACTGAATACGCAAGCACCAACTAATTGATCCATCAAATCGTTAATTCTTAGAAGAGGATACTTATTCTTGATAGTCATTTTATTCAGTTGTCGATAATCAACACAGAACCTCATGCTACCATCTTTCTTCTTGACTAATAACATGGCGCTCCCCACGGTGAAACACTCAGTCGAACAAACTTTTTCTCAAGCAAATCCTCTAAATGTTTCTTCAACTCACTGAACTATGAAGTAGACATCATATACGGTGCTACCAACACAGGATTAGTACCAAGTACTAAGCCTATAGAGAACTCAACTTCATGTTTCAGTGGCAAATCACAAAAGTCATCTTGGAACACTTCAGGAAACTCACACACAACATGTATATTCGTAACCATTCTCTCGCTCCCCCCTCTCAAACACACGAACACCATGAACACTTGAGCATTTTGTCTCAAGGACATATTTACTTGTCTCGTGCTCATGAAACCCGACTTCGTACTCTCCTCGAATTCAAGAAACTTCACTGATTTATCAAAATAATTGTTATGCACACGGTTGAACTCCAACCAATTCATTTACATAATAAGATGGAGTTGACTTAGAGGCGAAGAACTAAGTCGGTCCAAAAATCTCTACCATAAATTTTTAAAGGAGAATTCAAACACACCAACAAGGTAGTCACTGAACTACTAGTTGGGGTATCAATGACCATGCTACCATTCAAAGAAGACACTTCCGGATTCAATCTTTTCCCACACTCATTAGATATGAACAAATGTGTCGCACTCATATCAATAATAGTAATCAAAGGAATACTATCAGTAAAGCTCGTACCTCGAATCAAGTTATTAGATGCAGTAGTCTTTTCTCTAGACAAAGCAACGACTTTCCCTCTAGACTAAGCCTTCTTCAGTTTCTGGAAATGAGTACTAATATGACATGGTTCTCCATAGTTGAAACAAGTCAGCACATTACTTTTACAATCATCAATACGATGCCCTATCTTCCCACACTTAAAACATTTCTGATAAGAACTCTTGCACTCACTAGCATGATGCCCTATTCCTCCATAGCTAAAACTTCTGACAGAAGCAGGAGAACCTCCCCCACTTGTATCTTTCCCACCTGAACCCTTCCACTTCCCTTTGTCAGCTGGATCCCCATAAGGTTTTCAATGATTTTGATTCCCACTCTTCTTATCACTAACACTCTTATAGTGAGAATATCTAGCACGATTATCTTCATCGTTGATTCAACACTTATAAACAAACACAGAGAACCTACGAATCTCCTGATACCTAATGAATTGCTTGATCTATGGATGCAAGCCACTCTCAAACTTGATACATTTGGAACCTTCTGCTCCTACCCCATTGTAATGCGGGAAGAACCTAGACAACTCCTCAAACTTCACAGCATAATCAACAAAAATCATGTTTCCTTGCTTCAGCTCAAGGAACTCGATATCTTTCTTGCTATGAACATCGGAAAGAAAGTACTTCTCAAGGAACTCGATCTTGAAGTTTTCCCAAGTGATCTCATTACCTGCATCCTCAAGCCTCTAATGAGCGTTGTCCCACCAAGCCATCACCCCGAAGATCTTCTCAATATCTTGCAACTAAACTTGAGCACCTTCTGGATCATATATGCCCTTGAAGGTAGGAGGATTGTTCCTTTGAAACTTCCTCAATCAACAGAATTCATCACCTTCACCATGTTGATTATGTTGGGCTTGAAACGCCTGGGCCATTGCTTCCAAAGCATCAGTAATAACTTTATTATTTCTTCCTCCAACCATATTTTTGCACACCAGTCGCATACTAGGGAATAAACATGTCGCATACGAGGGAATAAATAACATGACAAAAAACATGACCGAATGGATCGAACTTCTATGATACCACTAATGTAACACTCTAAACCTTGAAACTTATATAAAAGTAATTACTCGATAATTTAAGGTGTCACTTCGATAACTAACCAACCAAACTTTCAAAAAGATTTAATAACATGCAACAAAATTTAACATAATAACAACTTCAACTTGAACTTCTCAAATAAAGTACTAAACTTTAGTATCACAATTCGACACCAAATAAAAAACATAACAAAAAAAATCTTCATTCCTAATGTTACAAGATCATAGCACTAAAACCACTGAATTGTGATAAACGATAAGTAAATGAAGAATAGATCTAAAAAGCTACCTTCCACGCACATCAACAACTCTACTCTTGATTATCTACAAGATGTTCATGGTGGATAACATAAAGCAAAATGGGTGAGAAAAAACTTCAATATAAAATGGCGTGAAGATCACCACAAGAAACTTGGTTTCTTGATAAGATCAAAATATGGTTCAATCCAGAACCAAAGGAACAAAGCTCTCAAAATCACACAATGTGTTTGTTTAACAAAATTTAACTTGATTTTTCATTCATGATTAGATCCCTATTTATAGGTAAAGGGTAGCTTACGATAATAACTCAAGAAATTCTATAACTTCAGCCTACTAACCTATTAATAATGGTTTGAAAATGAAATTCCACACACTAAAGATGGTGGAGAAAATGGATATTCACTTCCTTGATGAATAATAACAATTTATAGCCACTTTGATTAATGCATCCCACCTTTCTCTTTCTCCCTTCTTCAAAGTTTTACTAATTCATTTCTTCAACCCATTATTTACTTAGAAACTTAAAAAGTCATGAAACTTTAAAGCTTTAAGAGACTTAGAA
Organism: Lathyrus oleraceus; assembly: GCF_024323335.1. Taxonomy (NCBI): domain Eukaryota; kingdom Viridiplantae; phylum Streptophyta; class Magnoliopsida; order Fabales; family Fabaceae; genus Lathyrus; species Lathyrus oleraceus. The sequence goes on along the minus strand of NC_066583.1, from coordinate 433,335,792 downwards.
TGTTTAAAACACACAAAAAAGCAAGTGTTTTGGGCCAAAATTTGAAAATTTAGGCCTAACATAAAATCACAAGTCTTATCTCATTTCCTTTCAATTGGTCCCTTGCTCCCATTGGTTTGTTCATAAACTGCATTAGAGCAACAATGACTCTCCTAGCACGTGCATTTGTCATAGGACCTCCCAAGCTTTGGATTACTTCATTTAGGTCTTGGTTCTCCATTTACTCATCATCCGCTCCCTCTTGAAGATAATTTGACCTTGAAATGACCTTATCATGACATACATCAAAAGTAGATAAATCAGAAACATTGAAAGTTACACCAACACCATACTCACCTAGAAGTTCTATCTTGTAGGCAAGGGAAACCTTTCCTTCCTCATATGAACCCAAACCCAATCTCCGGGTTCAAACACCACTTTCTTTCTTCCCTTATTTGCATACTTAGCATAACTTTCATTTTTCTTCTCAATTCGTATTTTAACTTGCTCATGTAATTTATTTACAAAGTCATCATTATCTTTTCCATACTTATGCTTCAAAATATAAGTGTTAGGTAATGGCAATAAATCAAGTGGCGTTAATGAATTAAAGCCATATACAATTTTAAAAGGTGAAAATTATGTAGTACTATGAACAACCCTATTAAAAGCAAACTCCACACGAGGAAGCCATTCTTCCCACATTTTAAAATTCTTTTTAAGAACACCTTTAAGAAGAGTAGAAAGAGTTTTATTGACTACCTATGTTTGTCCATCCGTTTGAGGGTGACAAGTTGTGGGAAAAAGTAATTTAGTTCCTAATTTACCCCACAAAGTCCTCAAAAATGACTTAGGAACTTAATGTCCCTATCCAAAACAATCCTCCTTGGCAGACCATGAAGGCGTACCACTTCTTTGAAGAAGAGATCATCAACATGACAATCATCATCTACTTTCTTGCAAGGTATAAAGTGTGTCATCTTCGAAAATTTGTGAATAACCACAAAAATAGAATCTTTTCCATTATTTGTTCTAGGAAGCCCAAAAACAAAGTCCATAGAGATGTCAATCCAAGGAAATTCAGGGGTAGGTAGAGGAGTATAAAGTCCATAAGGCATAACCTTAGATTTGGCCTTTTTACAAATAATACATTTTCACAAAACTTTTGCACATCAATTTTCATGTGAGGCCAATAAAAGTGTTCTTGCAACAAATCTAAAGTTTTTAAAACTCCAAAATGCCCCATTAACCCACCCTCATGTGCTTCCCTCACAGGTAATTCTCTAATGGACCCTTTGAGCACACATAGTCTTTTTTCCTTAAATAAATAGCCATTGTGCCTAAAGTATCCATTTTGGGCAACATGCTCACAAGATTTTTTTTAGAGAAAATTCATAATCACTCACATACAAATCTTTAATATGCTCAAGACTGAACACTTTAGTTTCAAGAGTAGAAAGCAAGACATGCCTTCATGAGAGTGCATCTGCCACAATATTTGATTTACCTTTCTTATGCTTGATTACATAGGAAAATTGTTCAAGAAACTCAACCCACTTTGCATGTCTCTTATTCAACTTACCTTGTCCTTCAAGTGTTTCAAGGATTCATGATCATTATGAAAGATAAACTCTTTGGGCAATAAGTAATGTTGCCAAGTTTGTAGAGTCCTCACCAAGGAATACAACTCCTTATCATAGGTAGAATAATTAAGGGCATACCTATTTAGCTTTTCGCTAAAATAAGCAATTAGATGACCTTCATGTAACAAAACATCTCCAATTCCCACATTAGATGCATCATATTCAATTTTGAAAGATTTAGAAAAATTAGGCAAGGAGATAATGGTTGATTGGGTGAGCTTTTCCTTTAGGGTAACAAAGACTTACTCTTGTTCTCACCCCATTTAAAACCAACATTTTTTAACAATTTCATTGAATGGTGTTGTCAAGGTACTAAAATCCTTCACAAACCTCCTTTAGAAAACTAGCCAAACCACGAAAGCTTCTTGCCTCACTTACATTTCTAGTAGGATGCCACTCTCGAATGACTTTCACCTTTTCCTCATTAACATGGACTCCTTTAGAGCTCACAATGAAAGCTAAGAAAATCACATGAACGGTGCAAAAGACATTTTTTCTAGGTTGGCATACAAGTTTTCTTGTCTTAGCACTTTTAAAACAACCCTTAAATGAATGAAATGATCATCTAAGTTCTTGCTATAAAGCAAAATATCATCAAAATACACAACAACAAACTTACCCAAAAACCCCCTTAACACATGGTTCATTAGTCTCATGAAAGTACTGGGTGCATTAGTTAACCCCAAAAGGCATAACCATCCACTCATACAAACCAAATTTTGTTTTAAAAGCAGTTTTTCATTCATCCCTTTCCCTTATTCTAATTTGATCATATCCAATTTTCAAATCAATTTTATTAAATAAGCATGCACCAAATAATTCATCAAACTAATCATCTAGTGTAGGAATGGAATGCCTATATTTAATGGTAATGTCATTAATGGCCTTAGGGACTAAAATAACAGGGACAACACAAGGACTTAAACTTTCTCATACCAATCTTTTACTTATCAATTCCTAAACTTGTATTTGTATCTCTTGAGTTTGTTGTAGATTGCTTCTATATGCTGGCCTATTAGGCAAAGATGCTTCTGGTTTAAGATCAATTCCTCTTATAGGTGACAATCCATTTGTCACCTCTTTTGGAAACAATTTTTCAAATTCCTGCAAAAGAGACTCATCACAACTTGGAATTTTTTTCATTAGAAATTTGGTTAGTAAAGGCACATCCTTACAGAAGAGCAAGTATAGGGGCTGGCGTGACACAATTGTGTTTTTCACATCTTTTTTTGCAATTAAACTTCTTTTATTTTCCTTTTTTTCATTCTTTTCTTTTTCTTTTTCCTTTTCATTCTTTTCTTTTTCATTATTTTCTTTTTCTTTTCTTTCTTGATCATTCTTTTCTCTCATTTTCTTTTTATCTTCTCTCACCTCACTAGGATTTAATGGTACAACATTGATCTTTTGATCATGGTACATAAAATAATACTTATTAGAATACCTATCATTATTGATTTTTCTATCAAATTTCCAAGGCCTCCCTAATAATAAATGACTAGCATCCATTGGTACTACATCACACAACACCACATCCTCATATTTTCCAATTTTAAAACAGACCTCAACTTGAATGAAATTTGAAAATTGAAGGATGTATGGTTTATGTCATGAATTTTGAAAATTGAAGGATGTATGGTTTATGTCATGAATTTAAAATGTAATTTGGTTTGAATTTTGAAGATGGCTTGTAAATGGTTGTAGGTAATTTGGATTTCCAATTGTGTTTGAATGGTTTAAATGGGAATTGAATGTATATGAAATGGTTATTGGATGGACAAGAACATGGATGAAATGGCTTATTGTGAAAGTGAATCATGGACATTGTTTTGAAATGGTACATGAAATTGAATGTAGTGTGGATTAAAAATGGAATTTTTTTATGAAATTGGATAATAATGGGTTAGATTGTAAAAATGAATATTTGAAACAAAATTGGGTAATTGGATATTAAGTTGATTTGAAATTGGATTTGATTCAAAATGTGGATTTAATTGGGTTTAGAAACAAATGGATTTGAATTAGATTGGACAATTGAATGACTAATGGGCTTAAACAAAAAAGAGGAATGGGCTTAAAAATAGGAAGATGGTGAAAAATGAATTTTGGTTAGATGGCTGACTTTGGTCAACTGGTTGACCAAAAAGTCAACTTAGGTCGAAATGTTTGTTTTCTTGTGGAATGAATGTGGATATGACTGAAAAGCCCAATGTTCTTAAACCAAATGAACATGCCAAGTTCCAAGACTTGAAATTCAATCAAGTCAGACCAACCAAATGATAATCAATCCAACAATAAATTGTAACATCTTGAATGCATCTTAGCCGATGAATCAGAACTATGAATCTTAAACAAACAACTGAATCATTCAATGAACCAAACGAATCAGATGCAACCTCCCTGAATTAGTGTTATGATACAATGAATATGTATATGAGATGAATGCTTATGCTTGGTGGTAGTAACCTAGATGAACCTATGAAAGGTAAAGTGAATTTTGGGGTATGACAGCTGCCCCTATTTAATCTTCTCAAACCTGAATGTATGGATAGTAACAACTTCCAGACATTCAAGGTAGGAGAGGATTAAATACTAAAATATAAAAAAAATTCCCACCAAGAACAAATGAAACGTGAAGATAGGTCGAAAAGAAATTCTCCACTGAAGTATAGGGTGAACAAGATAGCTTTTGTGCAAGGCAACTGCTATGGATCGAAAAGTTATTTTGGTGAAATGGATAGTTATAAAAGGTTAGAGATGCATGACATATGCAAGATGCTAATGCAATATGGTTAATTTTCTTTTTTTCATACAACAAGCTCTCCATTTTTTTATTAACAAGCCTTTCTTTCTATTTTTGTTTTTTTTTCAAAGCTCCCTGGCAAGTGCTGAGAACAATTTTCCATTGGGGAGGAAGGGTGAAAGATTTTTGAAGAAATGATTTTCCAGGTGGAACCTGGACTTGTATGTGATGGCTGGGGTATTGAGACTTTCTTAACCAATGGGTTAAGCAACAAGATGTGGTCTACACAAACGAGTGATGGATATCAATACAGACGAGTATCGAAAGGGGTCAGCACGGCTGGAAACGGGAAGATCAATATGAACGAATACGGGCGATGAGTCAAAGCGAAGGGAGATTAAAATCTCAATACGATGAGTACTGGAAAAAGAATTGACATAGAATAGGGGATCGACACTGATGGTTTAATTTTGCAAGAAGGATGAACACAAACGTGTTGAGAATCCGTACAGACGAGTATTCAGAAGCAAATGAGCATAGACGAGTGTCGGCGACCTATACAAACGAGTATTGGAAAAAAGGTTTAACACAAATGAGTGTCGGAGAAAAGGTTTAACACAAACGAGCATGGAAGACCAATACAAACGAGTATCGGAAAAAAGGGTTTAACACAAACGAGTGTTGGAGACCAATACAGACGAGTATTGGAAAAAAGGGTTTAACACAAACGAGTGTTGGAGACCAATACAAACAAGTATTAGAAAAATGTTAGCACAAACGAGTGTCGGAGACCAATACGGACGAGTACTGGAAAAAGGTTTAACACAAACGAGTGTTGAAAAAAAGGTTTAACACAAACGAGTGTTGGAGACCAATACAAACGAGTATCAGAAAAAGTTTAACACAGAAGAGTGTATCAATACCGAAGAATATTGGGAAAAGAGGGACCGACACGGACGAGTGGGATATCAATACAGACGGGTATTGAAAAAAGGTGATACACATTGACGAGTGAAGGGATATCAATACTAACGGGTATTGAAAAAATTGATAGACACTGACGAGTGCTTAACTGGTTTCTCGGGTTCAAGAGATAAGGATTATCAGGTAGGAACTAGGTTTAAGAGGGTTTTGCTAATGGGGATTGGATTTTTCATGATGTTTACCAAACAAGGTATGGGCTTTGGCAGGCTATGTTAAGTGGGCACTTTGCTGCAGGCACGAACACCTCAGGGGTCCCACAGGCACAACAGCGGGGATGAAGTTTTGAAACATGGCTACCCTTCCCGGGACTCACCAAACCTACATTGAGTATTTCGAAACAAATCAAAAGGCAAAGTCTTGATAGAGACAACCCTTCTCGTGCGAAAGGCAACGAGTGAGAGACATGATTTCGCATACCAAGCAACGAAATAAACTCACGAAAGGAGAGATATCTCAATGGAATCATCTCCACGAAAAAGGAAACAGGTTTACGACAAGTAAGCGAAAAAGGGATGACTTTGAAAAATCCTGTCGGGGTTTCCAACTAGGATCTTCACAAGAGTCAAAAAGGTCATATATGTATATATAGTTTTTTGGTAATGTCGACGAGGTGGATTATGCAAAGATGCCAACGGAAATGGGTTGTTGAATAATGCCAAGGGAGTTTTGGGCTTGCGTCTTTCTTGTTTAGAGAGCTTCATGCTATGCTGGATGATATACATGAATGGAATGATATGGTATGCATGACAGGTTTATGCAATGATATGAGGGTCTATGAATCCCCTAATCTTGGGTACGGTGTAGTGAATGGTGAGAAAAATTTCTCGGATTGTAAGGCTCCTGGTTTATAGGGTATGGGTTGAATCTCGCTTGACTTCTCGACACCTGACTTCTTGATATTGATAGAGGAAGAATCTGACATGGACCTTCTGATGCCCCAGGCTGGGTCTGAGAAGCTTTCACAGGCAGGGAGATAACTTTCCTCTCTCTGGATTGTCTTTCCCTATTCTGTCGGGTATCTGCACGGATTACCCCAGTCACTAGTTATGAAGAAACTTTGTCGTAGATTATCTAAATCTGGCCTAAACTAGTGTCTTGGAACTGCATTCCTCTAATTAACCGTCTCGGAGGGATTGACTTCTTGTGCTCTTGGGGCGGCCTGCCCCAGTGTGAGCCTTGAAGAAACTTTGCCTCTGGCTAGCTGATCTTCGAGGGAATGCCCCAGTCTAACTGGTCTTCAGAGAGATTTATCGAATCTCGACGTGACTGCTTCTGATCTACTAGATCTTGTAGAGATTTCTCGACGTGACTGCCTCTGATCGACTGGATCTTGTAGTAGTTTTGTCTTTCTACTCCACAGAGTCTTCAGAATTCTGCTTTGGTGTAATCAAGAGAAGTGGCTTTCCCCTGCTCAATGGAGGTCTTAGGCGTTCTTCAATTTTGAATCATCAAGTTCCTCAATTCATGTTCATTGTGGAAGATTTTTGGATGTCAGATGCTTACTCACGAGTAAGACAAGTTCATTTTGGAAATGATAATGCAAATTTCATGTTTACGCATGTTTTGAAATCCCATTATGTTCATTGGAATTATGACATATAGTGAATGAGTCACTAATGAGAATGTCATATCGATACCAACACAAATGATAAGCAAATCATTAAGGAGTCAGTTTTAACACGATTGTACTGACTAAGGTATGCTTTCAAACTAAACCCTGCTTCAATTAGGTCTTTTAAGGGTTGTAACATGGCCTGGTTCACGGTTTCAAAAAGAAAGGATTTAAGGCTCAAACCTATCCGAAACAACCTACTCTTCATGATGTTCTCCAGTCCTACGTTCAGCTAGTTCGATACAAGCGCTCGTCTTCCAAAAGGGATTTGGGAGTGAAAACCAACCCACGAGATTTTTAGAGTGGAAGTCATGCACCTTCTACTTGGTTTGTAGCCACAAGATTTTGTTCTTGTTGAGGATTTTCTTATGATTCCTCTTTGTTGATTTATTTTTTCATTTCCCTACTTTTGCTGGATTGACTCTGATTTGTAATCCACAGGGATACCCTAATTTTTGTCTAAGTCACTTATTCTCAAGTTTCGCCTTAGCGGGTTTTCATTTCTTTTCTTTTGATTTTTTTTCGATTTTTGGGAACAAATTGTGTGACATGTGTTCGATTGATTGGAAGGGTTGTGACTACCTCGTGCCTCTGTGGGTGATGGACAACCAATGTGGATTTATTGTTTCCGACCTCTTGTGAGGGATAATATATGGTTGATCCTTAGATAGGACACTCTTCTTTGAAATTTGAACGCCTGGTCAAACTAACTGACGATTACCCTACCCCGGGTTAAGATTGGGGGTTTTATGTATTAGAAAGAAACTCATACTCCTTGGCTCGAAGGGGTTAACTAGGGATTATCTTCCTTATAACTCCAGTGTTTAGGATTCGAAGCAATGCCTTACATCATCGGCAAGGTTCTATTCAAAAGCGTATGTGCAGTGATATTGTGTTTTTCAATTTCATCATTCTCCTTTTGATTTTGTTTAACAAAAGTTTGATATTGATGGAAAATATGAGTGGACGCGAATGGATTTATTCAAAACAGTGCATATTTATTTTAATGTCATTATTATTCAAAAACAAACGAGTTTATTACAAGTGAATGCTACAAATGACAAACAAGAAAAACATTACACATGAAAAATGATTGAACAAACTAATGATTACTGGAGTGATCAGCCTTATTCATCCCATAGCTTGGGATCTTGGTGCTGGAAGAAGCTGATGGAGTAGTTCCACAGACACAACTTCTTCAGATCTACCACTGCTCTGACTACAGCATTGCAGATGTACTGGCCTGCGCGGGGTTGTTTGTGACATTTGGAACAGCTGGCGCAAACGATATAGCTTTAGAGTCAATCAAGTCTTGAACCTTATGCTTCAGGGCTCTACAGTTCTCGACGGTATACCCAGGTGCTCCAAAATGGAATTCACACCTAGCATTGGCATCATATCCTTGAGGGAGAGGTGTTGTGGGAGGTCCCAACTCTCTATATTGCACCAAGGAGTCTCGAAGCAAGTGGGCAAGAAATTGACTGTACAACATCGGGATCGGATCTATATTTATCTATGGCTTCCTCAGTTTCTGGTGCCCCTACTGATAAGGGTTTTGTTGTTGCGGAGCGTAGGGCTGTTGGTACTGCATCGATGGAGGACCAGTTGGGATAGCATATGTTAGGCTCTGATACGAACTAGGCGTTACGACTGCCATATGATAGTATGGAATTTGGTAGGCTTCAGCTTCTCTTTTGGCTATTGTTGCATTGGCCTCTCCTTCCTTCTTTTTGGGGAATCTGGAATGGGATTTCTTTGCTCCACTGGTCACAGCTGTTGCATCCTGTATCTTGCCGATTTTTATGCCGTTCTCAATTCGTCCCCCAGCGATGACCAGGTTTGAGAATCCTGAGGTAGTGCTTCCAATCAATCTATCAAGGTATGGTCCTTGAAGGGTGTCCATGAACATACCTACCAATTCTTTTTCAAGAAGAGGAGGTTAAACTCTGGAAGCTAGATCTCTCCATCGTTGAGCGTATTCTTTGAATGATTCGTCTGGCTTCTGAACAAGGCTTTGAAGTTTAGTCCGATTGGGAGCAATGTCTGAATTATACTGATAATGCTTTAGGAAGGCTTCAGCAAGTTCCCTTCAGGTTCGTATGTGCGTGCGCTTAAGCTGCATATACCATTCCAGAGAAGCCCCACTAAGATTGTCCTGGAAAAAGTACATTAAGAGTTTCTCGTCATCAGAATAAGCAGCCATCTTTCTGCAAAAAGCTCAGATGTGGGTCTTCGGACAGGGATCCCTTGATACTTTTCAAAGTTTGGAACCTTAAACTTTGGAGGAATTTTCACACCTTACACTAGGCACATGTCGGAGGCATCTAACCCAAAAGTATCAGGACTTTCTATCACCTTTAGTTTATCCTCCATCATATGAAATCTTTGTTCGAAGTCAGTCGGAGAAGGACCGAAAGCATCATATACTGAATCAACCCTTGTAGTGAAGAAAGCATCCTGATGATCGTCAATCTCAGGTTGAACTCTCCCATTGATAGGGATGTTGAATATTCGAGCAACATTTTGATACACTGGGCCTCTCTCGGGAGGTGGTTGAGTTACGACCGGTGTACCAACTCCTTCTGGTGGATTTACTGGTATTGTCACAACAAGAGGGTTGGCAGCAATAGCTCTCAGATTAGCTTGACGCATTTCCTCTTGTCCTCTAGCCAAAGCTTGGATGGTTTCAACAAGTTGGCCCATCTGGGCTTTCACAGTGGTCATATCTTCCCTCATAATAGCTTGATTCTTCTCCTACTGATCCATGAGAAGCTTTTGATTACGACGCGTGTTATATGAATATCGGGAAGTCAGCTTGACCATAGTAGGTTCTGGGCAAAGGCCAAACAACAGTGAGTCTTGAATAGGTCTGGTGAAATGCAATTATGCATGAATGCAATAGGTTTTTATGTTCCCAAAGGAATGCATATGCTGAATGATATGATGAAATGGCATGCAACATCATGGATCCAAGGGTTCACAGTATCTTGGATAATCTGATTGTGAAGCTCAGGGTATGTTGAAGGTTTATGAAGATGCTTAGATTCATGGATCATGAGGCGAAAGTATCGTTATCGCCATAAGATGACTTGTGAGTTAACAATACCCTCAGGATGATCTCCTATAAGTGAGGTTTCCCTCAACTTCGAAAGCCATGGGTTGTCTAAGGTCCTTGGCGTCATGGACTCTCTTTGGAAGAATGACTGTCAACGTGAACGTGACTCACGTGCCAGCAAAACTCCAAAAAGAATCTATTCCAAGTGGGCTTTTCGTGTCTCCCTCTCAAGACAACTATGTCTGATAGGTCAACACGAAGTCCCTCCTATCTTATGTATACTCTCTAATTCTGGGTATTGGGCTTTTCACTCAAACAATAGATCTAATCCCACAATATCACAACAAGATATATATACATGAATATATATAACAAGGATGGATAAATAAAGAAAACGATAACAGAAGTAAACATCCAAGGAAAATGATACAAGCAAGCTAGGCTTGATTCGCTTATGGGAACTCCATATTATCCCCAGCAGAGTCGCCAGCTGAAGCGCCGCAAAAAATACAGAGTCGCCACCGGATTTTATTTATTCCAAAGGAAAGGAAAAATAGAGATAAAACCCCAAATAAGAGAAACGGTCTCGCAACCAAGAGCGGATTCGGAAGTCGGTTATGCAAAGGGAAGGTATTAGCACCCCTCACATCCATGGTACTCCATGGGAATCACTTGCTCGTATCAAATGTGTATGGATGTTTATATATCTGTAAGTTGCTTGCTATTGGGAATGATATGAAATAATGAGATGGGAGAGAAAATAAGTTTTAAGTTAATATGCTCACCAAGGATTTGGGCCTCGTGCCTATGTATCCCCATACGTTCAATAGGGAAGTTAGAGCTTCGTAGTTTGGCTCAAAAATGGCGTATTTGTTTGGTTATTTTTACTGAACAACATTGACGTTCGCGCGCTACTGTTCACTTGCTTGTCTACTCTGTCATGGGAGCGGAAAGTATTTTCTTGTTTGCGGTAAAATGGATACGCTTGGTTCGCACTCTAGCAGTTAAACACTACTTGCTCGCACATGGAGGCTTAAGCTTTGTTCACGGTAGAACGGAAGTAACACGTCCTTATTGAAAGGTTTTGAAGAGAAAGCCCTAAGGCAAAAGATGATTTGATTTGTTGGGGTCGATTTTATGCATGGAGATAAGCATCAGACCCTTGGCTAAATATAACCAACGGTCCAATAGCTCGGGAGTTGGTAGGACAATGTTGTCCTAACCACTCTTTTTCATCCAAAATAGATTTGATTTGTGAAAAGAGTTTGGCAAGTCTAATCATTGGAACTTAGAGGGAGACAAGTCTCTGACCCATGACTAAGTACAATCAACGATTAGAGTATTTGGAAATCGAGAGGACAATGGAGTCCTAACTACTCCTTTTCTCCCTCATAGCACCTAGATCTAACTTGTTTTAATCATTAGATGTTTTAAGGGGGAAAGTCACGTCTCGGGTCCTCAGGCTAGGTACAGCCGACAACCCAATTACTTGAATGTTATGTACAAACACATACACCCCATTTGGCATTCCAATTTGTAATGAAAATGGTTTTGAAAAAGGTATTTGACGTTGGATCAAGCATTTGAATTTATTATGAAAATAGTGAGTGAAGAATGGAGGTGAGAGATAGAATGGATCAAAATCAATATGTGGGCACAAAACAACAAACGAGTTAACATGAGATAAAGTCGAATGAATGCGAATGATGCAACAATATGTAAGTACATACAATGGTTAGAATCGATTCGAAAGGTAACAAATTAATCAATGAAGAACAGTCAAAGATCTATCCTATGATTGATAACTTGAAATTATATCACATTTTAGGACTTAATTCAATTAGATTATATTATCATTTACTTTAATTTATCTCATTTTATCAGATATTATGCGGTATTTTCCTTTCTATTTATGTCAGGCATCCATTTTGAAGCAAAAGTGAAAAAGGGAAGAAAAGGAGGTGTAAAAAGGAATAAAAAGGAAACAAATAACAAAGACAAAGCCCAGCCCAAAGAAAGCGCACGTTATGCCTGTGACGGGCGTCACAAAGGTTGTGACGAGCGTCACACTAATCACACTCTTGTGACGAGCGTCACACATGGTGTGACGGACGTCACACCATTCCCCTATATTTTTGGCGCTAGGAACTCAACTGATCACGTTGAAAGCTATTTCCACGCACGCTTAACCCTCAGAACGAAAAGACCGCGCATACGGAAACCCTTGGAAAGCAGTTACACCAGCAGCTGTATAAATAGCAGCTAATTGGGAAGTTCCAGCTCCCCCGTTTTTCCACGCTCAGATTGCCGAAGCTCTGCCCATTTTTCTTTTCACGCTTTTGCTTATTTTTCTTTTCCAGCACTTAACATTGTTTATTTTATTTATTTCTTCTGCAAGTTCTACATTCTTTTTCCCTTGCAATTTACCTTTCCCTTTTTGGCATTTAGATATTTTTCGCATAATAGTTTCTACACCGGAAACTATTGTGCAACTTTTTATCGGATCTAACCTTACGTTAGATTCTAGTTTTATTTCCTTGGTTTAATTTATTGTTTAATTGAAGAATCGAAGAACAAATCCTACCGGCTTGTGGTGGAGTGTTCAAGACTATTGTATTACGCATTCAGGTTCTTTAATCATTATTTAATATTTTGTTTTATTATTTATCTATATTATCTGCCTGGAATGAGTCTGTTTATGCATGATATGTATTCTTGTTTATTTAGCATGTCTGGCTAATTCGCCTAGGTATCGGTATGTAAAGTAAGCAGAATAAGGGATAAAGACTGAGTCGGTCTATCTAAACTTAAAATTAAAATCAATCTTTTTACGGTCTCAACTTACAGGTTTAATAACAAGATTTTTTACAAAAGTAAAGGACATAAAGAAGTTAAAATCAATAGAGCGAGAGTTTGAGGTTTTAACTGGACAGTGTAAGTTAGGCATTAATTCTAGATCAGGGCGAGAGCAAGTTTTAGAGTTAATTTAATTCTGACCTTTTCCAAAAAGTATTTTTAAAGATTGAATGTGAGGACGAGAGTTAAGCATTTGGATTTGATTATATAACCTAAGTCAACAGAGCGAGAGTTTGAGATAAGGGTGTTTAAAACGGTCAGTATTTTCTTAAAAAGAGTTTCTGCAACTTTATTGTTTTCAAAATATGATTTTTGATTTAATTATAAGTGACAGCTACATTAATATAAAATCATGGTTTATTCAACAGAGCGAGAGTTTGAGATAAAACCTTTAACCAATAAAGTTAACCGAAACGATTTATTTTAAAACCAAGAAACCGACAAAGACTTGATTCCCTAGTTCTGACGAACTACATACCGATATCCGTTTTATTAATATTTAATCTAGATCTTAGTTTAGCTCTTAGTTTTTCCCCAAAAAAATCAAACATTTTCACCTTAGATTTACGTAGTAACCTTAGATAACGGTATATCGATTCATAAGTCCCTGTGGGATCGATATCTTTTAAAACTACGCGATAGAACTGTGCACTTGCAGTTTGTATCCCATTCTCGACTCACACAGTCGAGCGATCAAGTTTTTGGCGCCGTTGCCGGGGACTTTTATTTAATCGATATCGTAACTCTTCCGTTACGCTGTAGAGACTAAGGTTTCTTTTTCTTCTATTCTTTCTTTCGTTGATTTGTATGCCACGCACTCGCTCACAAGGCGAACCGCTCTATTTACGAATCAACGATATCGAACTATATCTCCGAGTCTTACGACGAATTCGGGAATATCGTGCTGCGAACAATCTCCCTCCTATAGACTTTCCTGATCTCAAAGATCTTCCTTCTTTAACCGAGATGGCAGAACCAGCTCGTGCTCTTAGAGATTACGCCGCTCCATCGCAAGATGAACCGCATTCAAGTATTGCTCCACCCGCAATCGAAGCAAACAACTTCGAACTCAAACCTTCGCTGTTGCAGGCTGTGCAACAGAACCAATTCTCTGGAAATCCTACCGAAGATCCAAACCTTCATTTATCCGTATTTGTCCAATACGCTGATACTGTTAAAGCTAATGGTGTCACATCAGAGGCAATTCGACTTCGTCTTTTTCCTTTCTCATTAAGAGACAGCGCTAGAAGATGGCTTCAATCTCTCCCTTCCAACTCAGTCACCACATGGAACGAGTTGAAGAAAGTTTTTCTTGCCCGATATTTTCCGCCAAGCAAAACAGCTATGTTAAGAGCCCAGATAAACGGATTTAAACAGAAAGACAACGAGTCTCTTTTCGAAGCATGGGAAAGATACAAAGACATGATGAGACTTTGCCCACACCATGGTTTGGAAGACTGGTTAGTAATTCACACATTTTATAATGGCCTCTTATACAATACAAGGTTAACAATAGACGTCGCTGCAGGTGGTGCACTAATGAACAAACCTTATGCTGATGCTTACCAGCTTATCGAGAGCATGGCCCAAAACCACTATCAGTGGGGAACCGAACGAACAACGGTGGAAAAACCTCAACCGAAAACTGGCATGTACGAGATAAGTAACCTTGATCACGTTAATGCAAAAGTGGATGCTTTGGTCCAGAAAATTGAAAGTTTAAACGTATCACCTCCAGCCGCCGTGGTTGCTATAACTCAGAATTGCGAGGTCTGTGGAATCCAAGGCCACACTCCTGCGGAATGTCAACTCTTGACTGGAATCCAAGCAGAGCAAGTAAACTATGCTCAAGGAAGCCCCTATTCGAATACCTATAACCCAAATTGGAAGAACCATCCAAACTTTTCATATAAGAGTAATAATGCTTTATACGCACCTGGACAGTCTCCAAATCAAGCCCCATCTATACCTCCGGGATATCAGAAACCGAATCCATCCATACCTAACAATAATACCCCTAGAAAATCCAACTTGGAAATCATGATGGAAAACTTTATAGCTTCCCAACAACAAACCAATAAAGATTTCTTAAACCAGAACATACATACTGGCGAACAACTTAAACAACTAGCAAGCAAAGTAGATGCCTTGGCTACCCATAACAAAATGCTGGAAACACAAATATCTCAAGTAGCTCAACAACAAGCACCTACTGCTGCCCCAACTGGTACATTCCCTGGACAGCCCCAACCTAATCCGAGAAGCCAAGCTCATGCAATTATATTAAGAAGTGGAACGGAAGTGGAAGGACCGTCTGATCCAAGGATAGAAAACCAAAACCCTAAGAAATCAACTGAGGAAAGTGAACCTAAGGAAAAGGAAGAGAGAAATAAGGAAACCCTAGAAAAGAAGGAACCTTATGTACCTCCACCACCTTACAAACCACCTATACCTTACCCTCAAAGGCTTGTTAAAACCAAAGATGCGAGCCAATTTAGAAAATTTGTTGATCTCCTTAAACAATTAAACGTTACAATTCCGTTCACCGAAGCTATTACGCAGATGCCCTCATATGCTAAATTCTTAAAAGAAATTCTTTCTAATAAGAGGAAACTTGAGGATAGCGAAACCGTTACACTCCCTGCCGAATGTAGCGCTATAATCCAAAACATGCCACCTAAACTCAAGGATCCGGGTAGTTTCTCTATACCCTGTCACATAGGAAAATTTGTCATCGACAAAGCCTTATGCGATTTAGGAGCCGGAATTAGCGTTATGCCTTTATCCATATGTAAGAAACTGGAAATGGGAGAATTAAGACCAACCAAAATGTCCGTGCAACTAGCAGATCGTTCCATCAAATATCTTGTAGGAATCCTTGAAAACGTTCCAGTACGCATAGGTCAGTTTTACATTCCCACCGACTTTACAATTATGGACATTAGAGAAGATGATATTACACCCATTATACTAGGAAGACCATTCTTAGCAACTGCCGGTGCAATCATAGACGTAAAACGAGGACGACTCACCTTCGAAGTAGGTGAAGAGAAAATTGAATTCATTCTTTCCCAATTCTTGAAAGCACCTGCAATAGAAGATACATGTTACTTCATGGATATCATCGATGAATGCATAAAAGAAGCAGAGTCAGGAGAAGACAAATCATCAGACTATCTTTTAGAGGACAAATCTAAACAATGCTTAGCAATAACACCGGACCCTACGCAATGTCTTAACAAACCAACCCCTGATTTGAAAACACTTCCCAAAAATCTGAGATATGAATTCCTAGACTTAGAACTTGAACGACCTGTGATAGTTAATGCAGATCTAGGAAGACTCGAAACAGAAAAACTCTTACATATCTTAAGGAAATATCCAACCGCACTAGGATACCACATCACCGATCTTAAAGGAATAAGCCCTTCTATTTGTATGCACCGCATCATGTTAGAAGAAGACTGTAAAACCTCTAGGGAACACCAGAGAAGACTAAACCCGATCCTGAGTGAGGTAGTAAAGAAAGAAATAACCAAGTTATTGGAAGCAGGTATTATATATCCTATATCTGATAGCAAATGGGTTAGTCCTGTACACGTTGTACCAAAGAAAGGAGGCATAACCGTTATTGAAAACGAAAAAGGGGAAACTATAACTAAACGAATCGAATCGGGATGGAGAATGTGCATTGATTATAGGAAACTAAACAAAGCAACCCGAAAAGATCATTTCCCTTTACCATTCATTGACCAAATGTTAGAACGATTAGCAAAACATTCACATTTCTGTTATCTAGACGGTTATTCAGGCTTCTTTCAAATACCAATTCACCCTGATGACCAAGAAAAGACAACGTTCACATGCCCTTTTGGTACCTTCGCTTATAGACGAATGCCGTTTGGTCTGTGTAATGCCCCTGCAACTTTTCAAAGATGCATGATGGCGATTTTCGCCGACTTTCTCGAAAACATCATGGAAGTATTTATGGATGACTTTTCTGTATACGGACAAAGTTTCGAAGAATGCCTTGAAAACCTGGAAAGAGTTCTTGAGCGATGTGTAAAAGTAAACTTAGTACTTAATTGGGAAAAGTGCCACTTTATGGTACAAGAAGGAATTGTTTTAGGACACATCATCTCGAACAGAGGAATTGAAGTAGACAAAGCCAAAATAGAGGTAATCGAAAATCTTCAACCCCCAAGGACCGTGAGAGAAGTACGAAGCTTTTTAGGACACGCCGGTTTTTACCGACGATTCATCAAAGACTTCTCTAAGATAACTAAACCTCTAACCGGACTATTGATGAAAGATGCTGAATTCATATTCGACGATAACTGTTTAAAAGCATTTCAAACTCTTAAACAAGCATTGATCTCAGCACCCATTATGCAGACACCAGACTGGAATGAACCATTCGAAATAATGTGCGATGCCAGTGATTATGCTGTAGGAGCTGTTTTAGGACAAAGGAAGGATAAAAAGCTTCACGTTATATATTACGCAAGCAGAACCCTGGATGAAGCGCAAATGAATTACGCCACTACCGAGAAAGAACTCCTAGCAGTGGTATTCGCACTAGATAAATTTCGTTCTTACTTGGTAGGAGCCAAAATAATAGTCTACACCGATCACGCTGCTATCAGGTACCTTTTAACAAAAAGGATGCTAAACCTAGACTCCTAAGATGGATCTTGTTACTACAAGAATTCGACTTAGAAATCAAGGACAAGAAAGGAACTGAAAACGTAGTAGCAGACCACCTCTCTAGACTTGAGAACCTTGAACCAGAAAGAACATCAATTAATGATGATTTCTCGTATGATAAACTTATAGCTACTTTGGAAGAGAACAACTCCGACATGCAAGTAGAAACCACCTTAGCTATATCTGTCACACCATGGTACGCTGATCTAGTCAATTATTTAGCTGCCGGAATAGTTCCACCTACTTTATCTTACCAGCAGAAGAGACGATTCTTCTACGACATAAAACACTACTACTGGGATGATCCCTTACTTTTCAAAAGAGGCCCCGATGGTATTTTCCGTCGATGTATACCCGAAGAAGAGGTAGAAAATATAATCCAACACTGTCACTCCGCTCCTTATGGTGGACACACAAGTACATCCAAGACCTGCTCTAAAATCCTACAAGCTGGCTTTTATTGGCCAACTATATGGAAGGACGTACATGCGGCTATTAAGGAGTGTGACAGATGTCAACGCACGGGAAACATATCTAGACGTGACGAGATGCCACAAAAAGGTATTTTGGAAGTAGAGATTTTTGACGTGTGGGGGATAGACTTCATGGGACCTTTCCCATCCTCTTTCGGTAACAAATACATACTCGTGGCAGTTGACTACGTATCAAAATGGATCGAAGCTGTAGCTTCTCCAACAAATGACACCCGAGTAGTAACTAGACTCTTTAAAAATATAATATTTCCGAGATTTGGCATCCCAAGAATAGTAGTCAGTGATGGTGGATCACACTTTATATCCAAGGTACTCGAAAAACTACTATTTAAATACGGAGTGAGACATAGGATAGCAACACCTTACCACCCTCAAACCAGTGGACAAGTGGAAGTATCTAACAGAGAAATCAAGCAAATACTAGAAAAAACGGTAGCCACTTCAAGGAAAGATTGGTCATTGAAATTACCAGAAGCTTTGTGGGCTTACCGAACTGCTTATAAAACCCCCATTGGGACGACCCCATTTAAGCTCATTTATGGAAAATCCTGTCACCTCCCGGTAGAATTAGAACATAAAGCCTATTGGGCTATTAGAAACCTAAATTTGAATTATAAAGCCGCCGGTGAAAAGAGAATCCTTGACATAAACGAATTAGAGGAACTCAGAAGAGACGCCTATGAAAATGCCAGAATCTATAAAGAAAGAACAAAACAATGGCATGACAAGCGTATATCAAGGAAAATCTTCAAGCAAGGCGACGCAGTACTTTTATTTAACTCTAGACTAAAGTTATTTCCGGGAAAACTACGATCCAGATGGTCAGGGCCTTTTCATATCACTAAAATCTTTCCCAGTGGAGCGGTAGAAATAAAAGGACAATCTACAGAACCGTTCACCGTAAACGGGCAACGTCTGAAACACTATCACTATGCGGAAACCAACGAGGATTCGCAAATCCTACACTTAGACGAAACGCCCCCAGGATCTATAGATTATATTTAATAGTTTCTTTGTCGAGCTTGCGACATTTAAACAAAGCGCTTAGTGGGAGACAACCCACAAACTAATTTGTTATTTTATTATTCTATTATTATCATTCCCCTATTTCTTTCTTAATTATTCTTTTAATTTCTGTTTAGTATTCATTCTTGATTTATTCAAAAAAAAAAATAAATAAATAAATAATAATAATAATCTTTTCTTCTTTCGGCATTTGGCCAAATCCTGACTTAAACTCATGTTTTCTTTTCTCTAGCTAACACTAACCAGATGGGACATTTTGATCGTATGGGTATCAAGTTCAGAGGAATGGCTCAGAAACAAAAGTTTGAAGAACTAGCCGCTAGAGAGATGCTACCTAGTTTATATGCTGATGATTGGGCTATGACTGCCCTTGGACTGAGACAGAGTGTCCTGTATTTGCTGAATCAGATAGGATGGGAGACATCCCCTATTCTGAGACATTTCACCACCTACCGGAGACTCACACTAGAATTCCTTAGCTCACTAATCTATCTACCCAGCCATGGAAAAGGAATTAGCAGAGGTTTTATCCAGTTCAGAATGTTCAATATGGAGTACCAATTTAATATTAGAGACTTTACCAACCTTTTGGGTTTTCCTACCTCCTTTGATACATTCACTGTAAGCCAGGAAGAACTTTTTGAATATAGAGAGCTTGAACACTTTTGGGGTAAGCTGACTGGAAATGATGAGCCCGAAGAACATGAGTTTCTCTCTGGAAACATACATAACCCGGCTTTTCGCTATTTCCATAAGATCCTAACCCACACTTTATTTGGGAAGAAGCCAAATAGTACTTCAGTTTCACGTGATGAACTCTTCATCATATTCTGTGCTTCCCAGAACCGTCCAGTAAACGGTGCTACTTTTATGTTAGCTAATTTGGACCACCTTATCCAGGATGAGCGAGCACCCATTAGAATAGGCGGTTTGATAACTATGATAGGTAATGCTATTGGATTACGTCAGCCTATGCTTGACCTTAGCCCTTTTTGTGGCATTACTACTATGAGTATACCTTTCCTCTTCAACACTATGTTTATAGCAAACATAGGGTCTGATGAGTTTGAGCTTATTATTGATAACCAGGTTCTCTGCCTATTCACCATGCCCGATCCTAGGACTAGTGTTCATAACCAAAGGAACTGGCTCTATAACCTGAATGAAACCCCAACTCCTGCTGGATCCACTGAATCCATCCAGGATTATGAGATTTGTGATGACTATGAGAATTATGTTGACCAGATCTCTCATGCTGAATCTGACCCTCAGACACCATCCGGCTATCATGATATTGACCCTCCTCCTCAGCCTGTTCCGACCGAAGAATCAGCCATACCTGACCTCCGACATCATATGCCCGGAACTGATTATAACACCGCCATTGAAGCTTTGATGTCAGAACAAGACGCCCTCAGAGGAGAATTTACTAACATGAGAGACGAAGTTCTAGGATACATGAGCAGTATGACGAATCAGTTTCACGAGTTGCTACATCATGTTAACTCTTTTGCTCCACCGGCCAGAGATCGTACAGAGGGATAGAGTTTAGTTACTTTCCTAAGTTATTTAGTTTTAAATTAGATTTTTCATTAATGTTATTTGAATTCATGTTTATTTCTATTTCATTTCATTGTTTTCCTTTCCTGTATTACATTATGATCAATTTTTATTGAAGTTGTTTATTTAATTTTATTATGCAAAAGCTATTATGCTCTACTGTTGCTTCCTATGAATTATTACTATACAAGCAGATTAAGCGTGCACAATAAATTAAACTGCATACTAAATTGATCATAAGCAAAACAAAACATTAAAATACGCTACAAGTAATTCTGTGAAGCGCCACTAAGCCTTTCCAAAAAGGAATGTGTGACGAGCGTCACACTATCCATAACGGACGGCACGCTTAGTGCCTGTTACGAGCGTCACACCCCTGTGACGAGCGTAACACTCCTCAGACTAGTGAACGTTAAGGAGCCGTTGGAGACGAACGTTACACCTTTAACTTTTTACCTTCCCCATTCATTTTTCATTTAACCACACTTAATTACTTTTCAACCACTTTTTCTTTTCACCTTCCAAATTCTTCTCCTATAAATACCCACCAAACCTTCCTTCATTCACCACAAAACAATTCTCTCCTATCAAATACATTTCTTTTTCTTTCCAAATCATCCCTTCAAAATTCATCACAATGGCGGGAAATCAAAATTTCGGAAATATCATCTTCCGATCCGTAGATGACAATTATCAGAGGGAGCAATTCGAGCGTTTCCAACAGCGAGGCATCGTTTCCACCAGGTACCCCGATTTACCTTGTTTACAACAATTAGGCTTACTCAAAGGTATCGAATGGATGCTCCGTCAAGCCAACCTAACCTTCCTTTGCACCCATAATCAACCCACCTACCCATCCCTAACCTTAGAATTCTTAAGTTCCTACGACTACACCACCCCCGCCGGTGAAGACGAATTTCTAACCGGTACGGCAACCTTCCGTATGTTTAACACCGAGTACTCTCTAACCCAAAACCAATTGAGTACCATGCTACAATTTCCCACAGAAGGTCTGCTGCATGCCAGAATCCCTCCAACCTCAAACTGGAACACAGTTGGTGTTTTCGGCCTTTTTAAGAAAATTTCCGGTATAGATACCTACAACTGGGAAGAGCTCCTTCTCTCCCATATACATAACCCCACTATCCGGTACTTTATCCGCATCTTGCAAAACAAAATTTTTGGAAGGCCAAACAACAGCAAGGTCAACTCAAAGGAACTATTTTTCCTCCAGTGCGTTTTCGAACCAGATACTCAGGTAAACGCCGCCTCCTTTCTATTTCATCACATCCACACCTTATGTGCTAGAGGCCGGCAACCTTTTATAATTGGTGGATTAATAACCACCATCGCACTTGGCCTAAACCTAGGGGATAAACTCCAAACTTTAGAATCCCTACCTCCCCTATCTATGGATATCAGCTACTGTCGATCTAGCCGCTTGATTAAGAACAGAGTAGGCGGAGGATATTATCTTATGGTGAACAACCAGGCAGTCCCAAGCGTTGTTCTACCAAATACTGCCCTCACTGATGTCACAAACCCCGACCGCCACCTCTATGATCTAAACGCTCCTGAAACCACTGAGCCTTCACAAACAAACCCGCAAACAGATGAGTTTGAAGAAATGGAACAAGGTGATCATCCGCCTACACAACAGTCAGTCCCGCTCAACCCTTCCGGTAATACAACTGGCCCATCCTCCCAACGTCGTCGACGAAGAAGGCCTGCAACCAACGACGACATTATGGATGCTATCGATGGCATGCAGGCACAGAATGTCGAAATGCTGCAGATGATGCATCAAATGCAACAGCAACAGGATGCTAGGAATGCCATAACCGACCAGCGGTTTACTGAGTTGTTCAGCAGATTCGACAACTTAGACTTACGTCAGAGATCACCAGGTCCAAGAACCAGAGGCGGAAGACAACCTTAGTTGTAGTTTCTTTTTCCTTTCCATATTGTATTTCATTTCCTTAAAACATTGGGGACAATGTTTAATTTAAGTATGGGGGGGAAAACTTGTTCTTCCTATTTCCATTTTTCAAGTATGTTATTTTCCCTTTCATTGTTATTTCCCTTTAATCATTATAAAAAAAAAAAAAAAAAAATTTATTATAATTTTAAGTTAAGAGTGTGAAAATTTCTATTATCTATTCCCTCAATTTTCTTGAGCCATAACAAAAAAAAAATTTTTTTAACACACCCAATAAGTATAAAGGTTGCTTACCTCATAAAACTTGAGTGAAATCAAGACAAAAAATCATTACCATAACAACGCTCTGAGAACCTCAACATGTTAGATCGGGATAAGTACCTATTATACCAATCCCTTGAACTTTTAGTTTTATAGTAACCCCGAGTAGTTTATACGAGAAGTCAGCACCATCTTAATAGCAAACTACGTGGAGAGCCGATGAATATAAGTGAATGATCCCCAAAGTAACATAAAATATATGAATATATCAGGAAATGCACTGATTAAATTAGGTGATCCTTACCAGATCATTTAATCTAAAGGTTGCAGATCATGCAAAAACACAATATGAAAAATCCATTATGAGTTGGTTCAGTAGGTATCTGGTACTGAACTCGGTAGGGCGGACTACGGTTCTATCCCCCACAATTTGCAATGGACTGAATAACGAAGTTATCCGACTTATGTACCAGAACTTCTAGCTAAAAACGGATCATAATCACTAACCGGTTACTCCACTATGTGCGCGAAAAGATAAAGGGCTTAATGTGATTTCGCTAGAATGAAAACGGGTGAAATAAGAGTAAAGGAACTAGGATAGCTATAATAGGGTACTTGAACTGATTTGCACAAGGCAGGTTGTGACGGTAGTTGTTGATATCAAGATTTAACTCAAGTCGCTTCTAAACAAAATCCACTTGCAACCTATTACGAATTGATGTGTGTTTTGAAATTTCATCTGGCTAAAATTTTAAAACGATTTCTATACTGTATTTTGCTTGAGGACAAGCAAAGATCTAAGTATGGGGGAGTTTAATAACATGAAATTATATCACATTTTAGGACTTAATTCAATTAGATTATATTATCATTTACTTTAATTTATCTCATTTTATCAGATATTATGCGGTATTTTCCTTTCTATTTATGTCAGGCATCCATTTTGAAGCAAAAGTGAAAAAGGGAAGAAAAGGAGGTGTAAAAAGGAATAAAAAGGAAACAAATAACAAAGACAAAGCCCAGCCCAAAGAAAGCGCACGTTATGCCTGTGACGGGCGTCACAAAGGTTGTGACGAGCGTCACACTAATCACACTCTTGTGACGAGCGTCACACATGGTGTGACGGATGTCACACCATTCCCCTATATTTTTGGCGCTAGGAACTCAACTGATCACGTTGAAAGCTATTTCCACGCACGCTTAACCCTTGGAACGAAAAGACCGCGCATACGGAAACCCTTGGAAAGCAGTTACACCAGCAGCTGTATAAATAGCAGCTAATTGGGAAGTTCCAGCTCCCCCGTTTTTCCACGCTCAGATTGCCGAAGCTCTGCCCATTTTTCTTTTCACGCTTTTGCTTATTTTTCTTTTCCAGCACTTAACATTGTTTATTTTATTTATTTCTTCTGCAAGTTCTACATTCTTTTTCCCTTGCAATTTACCTTTCCCTTTTTGGCATTTAGATATTTTTCGCATAATAGTTTCTACACCGGAAACTATTGTGCAACTTTTTATCGGATCTAACCTTACGTTAGATTCTAGTTTTATTTCCTTGGTTTAATTTATTGTTTAATTGAAGAATCGAAGAACAAATCCTACCGGCTTGTGGTGGAGTGTTCAAGACTATTGTATTACGCATTCAGGTTCTTTAATCATTATTTAATATTTTGTTTTATTATTTATCTATATTATCTGCCTGGAATGAGTCTGTTTATGCATGATATGTATTCTTGTTTATTTAGCATGTCTGGCTAATTCGCCTAGGTATCGGTATGTAAAGTAAGCAGAATAAGGGATAAAGACTGAGTCGGTCTATCTAAACTTAAAATTAAAATCAATCTTTTTACGGTCTCAACTTACAGGTTTAATAACAAGATTTTTTACAAAAGTAAAGGACATAAAGAAGTTAAAATCAATAGAGCGAGAGTTTGAGGTTTTAACTGGACAGTGTAAGTTAGGCATTAATTCTAGATCAGGGCGAGAGCAAGTTTTAGAGTTAATTAAATTCTGACCTTTTCCAAAAAGTATTTTTAAAGATTGAATGTGAGGACGAGAGTTAAGCATTTGGATTTGATTATATAACCTAAGTCAACAGAGCGAGAGTTTGAGATAAGGGTGTTTAAAACGGTCAGTATTTTCTTAAAAAGAGTTTCTGCAACTTTATTGTTTTCAAAATATGATTTTTGACTTAATTATAAGTGACAGCTACATTAATATAAAATCATGGTTTATTCAACAGAGCGAGAGTTTGAGATAAAACCTTTAACCAATAAAGTTAACCGAAACGATTTATTTTAAAACCAAGAAACCGACAAAGACTTGATTCCCTAGTTCTGACGAACTACATACCGATATCCGTTTTATTAATATTTAATCTAGATCTTAGTTTAGCTCTTAGTTTTTCCCCAAAAAAATCAAACATTTTCACCTTAGATTTACGTAGTAACCTTAGATAACGGTATATCGATTCATAAGTCCCTGTGGGATCGATATCTTTTAAAACTACGCGATAGAACTGTGCACTTGCAGTTTGTATCCCATTCTCGACTCACACAGTCGAGCGATCAATGATCATGGAAAATGGAATTAGACATACAAAGTATTCTTCACCTAAATTGAAATGGGATTTTCAATTTACAATATGATCATAAACCAACGAATCAATTAAATGGACAGTTAAAGAATGAATATTAATTCTACGAATTAAAATCTACCTAAACATGAATTAGGATCACAATCAATCAAATGGAAAATTAACAATCTATTTCAAGAATTGAATTCTAATATACTGATTATACAAATCAATCATACAATAGTCCTATTGAATGCTAATTAACCTAATGGGAAAGCCATGGCAAAATCAACCATGTTAATCTCAACAAAAATATGCGGAATGAAATATCTAAATCTAATGACTAAAGTACTAATCAAAATATGGTTAAACAAACAATGAATTAATTCACAAGGCCTAAAATCAAGAATTTAAACCTAACATTTCTAACCAAGATTACTAAAAAAACATGTAACACGATTAATCAAGAACTAGATTTAAAGTGAATTAAACTAAGATTAAAAATAAGTCAACAATGGTTTATGGTGACAAGTGGGATTAGTGGGCTACGGGGTAAAGCAACATTGACGGAGAGTGTACTGAATGGGAAAACTTGGGCCAAAAGAATCCAGAAGCCCAAGCCTCCAATCGACCTAATCCGGTCCTGACCAAGACCAATTCCACGCCACACACAACCAAAGCTTCCAGGAAAAACATCATGGCATATCTCCCACAAGAACACGATTCTAAACCTTCACTTCCTCAATACAAAACCAAGTTACAATCCCGAATCAATTCACGTTGGGTCTGGATCGAAAATAGTGTGATGCTCTTTCGTGACACAACGATCTCGCCTCCTCAAAACTCATGTTACTTTCTCCGACGCGGGTGGAAAAGATTCAAGAGGAGAAAGAGGTCTTACCTAGGTCGCTACGACACGTGAATTCAAGCGAACGAATTTCCTTGATCTTGGTTCTTCCTCTCTGCTTGCGTTGTCGTGGTTGTTCGATTACCGATTGATGCCTTACGATTGATAAAGATAAACGTTGTGATCGGTGAAGATGAACGATGCATTGATGAAGATGGATGATGCGTCGCGTTTGTGATGTGGAGGAAGGAGTTGATTCGTGTCCGACGTCGTCGCGCTTGAGAATTCCGTTGATTCAAAGATGAAAACTCGTTCGGATCTATGATGCCTCCTGGTACGTATTTCCTTGTTCTTTTCTTTCTATTTTCTTTCTTCTCCGCCTCAGTTTCTGTTGCGTGAGGTTGTTGGAGGTTTTTGGTTATGATACGGAGAAGGTTACAAGTTCGGTTTCTGTTATGATGTTGAGTGGAATGGAGGATGATGAAGGGTTGTCGTTTAAATATGGAGGACAGTTGAAGAAAATGGAAGCTCTGGTTGAAGAGGTTGAATAAGAATGCCAGAAGTTTTGTTCAGAAATGTTTTGGGAACGAGAGTTGGTTGAAGGGGTTTTGAAGAGGTTCCCTTAATGGGAAGTGGTTCCGTTTGCAGATTTTATGAAGCCTTTGTTATAGGTTGGTTATCACAAGTTAAATAATGAATAAGTTGGAGGAGTTCTACGGGTGATTGCAGTTCTGGAATTCAGTTATATGGAGAGGGAAGTTAGTTGGAGAAATTATCAATTTAGAAGTTTAATTCCATTCTGTTATGAGAGTTTGTTAGGAAGGTTGTAAGAATGAGTTGGAAGTTGTAATGAGAGTTGAAGAAGGAGATCCAAGAAACACTTTTTGCAGGTTTTTCTGGGTGGTTTACAGTGGAGTTTGTTATGGTTTTGAATGAGTTTGTTGTGGTAGCTTTAGTTGGTTAGGAAGTTTGTTAAGGAGGTTTTGAATTTCGTTTTGGATGTTGCAGCCGGATAATGCTTTTCTTCTGCTTGTTTTTACAAGTTTGGACCATATGCATCATGATGATATCAAAGATTTATCCCAAAAGGTAGATGCGCTACAAGACGATGCTTAATCGCAGAATAAAATATGAGTCCGATAATATTGGTTGCTCAGCCTCTTCTCAAGGTAAACTTCTTTCTTGATGCAACGGTTGTTAACCTTGTAGTATTAATATACCGCTGGTAATAGAATCTTAAACTATGTCTACAATTCTCAAAATGTTGCCTACATCATCATTTTGAGAATTCATAAAGCCTCGCAAGATCGATTGCAATTTATGTGCCAAAGGCTTTAGAAACAACTCCACGTGGACTGTCATCATTTCTCACCTTTTCTAAAGCCTGATGGAGCTCCTCTTTTTCAGGAAGATCTGCCAGTAGATTAAGGTTTGTTGGTGAGTTGAGTTTTTCTTCTCTTCTTGAATCTTCTGTTACGGGTATGCTTTCGGTTTCCGGTTCTCCGTGTCTGTTCTTCTGTTACACTTCTTCTCCCGCCTTCTATTAGGTTTTGTTGAAGGGATGGTGGAGGTTGACTTGTGATTGAATGTTGGTTGAAGAAGAGAGTGAAAGTTATGGGATTGAAATTTTTATTGGATGTTGTAGCGGTAAATTCATGATCATCAAGCTATGGATAAGCAAGACATCAAATAACAAGAGTCACCACCGTTCTTTTATTGTTTTCAAGGGAAAAGGGAAAAAGTACGAACAAAACCCAAAAGTACAAAGTTTTCAAATCAAAACTAATAAAATGGTAGAGATTACAGGTAAGGGGGTTGGTTACACAGAGGGAAGGTGTTAGCACCCAAAGTGTCCTGGGTACTCCTAGGGAGGCCCTTTTTGTGTGCATATGTATTTTGTAAAAAGTTATATTTACAAACAAATAGAGTGGGGGGTGAGAAGAGAATTCATTAATTATATTTTTTGTGTTTGACAAGACCTTTGGACTTGTGTCTACGTACCAACATAAAAATGAGGGATCAAAACCTCGTAGTTCGTGATATAAATTTCAAAGTGGATGCATTGCTTTTAATAAAAAATTAAGTTTGAAAGGCACAAGGGCCTAGAAAATGGTTCGAATGAGTTAGTTCTTTTTGGCTTTTGAAAATTTTAAGTCAAGTATGGTTAAGTCTATTTACAAGTTTGGTTAAGAAAAGAAGTTTGAAAATGCAATGGCATAAGGCCAAAGTTTCTAGTTTGCAAAGTGGTCAAAGTTTAGAACAAAACTAGTTCAAGCAAAGAAGAATTTTTAAAAGGAGGGAGAGATTTTGAAATTAAAGAAATGTGGAGGAGATGAAGAGACTAATCCTATGCACAAAATTAAAAGTTAAGAGTTGAAAATATCTTACCAATGGGTAGCAATCTAATAGACAAGAATGTCTTATACAAACCCAAATTCCCTTGGACATTTTGAATCAAGCAACACACAATGCACAATTATATCAATCTTGAAGAGCAATGCATAAAATAAAGATAGCCACATCCAAGCTTAGCCATTCCATGATCTTCTTCAAATTAGCCCATGTAGTAGATGAATTCCTCAAGTCACAGGTTCAAAATAAAAGCTTCACAATGATCATGTTGCAGATGAACTCAAAGGGATCTTCAAAGATGTATCAGATGAAGTTTCAAATTACAAGAACTTGGTTACACACATCTTGGCATTGGCCAAGTCCTTCAGCATAGGGAGGTTGCCTAGATTCGAAATCCAATTTGTCCAAGATCAAGTCCACAATCGACACAAAAGTTTTTTAGGGTTTTTGTTCTTATTATGTACATTAATGGTCAAAGACCACACAAAAAATATACACAAACAAGATATATCACACAATATGGTCCAAATGGACAAAGTGAAAATTGCACTAACATAAATAATTAGAATGGTATGAATAATGGCAAATTAATAGAACTTAAAAATTAAAGTGCATTAAAATAAAGGACTTGAAATTAAATGTCAGTTGTTAATGAGTTAGAAGTTAGTATTGTTTTGCTTTTGCTTTTCATTTTAAGTTATTCTTTGGAGAACACTTAACCCACTTATCACAAGCATGGATCCTTGAGCCAAGATATCTTCCAAAGGAAGGAAAAACGGCCAAGTTTCCACCCAATACCATGAAAGAGGGGAGACTTACAATCTCACTAACTAAAATGCTATTCCTTTGGAAGATATCTTGGCTCAACTATTTGAGGTCGGACAATAGAATTTTGGTGTTAATGCATGTTAGAGACATGGTATAATGGACTATGCTCATGAAACATACCACACACAAAAAAGAATATGCAAAAGAGGTGGCCTAATCTCATCCCTACTTATTGAAATTCTGGTATAGTCAGAGTTCAGATGTTCTACACGAAGTCATGACATCTGATCCAACCCTGTTACTAATAGAGCAAGACAGTTATAAAAATTTAAAACCCAGTACTCATGTGCACCCAGTCACAGATGTCACGACATCTGCTACTATACCACCATGGAAAGAAGAACATCAAGTTTTTTTTTCATCTAGTGCAACGACACAGTAGAGATCAAACATAACACTTATGTTTATTGATCCTGCCCAGTTAACATCATGATGTCTTAACATTGATTTGAACATCACCTGTTCCCTCATTACAGATGGGTGAACTGTAACAGATCCACCAGTCTATACTTTAGTATTAGCAGTCAATGATAAATGTCATAACATTCTGTTTTTCATTCAGACTGCTTAACATTGATTTGAACATCACATGTTCCCTCATTACAGATGGGTGAACTGTAACAGATCCACCAGTCTATACTTTAGTATCAGCAGTCAATGATAAATGTCATAACATTCTGTTTTTCATTCAGACTGCAGGCTATGTGTCAGGTCTGTTATTCCCTTCATAAACAGACTACAAATAGACTGAGTTATAACAGACAGAATCTAGTGTGCAGAAGGTAAAAACACCAGAATTGTTAACCCAGTTCGGTACAACATTACCTACTTTTGGGGCATACCAAGCCAGGAAGAAGATCCACTATTAGCAGTATTAATTCAGATTTAAACTCCCCCGTTTACAACTCTTCACTTAATCCCTACCCAATGTAATCTATACCTAGGCACTCCTAGATAGAAACCTCCAGTTTCCATTCCTATCACTACAATTACCATGTAATGCTTAGACAACTTGAACATGCTTCACAACTTCGTTCAAGAACATAACAACTCTTGCCTACAGGCTTTAAGTTACAAATAATCTCATGCTTTCAAGCACTGAGAAACACCTGGTAACCTTCCCACAGGTTGGGAGGTTTACCTCACACACACCCCTAATTTTTACATTGTTTGAGGCTTACAAAACCTAGGTTACAATCTGCTATTTATAACCTAACCACCCAACTGGATTTGGGCCTTCAGAAATCGCAGCAAGCGTCTCCTTTGTTGTTACAAAGCTGGCAGAATTCTTCTGCTACAATCAAGGTCTTCAATCTTTTATTTCCTAAAAGATCTCCATATTTGGAAACTGTATATTCACCAAATATTCTGATTGAGTCTTCAAGATCTCCACATAGAAGTTAGGATATTCACCAAATATCTTAACTAATCCCAGAATATTAAATTAGTTAACACATGCTAGAATTAACTAATACAGTTTTATACACCTGCTTGATGTCACAGTCACGATGTCGTGACGTCGTATCTGACATGTTGGTCCAGATGTTGAACTTCTTCAACCCTATTAAAACAACAGAGGTGATTACATTATTTGTTTTACAAAATTAATGCCAATCTTAAGGTACCAACACTTATGTTGAGTTTACAATCAACTGGCCTTAGGACTTAGAGATATCATAGGCCAAATGAAATGAGTGCATGAAGAAGGGGAAATAGATGAAGAGGGAGGGGAATGGATCAAAACATCAAATTGGTCAAAGGAGGACTTTTACCAAATTAATATCATTCATTCATTTTGGGAGATGGAATGTACATTCCATCCATCCCCTAAATCCAATGATATTAACTCAACAAAGTCAAATCAACCTTGTCCAAGGACCAAGAACATGAGTCAAACTTACACAAATCATCACAAGAGGTCAACACAATTATTTGGCATTTATTCAAATTAAAAATATTAAAATAAGACATTTAAATTAAATATGGTTTGCCAAATTCCTAAAACCTCATCAAAACACCAAAGAAATGGGCATGAGATTTATCATAGGTCAAACAAGGTCAAAGGACCTTGGAGGAAAAAATTCAGAATTTTTAAAGACTTAAAAGTATTTTTGAACAATTAAAAAATAATCACAAAATCAATTAAATCATGAAAAATATTAATAATGATCCAAAAAATAATTTTAATTCAGAATATGAATAAGGAATTTATTTAATTTTTTTTTGGTGAAACTCTCATATTTTTTGGATCAATATTAAAATTAATATGAATTAATAAAAATAAAACAAATTAAATGAAATCCAAATAATCAGAAAAAACGTGGACCACTTGATCTCCCTCATTAATTGAGGTGGAAGATCAAGTGGATCAGCGCGCGCGTTCCACTATAGACCTAAGTCAATGCGCTGCAGGGATGGTAATTAAAACCAACGCGTGAGATTAAAACATTTCAAATGAGATATATGGCTCAGAACCTGTCCAGCACACCACCGGCGCTGGACCTCTGGTCACCTTCTTAGGCGAGGTCCACCGGATTGGTTCACTCATCACCATCAAGAAAATGAAAAAGGAGGACATGATCTGAAAGAAAAAAAATGTCGTAGAGCACGAATCTGACCTCAATTTCAACTAACTCCAAATATATAAAAAGATATGAGGAGTTGAATTTTGAGGTGTGTCAACTGAGTTGCTTCGATTTGATCTCTAAGCAACTCAATCTTCTTGCCTACATTCGTAGGACTTCAGACAATCAAAGATCCAAGAGAATGGATGAGAATTGAGTGAGAATCGAAGAGATGAAGTTTTCCAAAATTTACCTTCAATGTTGTGCAGAACTTGATGTTGCTTGCTTCAACCTTGATCTGATCACACTTGAGAAGCTCGTAGAAGAGGTTTAGCAATGGCACAAATCTTTGGATCCTGGAGTTCTTGAATCTCTAAACAGTGAGATTCAAACTCAATTTTCAAGTTGAAAATTCTCAGGTTTTCCTTTGGAATGTGAGGGTTTCAATTGGGGGCAAAGCTGGCGCGCATGGTGTGTTTGAATTGAGCTCAGGGGCCTTGTATTTATAACATTTGGGATTGATAATTGCACACTTGAAAATTTTCTAAATTTGGCAATGTGATGCACAAGCTTGCCTGGGCGTGTACAGGCCCATGAAGCAATCCATTTTGATCCATATCCAACTGTTTTGAAGTTCAAATGAGGCTTGAGTGGCAAGGCAATGATATGTGGAGTTTTGGACATTTGATTTTCTCCAATGATGCAGCTCTGTTAAAGCCATGCGCAAACCTAGCAAACTTCATCCAAAATGCATGAACTTGGGTTCTTTGGAAAGCTTATATCAAGGGGAACAAGTTGAATGTTGAATACTTTTTCTTTGGAACTTGGATCATGGTGAATTTGAAGGTGGAAGTTTGGAAATTTTAACATGTTGAAATTTTTTCTAAGTGTCAAGCCATATCTCTCAATATTCCACCTTGCTTAACTTTTTATGTGAGCTTCAAATCAGAAACGTGTCTTCATCAAATTTGTAGCTCTTTCAAAGATCTTCAAAATGGTCACAAATTTCATGTCATTTGGATTTATAATGGTAGAGTTATGCATTTTTGAAGTTTGGAAAAATCAATTGTTTAATGGTATAGGTCAAAAATGACCTATAATGTATCCTCATATCACATGCTCATAAAAGTTGATTTAGCTCTCACTCCATACATCAAAGTTTAATTTGATATCTTGAATTTTATTGTGAAACTTGGAAATATTTCATCTCATAAAAATTGAGCAAGTTATGGCCTTGGGAAGTTGACTTTCAGATTAGGGTTTAGACAAAATGACCTATAATGTTTCAACATAGAAAATAATTTTCCAAGAAAAACTAGCTCTAGGTCTCAACATTAAAGTTGTTTGGAATGTAATCTAGAGTAAAGTTTCTCTTGGAATCATTTTCATATGGTGAAACTTGTAGGAGATAGGGTCTAGGGAGACCCAGTTTTGATCAGATGAATTCATCTGGCCAACCACCATCAACCAACTTGCTAACCTTCAATTCTTTTGACTTTCTTGGCTCATGGTAGATCATATATGAATAAGATGATGAGTTTTGAAGTTTCCCTTGATAAATTTGATCAATTGGTGAGATGGCTTGTTGAAGAAGTTAGTCAAGATACCCAGACAAACTAGGGTTTCCAAGGCAAACCACTTCCAAACTCTTTAAGAATACTTGATCAATATCACATGTAGGAATCATTGGGACTCATATATGATGCTTATAACCATTTGTGGGTCAATCCTTTGTTGTGCTTTTAGCAATGAGGGTTTTAAACCCTAGGTGTGGACTTGATAGATCAATGAGGATCATGCCCTACCTACAAAAAGTTAGGCAAATACAAAGACATATTTTTGGTATTTTGGTTAGTAAAATGACAATATACAAGTATGATACAATCACATAGTGCTTGGTGATCTCTCCCAAAACAAACCCAATGAGAGAGGGGTAAGGAGGATACCAAGGTATGATCCCAATGCTAATGCATATGATGAAATTACATGAGGGATCTTAGGGTCAAAATTGGGGTCTTACAGCTGCCCCTATTTAAGGACATTCTAACTGAGGAGGTGAAGGTTAAAATCTTCGTATCGACTCAGTAGAATGGTCTTAAATAACAACATATAGAAACAAGTTTTGGTCCTTAAGAGACCTTATGATGCATATGATATGAATGTAAAAAGCAAATTCTCTGTGGGGAAATGTTGCCACAAAGGAAAAGAAATCAGAGAAATCGAAGATCCGAAGGAGTATAATGCATTCTGTAAGGAAAACTCATTGGGGAGACAGAGACTCTAGGGGGATAAAGGAGGTTATGCGTAGGCCAGGCTACGACTTAAAACTGTTAGGGGACTAGAGGAATTCCATAGAAAATGGAAAGACTGAGCCGGGGAAACAAAACATCTGTAGGGGAAACGAGTAGATCAGGATAAAATTGACGTACTTGAATCATGCAGGAAAAACGATTTCACTAAGGAAATGGGCACTCAACCCGACTAGGGAGAAATAATCTTCAACACAGGAGGAGCAGAAATCTACTATCTACTACCTATTACTTGGTAAGGAGACAATAAAGATCTGACAGAAAGGACATTCGTCATCGGTTAGGATGAACATATCAAGGATTACTCACTGGGAACTGCCAGGAGGGAGTATTCATTACCGGTTACTGGGTAAGAACAACCTTGCTGGGGAAAACTGCAGAAAAATAGGATTTACAGCTACTAGTTACTGGGCAGAAGATCAAGGATGAGAGTATCTGTCATCGGTTAGGATGAACATATCAAGGATAAACTCAACAGGGAAGAAAATCCGTCATCGGTTAGGATGAACATATCAATGATAGACTTGCCTGGGAATTGCCAAGGAGGTTATCCGTCATCGGTTAAGATGAACATATCAAGGATAAACCAACTTAACAAAAAGTAGGAATTACATCTATCGAATGCTGGATAGAATACCGTCAAAGAGATACTAAGGATACAAAGGTGTCGCAAAATTTGAATTATCGGTACAATCCTCGGCTAATCCAAAAAAAGGGAACCACTACCGAAGAACAGAGAGATCAACATCCCAAAGGCTCAACCCTAGCTGGGAAAGGAGAAGATCTGCTAAGGAAAGGAAACGTTATCGAATCAGCGGGGAATTTTAGGTCAACACCATATCAAATGGGAGACAACCATACAGAGGATAACACAAATAGCTGCTTAGAAACTAGGAGGAAACTCTGACTGGGAGCGGGTCGGATGGCGACAGGTGGAGAGACCAAAGCGATCTACTGGGGAAATCAACTTACTCTGCTAAAGATCCAAAATCAAACCTGCGGAAGAATACACAAACTCTACAGTGGGATACCGAAACTCTATCGGGGATAAAACACAACTCCGCAGGGTATTGAATCCACTAACTCAGCTAGGAAAATGTACGGGAGTTCCGTCGGGGATCAAACATGCCGCAGGGGAACTTGATCAACAAACTCGGCTAAGCATACTCGAAGTGTTAACTTCTTCGGGGAACCCTCAATGCTTCACACTTAAGACTTGCTGCTTTCGAAATATTGTCGATGTTTCTTTTTAATTGCTTTGAAAAGTTCTTGCTTTTATATATTTAAGAAAATGATTTTGATTAAAATTTTAATTTCAAAAATGATCATAATAAAATTTAAACTATTGGCTGAAGTAAAATAAGAGTGAAAACAATTGGATAAAAGCTCAACTTTATTTAATAGAATGGTAGTCTGTAAATGACAAGACTCCATAGATTTTTTACAAAGTTGAAAATGGTAATTTCCATTGAAAAGGGTTACATTGAATACAAATGACCACTAATCCTTCTACCAACTCTTGATGTCCGTTGTGCTTTTGATCGCTGCTAGGGATGATGAATTGATGTCAACCCTTGTGCTCAAAGTTCTCCAAAATCTGAAGATCAGCAGAGTGCAGTTACTTGCCATAATCCCTAATTTTTGCATAAGTTTCCCCAAGGTGGGGTACTCAACTTATCGGGAAATTCTTTCTGTTTTATGTCTCTAACTTTTCCCTGGATCGCCCTTTCGGGTTTTCAACTTAGCGAGTTGTTCTTTTCTTTTTAGGCGAAGTATTTCTGGACTGCATCTGCGTTTACAGGACGAGTGAACTCTTCACCATCCATAGTTGTAAGAATCAATTCACCGCCAGAAAAGGCTCTCTTAACAACATATGGGCCTTCATAATTAGGAGTCCATTTGCCCCTAGAATCTGGTTTGAATGATAAAATCTTCTTGAGCACAAGATCACCTTCTCTGAATACACGAGGTCTGACCTTCTTATCAAAAGCTTTCTTTATCCTTTGTTGATATAACTGACCATGACACATGGCAGTTAACCTCTTTTCTTCTATCAAATTTAGCTGATCAAATCTGGTCTGACACCATTCAGCTTCAGTCAACTTGCCTTCCATGAGCACACGCAATGAGGGAATCTCAACCTCTAGGGGGACCACTACTTCCATACCATAAACAAGAGAGAAAGGGGTTTCCCCTGTTGAAGTGCGGATGGATGTACGATACCCGTGCAAAGCAAATGGGAGCATCTCGTGCCAATCCTTATACGTTACAACCATCTTTTGAATGATCTTCTTGATGTTCTTGTTTGCAGCTTCGACAACCCCATTCATCTTAGGTCTGTAGGGAGAAGAATTGTGATGTGTAATCTTGAAGTCTTTACACAGAGCTTCCACCATATTGTTATTCAAGTTTGATCCATTATCAGTAATGATCTTACTTGGCACACCATAACGACATATAATTTGATTCTTGATAAACTTTACAACAACTTGCTTGGTTACATTTTCATACGATGCCGCTTCAACCCACTTTGTGAAGTAGTCAATTGCCACCAAAATGAAACGATGTCCATTTGACGCTTTGGGCTCAATCATCCCAATCATATCAATTCCCCACATGGAGAAAGGCCATGGGGAAGAAATAACATTCAGTAGTGTCGGAGGAACATGAATCTTATCAGCATATATTTGACACTTGTGACATTTCTTCACAAACCTGCAACAGTCAGATTCCATTGTCAGCCAATAGTAACCTGCTGGAAACATCTTCTTCTCCATTGCATGTCCATTAGAATGAGTTCCAAAGGAACCTTCATGCACTTTAGTCATCAACAAGTCTACTTTGTGTCTATCCACGCATATGAGCAAAACCATGTCGAAGTTTCTCTTGTACAGTATATCACCATTTAGGTAGAAATTGCTGGCTAATCTTCTCAAAGTCTTCTTATCTCTCAACGATGCCCCAGACGGGTAAATCTGACTTTGGAGGAAACACTTGATGTCGTAATACCACGACTTCTCGTCTTTGATCTCTTCAACAACAAACACATGAGCCGGCCTATCAAGACGCATCACAGACAAATTGGTAACCTCATTCCAATACTTCACCACAATCATGGATGCCAATATTGCAAGAGCATCTGCCATCCGGTTTTCATCTCGAGGGATATGATGAAACTCAATCTTTGTAAAGAAAGTTGAAATCTCCTCGCATAATTTCTATATGGTATTAAACCAGGTTGATTCGTCTCCTGTTCACCTTTGATTTGATTCACAACCAAAGCTGGATCGCCAAAGACATCTAAGTGCTTGATTTTAAGATCAATGGCCTCTTCGAGCCCCATAATGAAAGCTTCATATTCTGCCATATTGTTTGTACACTTGAAAGTCAATCTAGCTATAAATGGAAAATACGTGCCTTGAGGAGTAATAATCACTGCCCCAATACCATTACCATACTGATTAACAGCACCATCAAATATCATGCCCAAACGGGAACCCGGTTCTGGCCCTTCTTCAAGCAATGGTTCATCACAATCTTTCATTTTTAAGTACAAGATCTCTTCATCAGGAAAATCATACTGCACTGACTGATAATCTTCAATTGGTTGGTGAGCCAAATGGTCAGCCAAGATACTACCTTTGATTGCTTTCTGAGATCGGTATTCAATATCATACTCTGATAACAACATCTGCCAACGGGCAATTCTCCCAGTTAAAGAAGGTTTCTCAAATTTATACTTGATTGGATCCATTTTGGATATCAACCAAGTGGTATAATTCAACATATACTGACGCAGACGCTTAGCAGCCCAAGCCAATGCGCAACAAGTCTTCTCTAGCATAGAATACCGAGTCTCACAGTCGGTGAACTTCTTACTGAGGTAATAAATTGCAAATTCTTTCTTTCCAGTCTCGTCTTGCTGACCCAGAACATAACCCATACTATCTTCAAGAGCAGTCAAATACATGATCAATGGTCTTCCTTCAACAGGCGGAGACAAAATTGGAGGTTCAAACAAATATTCCTTGATACTAGCGAAAGCTTTCTAACAATCTTCGGTCCAATCACAAGACTGATCTTTCCGAAGAAGCTTGAATATAGGCGCACATGTGGCAGTCATGTGTGAAATGAATCTGGAAATATAATTCAAGAGGCCGAGAAAACCTCTGACTTGCTTCTCAGTTTTGGGCGTAGGCATCTCTTGTATTGCTTTGACCTTGGCAAAATCAACTTCAATACCCTTCTCGCTGACAATAAAGCCTGACAACTTACCAGAACGAACACAAAAAGTACACTTATTCGGATTCAAGTGGAGTTTATACTTCCTCAAATGCTGGAATAGCTTCAACAGATGCTCAACATGTTCCTCTTCATCAATTGATTTAACAATCATGTCACATAAACTTCAATCTCTTTATGCATCATATCATGAAAAAGGGTAGTCATTGCTCTCTAGTAAGTTGCACCAACATTCTTTAAACCGAAAGGCATCACTCTATAACAGAATGTTCCCCAAGGTGTAATGAATGTGGTCTTCTCCATATCTTCGGGTGCCATCTTGATCTGATTATAACCAGAAAATCCATCCATAAATGAAAAGACTTTGAATTTAGCAGTATTGTCTACCAACATATCAATGTGTGGCAGAGGGAAATCATCTTTCGGACTGGCTTTATTCAAATCTCTATAATCGACACACATGCGGACTTTTCCATCTTTCTTCGGCACAGGCACAATATTGGCCACCCATTGTGCATACTCAACGGTCATGAGGAAATCGACGTCAATCTGCTTCTGCACTTCTTCTTTGATCTTCACAGCTATATCTGGATGCGTTCTTCTCAACTTTTGTTTGACTGGCAGGCATTCTGGCTTCAACGACAATCTATGCTCCACAACCTCAGAATCCAAACTAGGCATGTCTTGATAGGACCAAGCAAACACATCTAAATAGTCTTGAAGAAGATCAATCAACCCCTTCTTGACATCTGGACACAGTCGAGACCCAATCTTGACTTCCTTCACATTATCCTCGGAACCCAAGTTGACTAGCTCAATCTGCTCTTCAAATGGCTGAATGATTCTTTCATCATGCTCAAGAAGATGAGACAGTTCATCACTCACTTCTTCGTCACTTTCCTCCTCAGCCTTGAACACAGGGAATTCAAAAGTTGGGGAAGGAGAATGATCATTGTATTCAATGGGGTTAGAAACCAACCTGCATAATGATTTGATATTTTGATTTTAGAGAAGTGAATTTATGACCAAATATTATGCAGATGAATAATTATATTGTTTTTTTTTGTGGTTACCATTTTTAGAATAAAGCAAAAAGTAAAAACAAAACATCATAAATATGGATGAATAGAATTAATTTTATTAATGATCAATTTTAAAATGCCCAACAATGTTCACTTCTCCCTTAGGCATAGGAGAAGGATTTTGAAAACATATAAAAGCAATTACTTATATCGATGAAAAATAACAAGAACATCCACAACAGTCCAATTGTTGCAAGCCTTTCTATGGGTCACAAAATTGGTGCAATGTTCCTCTTCGTCATCATCTAGCACAACAGCTAAGTGTTGTTCATTGCCATGAATGAACCCTCCACTACAGAAGCTAAGTTGCATATCCTCTGACCAAGCAGTTGATGAACCTCGTTGAAAACCCAAACCGGTTCTGCCTTCGTTGTCGGAGACCTCTACCATGCGCCCCCACTGATCAACATTGCCTTCTTCAACAATCTTCTTTGCATCTTTTAATGAGGACATAAGTGCCCCAATTATCTTTTCAGCAGTAATAGATAAGGCTTGGAACGGAGTTTCAACCTCATCCTCAGCTTCAACGTAAGAGAAAGATGACAGATGGCTAACCAACAACGCCTTTTCCCCTCCAACGGTAACAAGCTTTCCATTCTTTACAAATTTGAGCTTCTGATGCAATGTGGAGGTAACAGCTCCTGCCTCATGGATCCATGGCCTTCCCAATAAATAACTGTAGGCCGGGTGAATATCCATCACTTGAAAAGTAATTTGAAAATCACTCAGACCTATCTTAATTGGAAGGTCCACTTCACCAATAACTGTTTTGCGTTAACTGTCAAAAGCTTTGACGATTACACCGCTATATCTCATAGGCTCTCCTTGATATGATATCTTTGACATAGTTGACTTCGGCAACATATTCAGTGACGAACCGGTGTCAACAAGCACATTCGACAAAGCATCATCTTTGCAATTCATAGAGATATGCAAAGCCAGATTATGATTTCTACCCTCCTCAGGGAGTTCTTCATCACAAAAATTGAGGTTGTTGCAGGAAGTGATGTTAGCTACAATATGATCGAACTGATCCATCGTAACATCATGTTCTACAAATGCTTTCTCAAGAACTCTCTGCGGTGCTTCTCTGAGCGCTTCTGAGTTCATAAGCAGAGACAATACTGAAATCTTTGAGGGGAGTTGGAGCAGCTGCTCCACCATATTAAACTTGCTCCTCTTGATCAAACGAAGTACCTCATCATCATCATTAGTCTTCAAATCGCCGGATTCACCATACTTACCTTTTGAAGTACTGACCGGATCTACAGCAGGCACTTCCACCTTCTTACTGACAATTGATTCTTCTTTATCCTTTGGGAACACCGGCCCAAACACACGACCATTGCGGGTCACCTTGATAACATCAGCAATGCTCACTACCGAACTGGTCGGAGGTAATGGGACCTCTTAACCATCTTTCATCATCGTAGCATTATACTGATACAGAACAGCTTTATCAGATGAATACGGTATTGGGTCCACTAACCGTATAACTAATGATGATACTGATCTATTGCTGATGTTGTTACTATTACTGCTGTCGTACTGGATCACCAATCTCTCTGGTTTCTTGAAAATGGGAACTATGACATTCACATCATCATCTACATGGCGGGTTTGAACAATTTGAATCATGCCTTCATCCATCAGTCGCTGGATGTCCCTTTTCACAACCTCACAACCTCTTGAATTAATACTGCAAACAGCACAACCATCACGGTCATGCTCACAATCACTCACCATACAAATTTCCTTATGCATTTGCACCAAAGACCTTTGGATGAAACGAACATCAAA
Organism: Lathyrus oleraceus; assembly: GCF_024323335.1. Classification (NCBI taxonomy): domain Eukaryota; kingdom Viridiplantae; phylum Streptophyta; class Magnoliopsida; order Fabales; family Fabaceae; genus Lathyrus; species Lathyrus oleraceus. The sequence continues at coordinate 433,294,340 of NC_066583.1, read as the reverse complement.
CACCTTAAACTCGCAAGGGAAACCATCCACCATATTAACAGAAGAATTTCCATGAGCGGGCAATGGATTTGCTTTCACGTTCGGCGCACGGTCCTCAAAGGATACCATTCCACTCTTCATCAGCTTCTAAACCTCATACTTGAGCGGGTACAAGTTTTCTATATCATGTCCGGGTGCTCCTTGGTGAAAAGCACAACGGAGTTCAGGCTTATACCACCATGGAAGTGGTTCTGGAACTTGCGGCGGGTTTCTCGGTTGAAGTAGGTTCTTGAGAACCAAAGACGGACACAGTTCAGCATAAGACATATGAATTGGGTCGAAAGAGACCTTCTTCCTCTCGAAGTTTTGCTGATGATGATTGTTGTTGCTATTGTTGTTGTTGTAGGTGTTTATTCATTGTTGCGGTTGACGTTGTTGTTGTTGAATTGGTACTGATTGATTATTGTAAAATACTGAAATGACTGAAGATACTTGATGATGGTGTTGACGGGGTTGTTGATTTCTTCTGATCTGAGGCCTCCTTTGCCTCCCACTAGTTATTGCATTTGTTTCGCTCTCCTTCTTCTTCCCAAAGCTACTGCCATACCTCTTACATGACGATGCTTCATCTTTCGACAAACGTCCTTCTCGGACACCTTCCTCAAGCCTCATCCCCATGTTTACCATTTCAGGAAAGTCACTGGGGGCACTAGCAATCATTCGTTCATAATAAAATGAACTCAGGGTCTTTAGAAAGATCTTTGTCATCTCCTTCTCTTCCAAGGGAGGAGTGATCTGAGCAGCCAATGTCTCCATCTTTGCGTGTACTCTTTGAATGTCTCTTTGTCCTTCTGTGACATAGACCTCAACTGGTCTCTATCAGGCGCCATATCCATATTGTACTTATATTTCTTGACAAAAGCCTCTCCCAAGTCGTTGAAAGTGCGAATGCTTGTACTATCCAACCCCATATACCAACAAAGCACAACACCGGTCAAACTGTCTTGGAAGTAGTGGATTAACAGTTGATCATTGTTAGTTTGGGTAGACATCTTGCGGGCATACATCACCAGATGACTGAGCGGACATGTGTTCCCTCTGTATTTTTCAAAGTCAGGCACTTTGAATTTCACCGGAATCTTCACATTCGGCACTAGACATAACTCAGTAGCCCTTTTCCCAAACAAATCCTTACCTCTCAACGTCTTCAATTCCTTGTGCAGCTTAAGAAACTGATCTTTCATTTTGTCCATTTTCTCGTAAACATCCGGACCCTCAGACGGCTCAGAATGATAAATGGTATCCTCTACACGAGGCAAGGTGTGCACAACGGGAGGTGGCATAGACATGACCGAGCTAGATGCCGACATGGAAGCAAAAGTAGGCGCAAAGCCTTCAGGCATGAAGTTCGGCGGCATTCCCCACGGGAATCCGGTAGACATAGCAGGCGCAAAGTGAGCGGCAGCAGCAGGCATGGTAGAGGTAGCCACCTCTGAAATAACAGTCCTCTGAGGAGGAGGAGTTGCGGGCGTTGGAGAAGATTGACTCTGAGAAGCCAATACTGACTCCATCACGGCAGTCAGTCGAGCAATCTCGTCTTTCAACTCTCTGTTCTCTTGCTCCAAGTGTTCCATGATTCTCAGATGATTAGCGCGAGTGTTGTACCGATGAGTCAGATTGGCTGAAGCACAGAAGAACACCAATGAGACATCTGGCGAAACCTGCTTATGCAAATGATGTATGAAATGCAATGCTTGTTTATTTATTTTTATTTTCAAGGAACTTACTATATCATTTGCAAATATATAAAAATAATTGCAACAATTTGATATGACCACAAAAATCTCTTTTTATATATATAACTAGAAGGATTACACTAAGTACAATTTTAGAAACCAAATGAAAAATACAAGAGAAAAGGAGACTAGTCATCCTAAGGATCCCTAACAATGTCAGAAGATCTGGCTGAAGGCGCGTACTTCCTTCGAAGTCGAATCTCGGTCTCGAAAGAAGCCTTCATCTGAGTCTTCTCGAGGACAAGCTGATCAACAATCTTCTTCCAATCAACAGAAGGTTGAGGCATGCTAGAAGATGAAACCTCTGGCTCTCTCGGTCTCTTTGTCACTCAGTCTTCAAGTAGCTCAATAAGTGCATCTTTGTCCTTAGACTCCAACTGCAACTCTTCATGCTTCTTGCTCAAATCATGGAAACACTCTTCCCACATATCCTTCTCTTGCTTCATCTTGGTGAGTGCGTCTTTCAACTCCTCTACATCTTGGTTAGGGAGAGTTAATGGCTCAACCACAACCATAGACATAGGTCTTTCACAAGGATAAGGCATCTTCAACTCAAAAGCTCTCTTCTTCACCCAAAGAGTATAAGCTTCCAAAGCTACACAATTGTGCGGACCAAGCTCGGATCTTCCTTTCCTAAGCACATTATGCCAAGCATGCACAATCTTCTGCTTCAAATGTTGGGGATCTTTATCCTCTTGAGGGAAAAGATCTTCTAACAAAGTGTTATTAGGTTTGTCTCTCAAGGGGGACCCAAGCTGACGACGAGCCAAAGCAGGGTTGTAGTTAATTCCTCCTTGTGTACCAATGAGAGGAACATTAGAGAATTCACCACAACTAACAAATAATCTCCAAACTGCTCAAAGAAGGATCATACCAAACTATATCATCATTAGTGAGAGACATAAGTCTCTGAGACCATCGTAGACATTGTTTATTCTCCACAAAAGCAGGTGTCTGAGGCAAGTGCAAAATAAACCACTTGTACAGAAGAGAAATGCAACAGACAATAGTTCCACCACCTTTAGAATTCCTTAGATGTAAAGATAAGTACATATCACCCAAAAAAGTAGGCACATGATTCCCAATCAAGAAAATTCTAATGGCGTTAACATCAACAAAACCGTCAATGTTAGGGAACAAAGTTAATCCATAAATGAGCAACACAAAGATAGCTTCAAACGCGTCCACACTACCGGCTTGAGAAAAAGCAATAGCTTCCTTGATGAGGAAATCAGATGGCAACCCAACAATCCCCCTTTCTTCACCCAATGAGCCTCTATCTCAGACTTCTTCAAGTGAAGAGCTTCAGTAATAAGATGAGATCTGGGAATCTCTTCCAATCCACTAAAAGGTACCTTACTAGAAACAGGTATTCCCAAGAGATGGGCATACTCCTCCAACATAGGCACAAGCTGATAATCAAGAAAAGTGAAGCAACGGTAGAGAGGATCATAGAACTGCACTAGTACACTCAAGAGTCCTTCAACCACATCAGCAGACAAGACAGACAATAGCTTCCCATAACGTTGTTTGAAGTCCAAGGGATCTAATACAAAAGATGCCAGCTTCTATAACTCTTTCAAGTCGGGACATCTGAAACTGTACTTCTTAGTGTTCCTTCGTCCACAATCCATGGTCTGAAAGTATTTACAAATAATACCTCAGTTCCTTGAAATTTTCATGTGAAGAATGTTATGATGCGCATGAATGTATGAATGCAACAATCACAAATAAGGGACCACACACAAGGCAAACAAACAAAGGTTAAGGGATGAATCAAGTCATTATCAAGATCAATCATCCATTTTGGTGGATTATGGTTTACACCTTATCAACATCCAAGTTCCATTGATATTGACAAGACTTGATTGGATCAACCAAGAATCAAGGGTTTGATGTGAGTTACGAGCATGGAGTCTGGGTAAGAACCATCCCAAAGGAGTGAACTAAGGATAAAACCTGTAGATTATGTTCTAAAAAGTCCTCGGGGTCTTAATTCCATCTATCGGATATTACAGGTTAAGATGACTGACTCATCGACCCATAATATTCTCAAGAGAAACTCGTCTGAGTGTAGTATCACATAACAACTGTTATCAAGTCTACACTTGAACAGTTTCCGCACTACGCCCTAAATAGGCCAAGAGGGGGTAAATGTTCTACGGTCCTCAGCTTCTCGGACCCAAATTAGAGATAGTAATGCCTAACCACAAATACTTGTGTGACATTTCCAAATCCAAAAGAGTCTCCACTGAGCAGATGGATCTCAAGCCAACTTGTTAAGGACTACTCCACATAAGTCGAACATGACTATACCATCTGTTGCAACCTGAAAAATGGAATGCGAAAAACAACAACCAGCGAAGAAAGACAGGAGAGTCGCCACCGTGCTTTATTTATCCCAAAGGAGGGAAAGGAAACGCTCGAAGTAAACCTGGAAAAAGGAAAGGACAAGACAGTGTCTTGCAACCAAATCTTGGGTTCGGGAGTCGATTATGCGAAGGGAAGGTATTAGCACCCCTACGCATCCGTAGTACTCTACGGGATCCACTTTTTTAGTTCTTGTCTAAAGGGGGTATGGGTTTATCTAATGTGTTATTTACTAAAAAAAAGGGGTCAAAAGAAAATGACTCGCACGGATGTCGCATCCACTGCATACATATCTCATCTGAATATGAGAATCAGAGTCTTCGTAGCTCGGCTACCTAGGGGTTAAGGGTAATTGTGCTCGTTAAGATATCGCGTCTTATGCCTACGTATCTCATCTGGAATGAGAATCAGAGCAAGCCGTAGTTCGGCTAACTACGGGGTTATGGATTGGGTTTTGGACGAACGACGTTACTACGCAATCTACCGGATGCTCGACCTTTGGAGACTTACTCGCCTGTAGTAGAAGGAGTTAACATGTTCTTAGGAGAAGAAAAATCAATGAAATGTTTGCGTTTTAGGAACGCGCATGCAAAATGAGTCCTGGATGAAGGAACCTGCATAAAGTAAACACACAAAACATTGCCTCCTATCGAGGTCTTCCAGCTAAGAAAACGGTAAAAATACGGGAAAATGTAAAAGTACCACACGGATAAAGATCCGAAGTAACAGTAATTAACGGAACAAGGAAACCCTGAGATCCTCCCAAGCTAACACCATCAAAGAAAGTGAGTCAGTACAGGTAATCGGAATGAAACCTCCAGGCGGTATCCCTCAAATAAAGTGGACCACCAGGCAAACCATCTCTGCAAGAGTCATATGAGCCCTCACAAAGCAAAACTCAACAAACAGGTTAGAGAAACAAAATAGGGTAACCAAGAGTTGCCCCCAAATCAAAATGTAACCACATGAATCATGCCATTAAAATTCACAAAAAACTCACAAAAAGCAACCAAGGGTAGGAGCCCTAAACCTCTTGTCAAACACATGCATCAAAAGGGTATCAAATTCACCCATAATACCTCATACATTTAGAGCATTCAAATTAAAGGCATAAAGATGATGGATATAGGGCAAACCTGATTGGAGAGATCAGTTGAAATCAAATGGCACGGCTGGATTTGCAAACCAATGTTTGCCTGGAGGTTGCTGCAGATTAATTCTCACTCTCTCTGTCTAGGTTTCTGTTCAGGTTTTGTCCAGGGTTTTGTTCCAAGGAAACCTCAGAGTGTTTTGCTTCTCTTCCTTTTTCTGTCTGTTCTCCCTCTTTTATAACCTGATTTTCATGGCTTTGTGGGCTCAAATGAGAGAGGTCCAAGTCCATGATTTTTCTATTATATTTTATTTATTTATTTTTATTTTATTTTATTTTTTTTCTTTTCTTATTTATTTATTTATTTAATTTTTTTTTTTCGTTTTTCGTTTTTTTTTCCAAAACACGTGTGCTTCGCCTAGCGAGCATGACAGCTCATGAACAAACTTTTGCTCCTTCAAGATTAACGTTTTGACTGACGAATAGACCCCTGTTGGAAGTAACTCAAGTCTTTCCCTTGTGTTGACTGATCATCTAAATAGAACCCACAAAGTGTCTTGGATGATGTCCAAGCTTCTTGGAGCTAATCCCGATTGACATGATGAAATGCAATGTATATAATGAATGCGTGAATAAGGAGGGCAAATTTTGGGGTGTTACAGCTGCCCCTATTCAGACATCAGCTAACCCGAGCAGGATGAAAGCGAACAGCTTATTAGACAAACAGGGTGAGTTGTGATTGAATACCAAAGACAGACCGAAAATTTGCGCTCCGAGAACACGACAAAAATGCTGAAATACACCGCGCTGTTTATTTCTCTTTCGATCCTCTGGCTGAATCTAAATCAGTCTTCTGACTTAATCTGGAGTTTCGATCCTCTGGCTGAATCTATACTCAATTTAGTCCTCTGGTTGGATGTTAATTTTGATCCTCGGGCAGGATACGATTTCAATCTTCTGATTAGATCTTCTTCGATCTTCTGGCTAGATCTTCTTCGATCTTCTGGCTAGATCTCCTTTGTTTCGATTCTCTGGATGAATCTATTTTCTTTGATTCTCTGGCTGAATTTACTTCGATCTTCTGGCTAGATCTGAATTGTTTCGATCCCCTGGCTGAATCTATTTCCGGTCTTCGGGCTAGACCTGACTTCGATCTTCTGGCTAGATCTTCTTCGATCTTCTGGCTAGATCTCATTCGATCTTCTGGCTAGACCTGAATTGTTTCGATTCTCTGGCTGAATCTATTTCGATCTTCTGGCTAGATCTGAATTGTTTCGATTCTCTGGCTGAATCTATTTTCTTTGATTCTATGGCTGAATCTATCTATTTTTCGGTCTTCGGGCTAGACCTGACTTTGATCTTCTGGCTAGATCTGGATTGTTTTGATGATAAATTCCCATCATCAGGATCTCGCATCTGGGGCATGCGCTGGTTGACCTTCTTTCAAAATCTACAGTCTTCATGTTAGATATGCAGCTTCGAGAATATCCCACTTTTGGGCTTCGTATATATTCTTCAGGCTAGAACATGTTATAACGACTCTTCGATTAGACTTTGTTTTTTAAATGTGATATGCGGGCTGGATCCTCTTGTAGGTTGATTTTCTGTTGAGCTGTCAATCTATTCCTCCAGCTGGCTTGCTGGGGAAATAACGCTCGTAGTCGACTCTCTGGCTGAATCTTCGAAATGACCCTCAGGCTGGATCTCTGGAAAACGATTCTTAGGCTGAATCTTCGAAATGACCCTCATGCTGGGTCACACACACACACTTGATCCTCTGGCCGAATCTCATGACTTTGGTTGTAAAGTAATTTTTCAGTCTGCTTTGAAGAACCTGTTTATCAGCTTATGTGTATGTTTGATATGCATGCAAATGCAAATGCAAATGTTATGCATGGTGCAAAAGAAAAAAGAAATCTGCTTGGAGAAGCAACTATGGCAGGGAGCGGATCGCTGTATCAATCCTTGAATGCTCTGTGGGGAACGATCCGTCTGCCGGGACCGGGGAGCCACCGAAAATAAATTGACCTTTTTTGAAAAGTTGACCTTGCTGGGGAAGTATCAACTATGGAAACTTTGCTTGGCGAGGCTCTGCGAGGAGAGTCTGTGAGGAAAGCACTTCCTGGGGAAATGTCGTAGGAATCGACCTTTGTTGGGGATATGAACTTGCTAATCGTCCTCAGGATGGGGATTAAAACAAATCTGTTAAAAAAGATAATTTGCTGGGGACGAGATGAACACTGGGAACACCACCCTCTTGTCTGTTGGGTATGCGACTACGCCGCTGTTGCTGGGAAGATACAGTCTGGCACTGTCGACTCCGCTGGGGATATACAGTCTGGATACTGTCAACTCTACTGGGGATATACAGTCTGGATACTATCAACTCTACTGGGGAACCTGCTCTGCAGAGGAGAGGCTTTGTCAACCGCTCGGGGGAGAGGATTCATGACTTGGCATCCGGTTCCTGTGACCTGTAACCAAAAAATACACGTATGCCCCGGGGAATTACTCGGTTTGAATTCACCGTCCGGGATTAAGCACATTCAAAGCAATTTTAACTGTTTTCCTGCGCAAGTCATCTGCAAAAGCCACCATTACATTCAGATGCAATATGTTTCCTCAAGAATTCAGACATCTTTTGCAAAGAAACTGATAAATGAAAAGTAAAGAGGCTTTTTAACTGAATTATTCGACTTTTGTTGGTTGAAAAATTTGTGCCAGGAATAGGCGAGTACATCAGGAAGCTGATCTCTGGAAAGAAGCGATCGCTATAAATTGAACAAGAGAAACTATCCTAATGGCAATGTGGAAACGGGGTCCCACCGAGTTTCGACTCTGCTATGGCTCGTATGTCCTCAAGACGCTCTACTCATCTTGCTTTCTGAAGTGGATGATTAGTCGATCTTTTACCTTCGAAGATTTCCGGATTGATTGAAACGGTGATATAACACGGATGAACTCAGATCGCAGTTATTCGCTTATTCCCTAACTTTTGCGTGGACCGCCCTTTTGGGTTTTCAATCCACCGGGATACCCTTTTTTGCCTGAGCCTCCCTTTCGGGTTTTCGACTCACCGGGTGTACATTTTTTTTATATCCCTAATTTTTGCCCGAACCTCTTCATTCTTTTTTTTGGTTCGTCGGGATGCCCCTTTTTTGCCTGGACTATTCTTTTTACTGTCCAGCGGGTCTATTTTATGCGAAGTATTTTTTAACTGCGTCTGAGTTGACAGGGGACGGGAAGTCTTCGCCATCCATGGTTGTTAGCATCAGAGCTCCGCCAGAGAAAACTCTTTTAACCACGTATGGACACTCGTTGTTCGGTGTCCATTTGCCCCTGTGATCCGTGTTGGGAGGAAGAATTCTTTTGAGTACCAATTCACCGACTCGATACTCCCGAGGGCACACTTTCTGATCAAACGCTCTCTTTGTCCGTCTCTGATATAGCTGGCCATGGCATATAGCTGCTAGTCCCTTTTCCTCAACTAGGCTTAGCTGATTGTATCGAGAACGGACTCATTCTGCTTCGTTCGGCTTCATTGTTGGTGCAGGGAAAAGTTATTCTGGCACAAATGGCATATGAACCCCCTTCGGTGTGATCAACACTGCACCAACTCCGCGACCATTGACGTTGACCGCCCCATCAAACATCATAATCCATTTGGATTCAGGGTCAGGCCCCTCCTCCGGGAGTGGTTCCTCTCAATCTTTCGATTTGAGAAACATGATGTCCTCATCAGGAAAGTCGAACCTCATAGGTTGGTAATCATCAATCGGTTGCGCGGCAAGATAGTCTGACAAGACACTTCCTTTGATGGCTTTTTGTGAAGTGTATTGGATGTCATACTCTGTCAGCATCATTTGCCACCTAGCAACCCTGCTGGCTTTTCAAAAATATACTTGACTTGATCCATCTTTGATATCAATAGAGTCGTGTGAGTCAACATATACTGTCTTAGTCGGCGAGCAGCCCATGCCAAAGCGCGGCAAGTTTTCTCGAGCAGTGAGTATCTTTGTTCATAGTCGGTAAACTTTTTGCTAAGGTAGTATATTGCATGCTCTTTTCGACCTGACTCGTCATGCTGACCGAGCACACAACCCATTGACCTTTCTAACACAGTCAAGTACATGATCAACGGTCTTTTCCTCTCGGCCTGTAGACTGGCCCCGATCTTGATCTCTCTCTTGTCATCTTCGGTACCAATGTTGATGGTCTCACCTCCTGATAAGGTGTGATAGCTCGGTCCTCCTGTTTCAACAACCTGGCTAACTCCTCAGGCAATTCACAATCTTCCTCAACCCCTTCTTCGGCTTGATAAATAGGATTGTCGAAGTCATTCTTGGCCATAGCAGTGTCGTTAGCAGTGAGATCCGGGTGATCAGTTTTACGAGGTGTTTTTTGGAAAGAAAAACAAAAAAGAAACATGAAAAAGAAACATTGCCGTTTTTGTAAAAGTAAAAATAATTGAAAGAAAGAGAACACAAAATTGTTTGCAAAAGCTGTCCTTTATTGATGATGAAAATAATTGCGAAATGTAACTAAATGGATGGCCCTACAGATGAGTCATTACACCTTGGTCAAAGTGTAAGACTTGTTTATGCATGTGATAAAAGGAAAACAATAAAAATTACTCCTTCAATAGAGTAAACCGGACGACTTTTTCAGACGACCAATTGTCGAGCTTTTCTCCTGGGACACACGGGCGAATCCAGCTATCTAAGTCACAGTCGCTGTCAGCCCTGTCTTCATCTACAGCATTGCCGGTGTGGGGAGAAACCAAACCCCCGCTGGAGAAAGTACCAGCTTCATTCTTCTGAGACCCCGGAGTATACCCCAATCCAAACTTGTCTTATTTTATGATTGGCTCCACAAATTTTCCCCAGCCTTGGGCATTACCAGCCTTAACCACTTCAACAGCTTGCTTGTATGAAGAGATAGAAGTCCCGACCTTCTCAGACTCAGGTGAAAAGACAGTTTCGGGCGCGACCTCACTGATGTTTATGACTTCGAAGCCCTGACACAGCATCTCATGCATCTCGCCATCCATCTCCACATACTTAAATGTAGACAGGTGGCTAACAAAAATATCCTCTTCACCACAGACGGTGACGATCTGACCTTCTAGTCCATATTTGAGCTTCTGGTGGAGAGTAGAAGTAACAGCACCGGCAACATGAATCCAGGGTCGACCTAGCAGACAACTATAGGCAGGCTGGATATCCATCACATAAAAGGTACTCTTGAATACCTGCGGTCCAATCTTAACTGGCAACTCAACTTCGCGACAAACAGCTCACTTAGAGCCATCAAAAACCCTTACAACTAAATTACTAGGCCTCAGGGTGGCGTCATCGCAATCCAACTTCGTTAAGGCTTTCTTTAGGAGAACATTCAGAGAAGAACTTGTATCAACCAAAACATGGGAAAGCACCGTCCCTTTGCATTCCATTGTGATATGCAAGGCTTTGTTGTGATTCCTGCCCTCAGATGTTAGGTCATAATCGGTGAAACCTAGCGCATGGCTAGTGTGTACATTCGAAACTACCGACTCCAGGTGGTCAACAATTATCTCTGGGGGAACATAAGCCATATTCAGTACTTTCAACAAGGCTGCTCTGTGTGCCTCAGAGCTCATCAATAGTGAGAGAATGGAGTTCTTTGAGGGTGTCTGATTTAGCTGGTCGACTACCTTGTAGTCACTTTTCTTGATAATCCTCATAAACTCATCCACTTCCTTCTCGAATGCGGTCTTAGGAGGAGCTTCCTCGGTAGTAACCTCTTCGGTGGATACCTGTTTTCCTTTAGCCTTGGCAGTTGCCTCAGCTTCAGCATTCGTGCGCAATGTTGATGGTGCAAATAGGCGTCCACTGCGAGTGAAGCCACCAATTCCTCCAACATTGTCTATAGCGGAGCTCTCAATGTCAATGTCTTCTTCGTTAACTTTATGCCCCTGGCAGTAGATATCAACCCCATAGTTCCACGGGATAGCACTGTCTTTCTCATACGGAACAGGTCCTGGTACCGTGATGGTGACCGGACCAATCAAAGTCGTTTGAGGGTTGTCATAGTAAATTGGTGCTGGACTTTCTGGGAAATATATTGTTGTTGGAGCGGGTCTCTCGGGAACATATATTTCTTCAGGAGTGAAATAGAACGTTACTGTCGACACATCATTCTTCACTGGACGAGTCTGATCGAACTGAAGACAACCTTCATCTATCAGTTGCTGAATACCCCTTCTCAAACTATCACATCCGTTCTCGACGTCTTGACAATTTTTGCACTCTTCCCCACAGCCTGGGAAAATCCGTCCTTTCAAGAGTCGGTCTTTCACCACCGATAGCGAAGTCTTCACTTTAGTCACATCAGAAACCAAATTCAAAGTTTCCCCACTATCAACAGCATTAATCCTCTGCCCGCCGTGAGCTGGCATCGGGTTTTGGATAACATTAGGCACCGAAGAAAAATTGATGGCCTGGGCATCTCTCAAATCTTGTACCTTTAGCTGGAGAGCCTTGCAATTATCTGTAGTATGGCCAGGTGCGTTGGAGTGAAAAGCACATCTGGCGTTGACATCATAACCTCTAGGCAGATTGTTGGGATCGACCAGTGGGGCCAGAGTTCTCAACGTAACCAGATTCATGTCAATCAGCTTGGGAAGTAATACAGAATAAGGCATTGGAATTGGCTCAATGACCCGGTCCGCCTGCCATGGACGTTGTTGATAGGGTCTCTGCTGACCCGGATCACCTCCTTGTTGTTGATTGTTGTACCTGGGTTGCTGTTGCGGATGATACTGCGGTTGAGGAACAGGTGTTGGAATAGTGACTGCGGCCACTTGATCTTGATAATAATTAGGGCATCCTCTGCCCCTGCCTCTGCCGGCATATACAACGCTCGTCTCACCTTCTCTTCTTCGCTGACCGTTACTAGCAAACGGTTTCTTGGGAACTGATGAGTTGGAAGCACTGTTGTCTTGAATTCGGCCCATCTTCAACAGACTCTCGATCCTTTCTCCAGCAATCACTATCTCTGCAAAGCTGATTGACGGGCAAGCAGCCAATCTCTCGATACAATTGCCTTGAAGAGTGTTCATGAACATGTCCGCCATCTCCCTTTCAGACATAGGGGGTTGGACGGATGCAACAATCTGTCTCCAACGCTGAGTATATTCTCTAAAGGTTTCCTTGGCAGTCTGAGACATTCCTTGCAACAAGGTCCGATTTGGAGCCATGTCCAAGTTGTATTGATATTGCTTGACAAAAGCCTCTGCCAAGTCTTTCCAGCTCTTGATGGTAGTATGAGACAAATGAGAATACCATTCACGAGAAGCTCTAGTTAAACTGTCTTCAAAATAGTACATCCACAACTTTTCATCTTCAGTGTGAGCTCCCAACCTTCCCAGATAAGATTGGAGATGAGTGCGTGGGCAAGAAGCCCCGTTGTATTTCTCAAAAGTAAGGGGTTTGAACTTGTGAGGGATCCTTACTCCCTGAACCAGACCAAGATTGGTGACATCAAAACCTAAGGAATTTTGAGACTCCAAAGATTTGAGCTTCTCAGCAAGCTCATCCATACGGCGAGTGGTCTCGAGGGCCTCGTCGTGCAAAGAAAATTGATCATACTGACAATCTTCAGTAACGGGGCGCCCGTTAATCCGAATCCCTTGATTCACATTGTACCTTCCGCCAATACCATTCCCAACATTTCCCGTGTTGCCAACATTACCCGGGTTTCCATCAACATTTGCGTTACCCGCGTTTCCAGTGTTCACAGGGTTATCAGCGTTCCAAGGGTTACCAGGGTTCCTAGGGTTACCAGGGTTCCCCTCAGCACTTGGTATTTCCACCTCTGGATCGGGCCTCGGTTGCTCAACCAATTCCTTCAGCTTCGCCTGGCCTTTTGCCATACCAGTCATCAATGTCATGAACTGATCCATCCTTTCACGCATATCAGCCAGTTCTTTCTGTATCTGGTCCATTGCTAGTCGTGGACGATTTTCCTTTGTCGGGTACCTGTGAACTCGCTTGGGACCAATAACTGCCTACAACAGGGAACAAACATTAGACACTACGGTGACACCTGCAAAACAAACAAGAGTTAGTATGTATGGTATGCGATGCACTGCTTATTCGATTTTAAGGCCCCCCCTTAAAAAGGGAATACCCTGCAAATGAATAAGCATGAGATGTTGGATGCAAATATGCAGATGATGTTATGCAATGCAATGGCATGTCAATCAGAATTGCTGGATCCGCTTGAACATCTGTCAGGTTGCACTGCCTGGAGAGAAATTAAGAGGATCAAGCAAAGCACACCAAACAAAGGTCATGGGATGGATCATGTTATCCTTAATATCAACCATCCATTTTTGGTGGATTATGGTTTACACCTTATCAACACCCAAGTTTCATTGATATTAAGGATACCTGAACGGATCAACCATGAATCAAGGGTTTGTTGCAAGTCACGAGCATGGAGTTTAGGTTAAGAACCACCCAAAGGGAGTGTACTAAGGTTTAAACCTGTCAAACATGTTCTACAAAAGGTTCCCATAGTCATAATCCCATCTTTCGGATATTATCGGAGGAATGACTACTCGTATTCCAAAAATATTCTCAAGAGAGACTCTTATGAGTGTAGTATCGCGTAACAATCGTATCAAATCTTACACTTGAATGACTTTCGCACTACGTCCTACAAGTAGGCCAAGATGGGTTTGGTAAACTAAGGTCCTTGGCTTCTAAGGTCTATATTGGAAAAAGTAATGTCTAACCACAACTTACTTGTGTGACATTATTGATCCCAACATGACCTCCACCAAGTGAATGGGCTTGCAAGTCAACTTGCTAAGGAATAACTCCACACAAGTCAACAAGACTATGCCATTCTCCTATCCTAAGTGCACTCGAGTTCGGGTATAGAACTCATCTCACAAACAGAACCAGCAGATACGGCAGTCATATGTACACAATGCAATAAAGCAGGTAAATGCTGAAAGATAAATAATTGTACAAAAGAATAAACACCCAATAAACAAACAACCTACAAAAGCGAGGAGGGACTCGCTTAGGGAAACCGGGACACCAGTGAAGTCGCCAGCTGTCGCAACCTGAAAAATGGAATGCGAAAAAAAACAACCCGCGAAGAAAGACAGGAGAGTCGCCACCGTGCGTTATTTATCCCAAAGGAGGGAAAGGAAACGCTCGAAGTAAACCTGGAAAAAGGAAAGGACAAGACAGGGTGTGGGTTTATCTAATGTGTTATTTACTAAAAAAAAAGGGGTCAAAAGAAAATGACTCGCACGGATGTCGCATCCACTACATACGTATCTCATCTGAATATGAGAATCAGAGTTTTCGTAGCTCGGCTACCTAGGGGTTAAGGGTAATTGTGCTCGTTAAGACATCACATCTTATGTCTACGTATCTCATCTGGAATGAGAATCAGAGAAAGCCGTAGTTCGGCTAACTACGGGGTTATGGATTGGGTTTTGGACGAACGACGTTACTACGCAATCTATCGGATGCTCGACCTTTGGAGACTTACTCGCCTGTAGTAGAAGGAGTTAACGTGTTCTTAGGAGAAGAAAAATCAATGAAATGTTTGCATTTTAGGAACGCGCATGCAAAAGGAGTCCTGGACGAAGGAACCTGCATAAAGTAAACACACAAAACATTGCCTCCTATCGAGGTCTTCCAGCTAAGAAAACGGTAAAAATACGGGAAAATGTAAAAGTACCACACGGATAAAGATCCGAAGTAACAATAATTAACGGAACAAGGAAACCCTGAGATCCTCCCAACCTAACACCATCAAAGAAAGTGAGTCAGTACATGTAATCGGAATGAAACCTCCAGGTGGTATCCCACAAATAAAGTGGAACACCAGGCAAACCATCTCTGCAAGAGTCATATGAGCCCTCACAAAGCAAAACTCAACAAACAGGTTAGAGAAACAAAATAGGGTAACCAAGAGTTGCCCCCAAATCAAAATGTAACCACATGAATCATGCCATTAAAATTCACAAAAAACTCACAAAAAGCAACCAAGGGTAGGAGGCCTAAACCTCTTGTCAAACACATGCATCAAAAGGGTATCAAATTCACCCATAATACCTCATACATTTAGAGCATTCAAATTAAAGGCATAAAGATGATGGATATAGGGCAAACCTGATTGGAGAGATCGGTTGAAATCAAATGGCACGGCTGGATTTGCAAACCAATGTTTGCCTGGAGGTTACTGCAGATTAATTCTCACTCTCTCTATCTAGGTTTCTGTTCAGGTTTTGTCCAGGGTTTTGTTCCAAGGAAACCTCAGAGTGTTTTGCTTCTCTTCCTTTTTCTGTCTGTTCTCCCTCTTTTATAACCTGATTTTCATGGCTTTGTGGGCTCAAATGAGAGAGGTCCAAGTCCAAGAGTTTTCTATTATATATATATATTTATTTTATTTATTTATTTATTTATTTATTTATTTCGTTTTTCGTTTTTTTTTATTTTTTCGTTTTTTTTTTCGTTTTTTTTTTCAAAACACGTGGGCTTCGCCTAGCGAGCATGACAGCTCATGAACAAACCTTTGCTCCTTCAAGATTAACATTTTGACTGACGAATAGACCCCTGTTGGAAGTAACTCAAGTCTTTCCCTTGTGTTGACTGATCATCTAAATAGAACCCACAAAGTATCCTGGATGATGTTTAAGCTTCTTGGAGCTAATCCCGATTGACATGATGTAATGCAATGTATATAATGAATGCGTGAATAAGGAGGGAAAATTTTGGGGTGTTACACCATCCTCATATCTTAATTTCACTCAAGTTCGGGTTAGAATTTATCTCACCACTCAGAGATCACCAAGCACAACAAGCAAATTATATCATACAAAACAAATATACATACATCTTATATACACAATTATATACACACAAGAAAGTAGGCTAAACCCACTGGAGACTACTCCCTAGCAGAGTCACCACTTAATTTTTTTAGCGGTAAATTCATGATCATCAAGCTATGGATAAGCAAGACATCAAATAACAAGATTCGCCACCGCGCTTTTATTGTTTCCAAGGGAAAAGGGATAAAGTACGAACAAAATCCAAAAGTAAGAAGTTTTCAAATCAAAACTAGTAAAATGTCAGAGATTACAAGTAAGGGGGTTAGTTACACAGAGGGAAAGTGTTAGCATTCAAAGTGTCCTAGGTACTCCTAGGGAGCCCTTTTTTGTGTGCATATGTAATTTATACAAAGTGATGTTTACAAACAAATAGAGTGAGGGGATGAGAAGAGAACTCATTAATTATAATTTTTGTGTTTGACAAGACCTTCAGACTTATGCCTACGTACCAACATAAAAATGAGGAATCAAAACCCCGTAGTTCGTGATATAAATTTCAAAGTGGATGCATTGCTTTTAATCAAAAATTAAGTTTGAAAGCCACAAGGGCCTAGAAAATGGTTTGAATGATTTAGTTCTTTTTGGCTTTTGAAAATTTTAAGTCAAGTATGGTTAAGTCTATTTACAAGTTTGGTTAAGAAAAGAAGTTTGAAAATGCAATGGCATAAGGCCAAAGTTTCTAGTTTGCAAAGTGGTCAAAGTTTAGAACAAAACTAGTTCAAGCAGAGAAGAATTTTTAAAAGGAGGGAGAGATTTTGAAATTAAAGAAATGGGGAGGAAATGAAGAGACTAATCCTATGCACAAAATTAAAAGTTAAGAGTTGAAAAGATCTGACCAATGGGTAGCAATCCAATAGACAAGAATGTCTTATAGAAACCCAAATTCCCTTGGATATTTTGAATCAAGCAACACACAATGCACAATTATATCAAGCTTGAAGAGTAAGGCATCAAATAAAGATAGCCACATCCAAGCTTAGCCACTCCATGATCTTCTTCAAATTAGCCCATGTAGCAGATGAATTCCTCAAGTCACGGGTTCACAATAACAACCTCACAATGATCATGTTGCAGATGAACTGAAAGGGATTTTCAAAGATGTACCAGATGAAGTTTCAAATTACAAGCACTTGGTTACACACATGTAGGCATTGGCCAAGTCCTTCAGCATAGGGAGGTTGCCTAGATTCTAAATCCAATTTGTCTAAGATCAAGTCAACAGTCCACACAAAAGTTTTTTAGGGTTTTTGTTCTTATTATGTAGATTAATGGTCAAAGACCACAAAAAAAATACACAAACAAGATATATCACACAATATGGTCCAAATGGACAAAGTGAAAATTGCACTAACATAAACAATTAGAATGGTATGAATAATGGCAAATGAATAGAAATTAAAAATTGAAGTGCATTAAAATAAAGGACTTGAAATTAAATGTTAGTTGTTAATGAGTTAGAAGTTAGTATTGTTTTGCTTTTGCTTTTCATTTTAAGTCATTCTTTAGAGAACACTCAACCCATTTATCACAAGCATGGATCCTTGAGCTAAGACATCTTCCAAAGGAAGGAAAAAAGGCTAAGTTTCCACACAATACCATGAAAGAGGGGAGACTTGCAATCTCACTAACTAGAATGCTATGCCTTTTCTATAAAAAATTTAACGATATGTTAAGCAATCGTAATTGGACTTATGTAGAAGTCACAACTATTTGAGGTCGGGCAATAGAATTTTGGTGTTAATACATGTTAGAGACATAGTATAATGGACTATACTCATGAAACATACCACACACAAAAAAGAATATGCAAAAGAGGTGGCCTAATCTCATCCATACTTATGTTGATTGTGAAATCCACTAGCCTTAGGACTTAGAGATATCATAGGTCAAATGAAATGAGTGCATAAAGAAGGGGAAATAGATGAAGAGGGAGGGGAATGGGTCAAAACATCAAATTGGTCAAAGGACGACTTTTACCAAATTAATATCATTCATTCATTTTGGGAGATGGAATGTACATTCCATCCATCCCCTAAATCCAATGATATTAACTCAACAAAGTCAAACCAACCTTGACCAAGGCCCAACAACATGAGTAAAACTTACACAAATCATCACAAGAGGTCAACATAATTATTTGGCATTTATTCAAATTAAAAATATTAAAATAAGGCATTTAAATTAAATATGGTTTGCCAAATTCCTAAAACCTCATCAAAACACCAAAGAAATGGCCATGAGATTTATCATAGGTCAAACAAGGTCAAAGGACCTTAGAGGAAAAAATTCAGAATTTGTAAAGACTTAAAAGTATTTTTAAACAATTAAAAAATAATCACAAAATCAATTAAATCATGAAAAATATTAATAATGATCCAAAAAGTAATTTTAATTCAGAATATGAAAGAAGAATTTATTTTAAAAAAAATTGGTGAGACTCTCATATTTTTTGGATCAATATTAAAATTAATATGAATTAATGAAAATAAAACAAATTAAATGAAATTCAAATAATCAGAAAAAATATGGACCACTTGATCTCCCTCATTAATTGAGGTGGAAGATCAAGTGGATCAGCGCATGCGTTCCACAATAGACCTAAGTCAATGCGTTGCAGGGATGGTAATTAAAACCAACACGTGAGATTAAAACATTTCAAATGAGATCTATGGCTCAGAACCTGTCCAGCACACCACCGGCGCTCGACCTCTGGTCACCTTCTCAGGCGAGGTCCACCGGATTGGTTCACTCATCACCATCAAGAAAATGAAAAAGGAGGACATGATCTGAAAGAAAAAAATGTCGTAGAGCACGAATCCGACCTCAATTTCAACTAACTCCAAATATATAAAAAGATATGAGGAGTTGAATTTTGAGGTGTGTCAACTGAGTTTCTTCGATTTGACCTCTAAGCAACTCAATCTTCTTGCCTACATTCGTAGGACTTCAGACAACCAAAGATCCAAGAGAATTGAGTGAGAATCGAAGAGATGAAGTTTTCCGAAATTTACCTTCAATGTTGTGCAGAACTTGATGTTGCTTGCTTCAACCTTGATCTGATCACATTTGAGAAGCTTGTAGGAGAGGTTTAGCAATGACACAAATCTTTGGATCCTGGATTCTTGAATCTCCAAACAGTGAGATTCAAACTCAATTTTCAAGTTGAAAATTCTCAGGTTTTCCTTTGGACTGTGAGGGTTTCAATTGGGGGGCAAAGCTGGCGTGCAAGGTGTGTTTGAATTGAGCTCAGGGGCCTTGTATTTATAGCATTTGGGATTGATAATTGCACACTTGAAAAGTTGCTAAATTTGGCAATGTGATGCACAAGCTTGCATGGGCGTGTACAGGCCCATGAAGCAGTCCATTTTGATCCATATCCAACTGTTCTGAAGTTCAAATGAGGCTTGAGTGGCTAGGCAATGATATGTGGAGTTTTGGACATTTTATTTTCTCCAATGATGCAGCTCTGTTAAAGCCATGCACAGACTTAGCTAACTTCATCCAAAATGCATGAACTTGGGTTCTTTGGAAAGCTTAGATCAAGGGGAACAAGTTTTATGTTGAACACTTTTTCATTTGGAACTTGGATCATGGTGAATTTGAAGGTCTATGTTTGTAAATTTTAACATGTTGAAACATTTTCTAAGTGTCAAGCCATATATCTCAATGTTCTACCTTGCTTAAATTTTTATGTGAGCTTCAAATCAGAAAAGTGTCTTCATCAAAGTTGTATCTCTTTCAAAGACCTTCAAAATTTTCACCAATTTCATGTCATTTGGATTTAGAATGGTAGAGTTATGCATTTTTGAAGTTTGGAAAAATCAATTGTTCAATGGTATAGGTCAAAAATGACCTATAATGTATCCTCATATCACATGCTCATAAAAGTTGATTTAGCTCTCACTCCATACATAAAAGTTTAATAGATATCTTGAATTTGATTGTGAAACTTGGAAATCTTTCATCTCATAAAAATTGAGCAAGTTATGGCCTTGGGAAGTTGACTTTCGAATTAGGGTTTAGACAAAATGACCTATAATGTTTCAACATGGAAAATGATTTTCCAAGCAAAACTATATCTAGGTCTCAACATGGAAGTTGTTTGGAATGTCATATATAGCAACTTTTCTTTTGTAATCATTTTCATATGGTGAAAAGTTTAGGAGATAGGGTCTAGGGAGACCCAGTTTTGATAAGATGAATTCATCTGGCCAACCACCATCAACCAACTTGCTAACCTTCAATTCTTTTTACTTTCTTGGCTCATGGTAGATCATATATGCATAAGATGATGAGTTTTGAAGTGTCCCTTGAGAAATTTGATCAATTGGTGAGATGACTTATTGAAGAAGTTACTCAAGATACCTAGACAAACTAAGGTTTCCAAGGCAAACCACTTCCAAACTCTTGAAGAATACTTGATCAATATCACATGTAGGATCATGCCCTACCTATAAAAAGTTAGGCAAATACAAAGACATATGTTTGGTATTTTAGTTAGTAAAATGACATATATACAAGTATGATACAGACACATAGTGCTTGGTGATCTCTCCCAAAACAAACCCAATGAGAGAGGGGTAAGGAGGATGCCAATGTATGATCCCAATGTTAATGCATATGATGAAATTGCATGACGGATCTTAGGGTCAAAATTGGGGTCTTACAGATGTGAGTGATGAGTGAAGATGTAATCAGTGTTGAATTGTGATGAGATTCACGGTGACTTGGTTTGAAGCTTCACGTTTAGAAGTTTTGTTTTGAAATTTCTCCTCCAATTATGTTATATGCTTCTATGAGAACTTGTCATGAATTCATGTTGCAAGCTCTTATTCTGTTACATGTTAGCTTTTTTTTGTGAGGTTCACTTCTTCTGTTTCCGTTAGCAATTAGGAAATATTACAAGTGGTTTCGAATTGAGGAAAATATTTGTTGTGATTGTTGAAAATTTTGGTTGAAGTTAGTGAAAATGGAAAGAATCCCTCTTGTAGGTTATGACTCAAATTGATGTGTATTTTATTTTGCAGGTTAATGGTTCGGTTTCCATTTGAAATTTGGACGCAAGGATTTTGGTTTACATTCGCTATGTGGAGTGCTAAGGATTTATAGAGCTATTTTCAAATGGATTTGTGATTTCATATGGAACTTAGATTTAGATTGTCTATTGATTATGTATGGAATCCTAAACTATGTAAAAATGTATTTGGATTGATTGTAATGTGATTCTGGTGAACAATATGGTTTCAAAATTTGAATGGATTTATAATGGTTGACATTAATGGTTTAATGTAATGTGCATTTGGTTTAATGGAAATTAAATGTGTGTAATTGGAATTGAATGATTTATAAGATGGAAAGTTTGAAGGATGTATGGTTTATGTCATGAATTTAAAATGTAATTTGGTTTGAATTTTGAAGATGACTTGTAAATGGTTGTAGGTAAATTGGATTTCCAATTGTGTTTGAATGGTTTAAATGGGAATTGAATGTATATGAAATGGTTATTGTATGGACAAGAACATGGATGAAATGGCTTATTGTGAAAGTGAATCATGGACATTATTTTGAAATGGTACATGAAATTGAATGTAGTGTGGATTAAAAATGGAAAATTGTTATGAAATTGGATAATAATGGGTTAGATTGTAAAAATGAATATTTGAAACAAAATTGGGTAATTGGATATTAAGTTGATTTGAAATTGGATTTGATTCAAAATATGGATTTAATTGGGTTTAGAAACAAATGGATTTGAATTAGATTGGACAATTGAATGACTAATGGGCTTAAACAAAAAAGAGGAATGGGCTTAAAAATAGGAAGATGATGAAAAATGAATTTTGGTTAGATGGCTGACCAAAAAGTCAACTTAGGTAGAAATGTTTGTTTTCTTGTGGAATGAATGTGGATATGATTGAAAACCCAATGTTCTTAAACCAAATGAACATGCCAAGTTCCAAGACTTGAAATTCAATCAAGTCAGACCAACCAAATGATAATCAATCCATCAACAAGTTGTAACATCTTGAATGCATCTTAGCCAATGAATCAGAACCATGAATCTTAAACAAACAACTAAATCATTCAATGAACCAAACGAATCAGATGCAACCTCCCTGAATTAGGGTTTCCACTATGCTCCCTGATGAATACCCTTGAACCCATGACTTTTATGCTTTTTTCAAATGCATGTGGAATGTGGTATGATACAATGAATATGTAGATGAGGTGAATGCTTATGCTTGGTGTTAGTAACCTAGATGAACCTGTGAAAGGTAGGGTGAATTTTGGGGTATGACAACTACCACCAAAACAACTAAATCATGTGTTGTCACCCTCGTTGGGCGACCTACAACTTGTTGGGTGAGCTCTCGCTATGTGAGATGTCCCCTCACTGGGCGCACATCACATAACCCAAGACCTTTTACTCTGCACATCTCATTGGGCGGGACATGTCTCATTGGGAAAAGTTCGTCCTTGCTAGGCGATATCTCTCAGACCAGAAACATCAAAACCATAAATTTCCACCATTTAAGCCTTATCAAAGCTCCGATTTCGACCCCAATTCATACCAGGCATAAGAAATTGAACCATAGATGTTAACATAGTATTAAAACACTCAATTAGTCACAAATTAACATATATTACATTGATTTGATTCAAAATCATCAACATCTTCAACAAGTGCAACCCAACTCATAAGAACACCAAATTTCAGAAATTAATCACATAGTTTCACATGAAATTAACATGAAAACAATATACAATTTCACACAACAAAGTCCACCATAACAGAATATACATGTATTCATAATCCATAATTCACACATAATCAACAATGATAAAATAGGATAAAACCTAGAGGGGGTGAAGATCTCTCTCTACTTTTCATCAATTACACCAATATATACGAAGTAGCCTCTCCCCCCACAAACACACACACACACACACATACCTGATTTTCCAGCAAACTCAGAATTTGATTAAGGTTGGTGGTTTGAGTTCTTTCCTCTTTAAGCCCTAGCCTTTTTTCTTCTTCAAAAACTCTAACTTTACAAACTTTCTCCTTAAAAGCTCAACTAATCTCTTTTTATCTCTAATAACCTAATTTAACCTTTTACTAATTATACTTTGGCCCAACTCTTCTTATTATTCTCACAATTTCCCTTATTTCTTCTTAGTTTCTATTGTCCACCAAAAACCTTTATTTCCATTTATTTTAATTAATTAAAACCAACTATTTATTCTAATTATTTATAATTATTCTAATCATTCTACTAACCCACCAATACTCTCACTACACCCCACTGTAGCGGTGTATTCGTTACCATTGGAAATATTAACTAAATCCAAGGTAAATCATACAAAGTTGAGTCGCCACCACACTTCTATTTATCCAAAGGAAAGGTTAGAAAGCGAACAAAAACCTAAAAGTTTTACAAACAAAACTAGTAAAAGAAAGTTAGAGATCTGGGTAAGGGGGTTGGTTATGCAAAGGGAAGGTGTTAGGCACCCAATGCATCCTAGGTACTCCTAGGGAGCCCTTTTCACAACTTGTTACAAAGGTTATTGTTTATGAAATTAATTATGTGCAAACATGATTGAAGAGATGAGAAAAGAATATACAAGTTTATTTACATTTTGTGTTTGGATGGATGAATCCATTGCCTACGTACCTTCTTATAAAAAGAATAGGATCAAAACCTCGTAGTTCGGGTAAAAAATTTCAAAACAGTGAGTGGATTGATTGGTCCAAAAGCCTTAAGATCTTTTGTTATCAAAGGGAGAAAACTCGACCTGAAAAACCACAAGTCCACCATGTGAGAATAGCTTCGACATGCTAGTGAGGGGTTAACCCTATAATAAGCATGGAAGTCTTACAATTCGATCACTAAGGACAAAGGTGAGTATTATATCTACCACAAAGATAACTCAAACCTAATAGCAAAAGGTTATGAAAAAATTTGATTAAGAAGTGGGCATTGAGCCACAAAAGAAGCACATTTGAGTGGGTTGCATTAACCATTTAGATGTATGTACAAAATGGTCAAAGTTGATTTAAAGATTCAACTGAAAATGAGTATTATGAAAAGAAAGTTTGAAAATCAAAAGCCTAAGGCTTAGGTTTCTAGTTTTGAAAACAAGTCAAATGTTTGCACAAAAGTTTTTGGTTTGGGTTAAGGATGAAAAAGGATCAAGGTTAAGTATGCAAGAGGTAAGGGTTAAGGAAATAAAACCACAAATAGGAGTTCCTTTCTCGAGATCGTAAGAGAACCACAAAGAGGTGAGGGTTAAGGAAATAAAAGCACAAGGCAAAAGCAAAAGTCTCATAAGAGAACCACAAAAAGAGGAAATAGAATGCCAATCAATGGACTTACATCCAACTCCTAACAACAAAACGGAAACGGAATGCCAATATATGGACTTATATCCAACTCCTGAACAATAAACAAAGGAAACAGAATGCCAATATATGGACTTATATCCAACTCCTGAGCAACAAAAACAAACAGGAAACATAATGCCAATATATGGACTTACATCCGACTCCTAACAATGAACATGCATGAAAAGCAAGCACACTAAAAGGTTCACAAGTAAGCAAACAAGCAATCAAGCATCACACTCTATATACAAACAAGAGGCTCAGACAAAAGTTGGGCTTTAGTCAAGAGGGGTCATATCAACCTCGACAAACAAGCCAAAACTGTAGGGGTGTTCTGAAGCTCTTAACCACTAACATTGAGAGTTAGGGTGAAGCTGATGAAATGTGGTAATGAGGATGAGACCTCATGCTCTTAACCCTGGCCTTGGTGAGCTTGAATCAAAGAAAGCATGGGGATCCAGAAAGAGGGACCCTATTCCACTTGACTGACTCTATACAAAGATCTTAGGTAATTGTTCAAGAGCATCAGCACGTAGTGCGAGCATAATGAACGAGTCACTGAATAACAGGGGATTGATTGCTAATCCCTTCTATCTGTCAATTGCCTCTTCACTTAGGAGGACTTATCAAGTAACATGCCTCACTTGGAGGTCTTTGGCACAAATGTAAACAATCACAATCAGAGCCTCTTAAGGAGGACTTCAGCCAAATGCCTGCCAAAAAGGTGACAGAATTTCCAGACTACATGGAGTAAGAGGGCTAAACTACCTCAGTGGTGTATCAACCACACTCCAAAGCAAAGGCTAAGCAAAAGCTAGCTAGCAACTAATGTACCTGTACAAAAGCCAAACAGTTAATATGGTATTCAGAAAATCAACAGACAACAGTGGAACTATTCATCAGTTTTACACAATGCAAGTCACAAGTGCAAGCACTCAAGTGAGTTCATCACACCAATGGACCTACAACACAATAATAGTTAGTAATCAAAGCAATTGGCATCTCAAGTAATGAGACCACACCAACCATCAAGGCTAAATGCTCATACCTGAAACACAAAGCACTATTAGTATGTGTACAAACCACTAGTGCAAAGACTAGGTTCAAAAGCAAGTCAAATGACCAAAACAGAAGTCAATATTTCACATGAAGCACATTCAATCAAACAAGAAAGAGTCCTCAAAAGGACCAAAACCAATTCACATGGAAAAGGTATCAAATGATTCATGTCATGCAAAGGCAAACAAGTGAGCACAAAATGGACAATCAAGTTAGAAAATCCAAATCAAAACATAAAAGCATCCCATGATCATGAAATATTTTATGTGAACTCAACATGTTATGAACAAGCATCATGCAAAACATTAGGTCCAGAAGAGTTCAGATGATAGGCAAATGAAAATGCACAAATGCTATGCTCAAAATGTGACACAAATTGTCACAACATATATTCATGTCTCCAAAACAGTGATGTCAAATGATAAAAACTCCAAACCAAACCTCAAAAATCATGTCACATGTTAAGATCAAGCATGCAAAATTTCAAAGCAATTGGATCAACTATGAGCATTTCACAAAGCATATAGCACAACATGTCAATTTGGCTTCATGTTCAAACAAAAATCACACATTAAAAATCCAGCAATCAACAAATAAGGAAATAAATCCTATAAAAAAGTAGAGATCAAAACAAGAATGTGGAAAAAAATCAGGATCAATTTGGATTAATCTACTATTTTTAGTGATTTTTCAAAGTTGAATGAAATAATGTGATATGCATGGCAATTATGGAGGGAAAATATAATTCAAATAAAATCCAGAATAAATCTCCACCACATGATCTAGCGCAAAATCTAATCACACGGTCCACATTCAAAGCTCAAAACGCAGCGCATCAGGTAAATGAGGAAAAATCAAACAAAATCAGAAAACTGTATGAGTATAGAATCGAACGCGCGCGCCGAAGATTAACAAACTTCATGAAACACAGCGTTTCAAAAAAAAAGATCCAGAAACAACATGAGCGAGGTATCGAACCCGCGCTTCAAAGGTCAAAAGCGCCTAAAACGCTGTGTTTTGCTCAAACCCTAGGTGATGAACCAGGCGGTGGCGCACAGTGTTTTCCACCGTCTTCTCCGACCGTGTACACGGCGGAGCAACAAGAATTTTTTTTCAGATTTTCTCGTGCCATATACCAATAGAACCGTCTTGCAACGTAGAACTCAAATATCCTATTCATTTGTCCTAATTCTCCCTAACATGAGCGGATCGAACGGAAACATAATTGACATCAAAACTTAAAGTTCATGTAGCATGCTCGTTTCTCAACCAAATTCAAAAATATTTATATCAGCATCATCAGTGAAGCAAGCTCTACAGGTTTATGGCAATAAAAAGGCAAAAAGAGAGAATCGAAATTTCACTTACTTGAAGTGCAGTGATCAAAAACCGTGTGTTCAAGCCTCCACAAGCTCCAGATCTTCTTCCTCAACCTGGATTAGAAGCTTTATGCACAAATTGACAATGGAAACAACCTAGATCCAACTCAATTTGAAGCTTCCATGTTCATGTTCATGCTTATGAATCTGCTCGAATCTTGCTCAATTCCAACAAATAATGGTTGATCCTTGCTCAGAATTCCAAGAGGATGAAGAATCTACAAAAATCTTGAAGAGTTGTGTGAAGAAAAATGAAATTTGAAAGGAGAGAAAAATTGGAGGGAAATGAAAATTTGAGATCTAAAATTTGTTGTTCCTCAAAAACAGTTATGATTTAGCTTATATACTCTGTGTTAATCATGCTGAAATCAGGATTAGGCATTGGTTAATTGAGATTAGAGAGATGTGGGGTGTTTTACAAAATTGCACAAGTGTGCTTAGCATGTACATGCCACACGTGAACAGTGCCATGCTGAGCCTTGTTTTCACTTAAAATCCTTCAACAATCATGATGGAAGTATTAATTGGCTCGTATGATCATCCAATTTCAAATTATTGAATTTCCCTCCAAAATGCATATGTGTGAACAAGTGGTCATGTGATCTTATTTCATGAATGGAAAAGGTTGATTTGGAAAGTCTTGGTCACAAGGAGCAATTTTCAAAAAGAGTGGACCAATTTGGAGTTTTGAATCAAAAGTTATGCTATGTTGAACTTCCATGCATGCTTTGTGATCATTTTGCCATAACTTCTCAACCATTAATCAGATGATCATGATATAGGACTTTTTGAAAAGAGGAGAGAAAGATCTTCAACTTTCATGTTCACCAAAAATCCATTTGAAGCTTCTTTGATGTTGGAAAATCAAGTTGAATGTGGACCAGAAACTTGCCATTTTTGGAAACTTGAATTTACAGGTCACTTTCCATTTTTGGAAACTTTTTTAATGACTTCAAAATCTTCAAGATAGATGTTTGAAATGATGAATAGGCCTTGTATGAACATGATTGAGGTGTAAAGATTCATTTCCCCAAAGCATAGCCCTCAATTGACTGCACAGTTGACCTTCATGGTCCTCAGATGACCTGAAAATGCCTTGATGAACTTGGGCCTGTACCACTTGGTATAATAGCTTCAAAATGAAACCCTAGCTCATATAACCTCAATATGATAATCATGTGGTCCTCATTTCAAGAAAATACCATCATCTCTTGCCCAAAGGAAATCCTTGAATTGCCTGACCTGTGCTTGCTTAGACTGCAAAACAAAATGTTAGTGACAATATTTTTGTGCTTTTGGTTAGTGATTAAAACAAGAAAAGCAATGATATACAATGCAAGCAAGCCTGGTGATCTCAAACCACTCACAGGAGATCCCACCCAAAGGGAAAGGAAGCCAAGATGCTCAATGATCCTTGAGGCTATGCAATGCAATGGTATGATGCCATGAGGGATCTTAGGGTCAAAATTTGGGGTCTTACACCCATCACATACCACATATGTTGGTGTAAGCCCTAGAGGCCAATACTTTTGGTACTTGTATCGAATTATTTATTAATAATAAAAGGTTTTTTCTTTATTATGTTTGTCTAATAAGGTCCCTAGAATAGATAGTCTGTTTAATGTATCAAGTGTGACTTAATCATGAGATCACATTAAACATAAGGACAATATTCTTAAAGTATCCATAGTCGAGCTTTATTGCGAAGTGGGATAACATTAAAGCATTAAGACTATTATGTATATAGACTGATGATCACATCTCATGGATCATGGATAAGGAGTTATCAAGTCTTAAACATAGGTATGAAGATTAAGAGTAATATTTATACTAGATTGACCCGCTATGAGAATACAATATAGAATGTTATGCAAAGCGTCATAAGTTATTCTCATGGTGATAATGGTGTATACCACCCTTCGACCTAAAACCACTATGGACCCTAGATGTAGAGTCGAGTGCCTTATTGCTGATCAAACATTGTCCGTAACTGGATGACCATAAAGACAGTTGATGGGTACTCCACGAAGCGTGCTAAGGGACATGAGTGACCTAGATGGAATCTGCCCATCCTGCGTAATAGGATAAATGTCTATGGGCCCAATATTGAACTGGACAAGGATGACACGGTCTATGCCTTGTGTTTAATATAGACATAAGGGCAAAAGGGTAATTGTACATATAAGTATTATCACAAAAGGATTTGTCAGATCACATGACATTTTCGTGTCTTGGGTAGTAGTGATGTGTTGCTAGATACCGCTCACTATTTATTATGTTAAATATGTGATTTAATATAATTGCCAATGCCATGAAAACCTACAGGGTCACACACAAAAGGAAGGATTGATGAGAGATAGAGTAACTAAGGAATACCGTAATGTACGGTGCCCTTAAGTGAATTGTAGACATCGTAAGGTACGGTGTACTTAAGTAGAATACGAAATATGGTAAGGTACCACGCGCTTAAGTGATTTTGGCATATTATAAGATATGGGCCACATATACTTGAGTGGGCTTTTTAGCTTGCAGCACACACAAGTGGTTCTATAAATAGAACCCTTGTGTAGAAGAATTTGTGCAGTTGCAATTTTGTTTCTCTCTCTCTCTCTCTCTCTCTCTCTCTCTCTCTCTCTCTCTCTCTCTCTCTCACTCAAAACCTTCATTCGTAGCAGCTAGCACTGAGATTGAAGGAATCTGTTCGTGTGGACTGAGTAGAGGCATTGTCATCGTTCAACGTTCGTGATCGCTCCGTAGATCTGCATCAAATGTTACAATCGCCACAAGAGGTAACGATTCTATCACTGATCATGCTCATTCGTAAGGATCACTAAAGGAGAAATTTAAAATTCCGCTGTGTTTTGGATCGCCCTTCTCCTTCAGTGGTATCAGAGCCACTTACGAAACCATGCATCTGATAGCTGTTTATTTTCTGTATTTTCTGTATTAGTACGATTACAAGACAGAATGAATCAAAGAATAAACGAGTAATTAAATTTGGCATCATGTGTGTACGATTTGGATGATTGATGTTGACTATGCTTCGGAATCCGACATTAGTATGGTGAAGCCGCGATACATCGGTCGTCCATAGGTTATGAGTGACCTAGATGGAATTTGCCCATCCTGCATAACAGGATAAATGTCTATGGGCCCAATATTGAACTGGACAAGGATGACACGGTCTATGCCTTGTGTTCAATATAGACATAAGGGCAAAAGGGTAATTATACACATAAGTATTATCACAAAAGGAATTGTCAGATCACATGACATTTTCGTGTCTTGGGTAGCAGTGATGTGTTGCTAGATACCGCTCACTGTTTATTATGTTAAATGCGTGATTTAATATAATTGCCAACGTCACGAAAACCTACAGGGTCACACACAAAGGATGGATTGATGAGAGATAGAGTAACTAAGGAATACCGTAAGGTACGGTGCCCTTAAGTGAGTTATAGAGCATCGTAAGGTACGATGTACTTGAGTAGAATACGAAATATGGTAAGGTACCATGAGCTTAAGTGATTTTGGGCATATTATAAGATATGGGCCAAAATACACTTAAGTGGGCTTTTAGCTTGAAGCCCACACAAGTGGTTCTATAAATAGAACCCTTGTGCAGAAGCAAAGATTGGCGGTTGCATATTTTCGTTTTCTCTCACTCTCTCTCTCTCACTCAAAGCCTTCATTCGTACCAGCTAGCACTGAGATTGAAGGAACCCGTTCGTGTGGACTGAGTAGAGACGTTGTCATTGTTCAACGTTCGTGATCGCTTCGTGGATCTGCATCAAAGGTTTTGATCGTCACAAGAGATCTGCACCAAAGGTTTCAACCGTCAAAAGAGGTAAATATTCTATCACTGATCATGACCATTCGTAAGGATCTCTAAAGGAGAAATTTTAATTTCCGCTGCGCTTTGGGTCGCAATTCTCCTTCAGTGGTATCAGAGCCACTTACGAAACCATGACTCGGATAGCTGTTTAAATTTCTGTATTAATATGATTAAAAGACAGAAAGAATCAATTAATTAAACGGGCAATTAAATTTGGCATCATGAGTGTATAAGTTGGATGATTGATGTTGACTATGCTTCGGAATCCGACATTAGTATGGTGAAGCAGCGATACATCGATCGTCCATAGGTTACGCAATTGAGACCGATCAACTTATATATGATATAAGTAATCCTAATGCAAAATATGGTATATGTGATATACTGTTTCTGTTTCGTTCATTCGAACACTAAATGATTGTTTTCCTTTGAGCGATCAATGGTCATTTGCTTCGGAATCCGACATTAGTATGGTGAAGCAATGACCTGTTGATCAATCATACTGAATCAACAATCGAGGTGTGTTTGACGGTCTAAAATTGGCGCATTAGGGTTGGTGACGGCGCAAGGGTTGTGCCGTCAAGGAGTTGTGAATTTAGGGTTTTTTGAAACACGCGTGTTGACTGTTTCAAAATTTGTTATTTTGGCCGCGTGAAGCTCGTGTGACGAGCGTAACAAGCGTAACAAACTGGATGCGTGACGGTCGTAACGTACCCTGTGACGGTCGTCACACTCACATGACCTGTGACGGTCGTAACGTGTTTTGTGTGACGGTCGTCACACTCACATTGCCTGTGACGGTCGTCACACTCCCAGAGTCAAAATTTTGGGGTTCCTGTTTTGTGACTACGCAAGGGTTGTGTTCATGCAAAACCCCCGGCTAACTCTGCGTAGTATGATCGGTCGCCGAAATTTAATTTGGTTTTAATTAATTAAAGGAATTAAAATTTAATAATAACAATGTGTTTATTATTATTGCCTTGTGGTGATCAGTTATTGCCTTAGTTGTCCTTTATTTTGTTTTGGGTTTTTAAATACGACCTGCGTGTCGTGCCTCTCCTTTTGATCTCTTAATGTAACTTCTTTTCTCATCTCAAACCCTCGTATGTAAAACGAGTTTCTTCTGGAATGTAATGTTATGAATAAAGAGAAGAAGACAATGTTATGAAGAAAGAGAAGATTTCAATATCAAAAGAGGACAATCTTGAAGATCTTGCTTGGAGAAGCTTAGAGAAGAATTCAATATTAAAGGAGGACAACCTTGAAGATCTTGCTTGGAGAAGCTTAGATCGTTGTAGGTTAGCTTAGGTTCTCTCATTGGCTTGGGAGAACAATTGCGCTAGGGGCCATAACTGTTTCATTTTGTTTGTATGTATGTTGATGCATGTGAATGTATGTTGATGCATGTGAGAGACAATTTATATGATAAACAAGCCGGTGAGATCATAACAATTGCAATTCCCTCAAACTAA
This sequence comes from Lathyrus oleraceus, assembly GCF_024323335.1. NCBI lineage: Eukaryota > Viridiplantae > Streptophyta > Magnoliopsida > Fabales > Fabaceae > Lathyrus > Lathyrus oleraceus. Next base: position 433,262,074 of record NC_066583.1, on the reverse strand, counting down.
AATATTAAGTTTATGCTTTCCAAGTTTTAGCACTCATCAAGACTAGTATCGAATAATGTAGGTTTCGCCAAAGCGAGGTGCATGTTCTATATTGGTAAGGTGCGATGGGATAATTGTAATATCCAACTGCTAAAACAATGGGTCAAACTTAACTAAACAAATTATGATGATATTATATATGTTTGCTTTCCAAGTTTTAGCACTCATCAAGACTAGTATCAGATAATGTAGGTTTCGCCAAAGCGAGGTGCATGTTCTATATTAGTAAGGTGCGATGGGATAATTGTAATATCCAACTGCTAAAACAATGGGTCAAACTTAATTATAATTTTCTTATATATGTTTAGAAGCAAGAGTTGGGAATGATCCATATGATGGATTGGAATAAGGAGTTATTCACCCAACTGAAATTTTCGAGAGTTGTATGAGATACAACTGGAAGGAGTTCCTACCTAAATAACCTAGTTTTGTGTAATCCGCCTACGCGGACTTAGAACGAAGTGAAATATGGATCTCGACCCACTAGAAAATCTTCCAACGGGATTTTCCGAATCAAATGATGAGGGTCATTTGTTTTGAGTAAAATAGTGGGAGCATATTTGATTAAAGGCCTAACTAAATATGTCAATGATACTTATATTTTCTTAATCCTTATGTAGATAACCATGACAGCAAACACCTCTAACAACATCTTGCGATCAATCCTTGACAAGGAAAAATTGTCTGGGACAAATTTTCTGGATTGGCACCGAAACCTGAGGATTGTCCTCAAACATGATAAAAAGTTGTATGTCTTGGAGACACCTGTTCCTGAAGAGGAACCTCCTAGTTCTGCACCTAAGGCAGAAAGAGATGCTTATAAGAAGCATGTCGATGATGCCAATGAAACTGCTTGTCTCATGCTGGCTACGATGAACTCAGAATTGCAAAAGCAACATGAGAACATGTCAGCATTCGATATGATCGAACACCTGAAGTTTCTCTATCAAGAGCAAGCAAGGCATGAGAGGTTTGAAGTTTCAAAAGCCCTTTTTCAAAGCAAGTTAGCTGAGGGAGCCCCTGTAGGTCCCCATGTACTCAAGATGATTGGGTATGTGGAAAACCTTGAGAGATTGGGTTTTCCCCTCGAAAAGGAACTTGCAACTGATTTGATCTTGCAATCGTTGCCAGATAGTTTCAGTCAATTTGTCCTAAATTTCAATATGAATGATATGGACAAATCTCTTCCTGAACTGCTCGCCATGTTAAGAACTGCCGAGCAGAATCTGAAGTCAAAAGGGAAGTCCATTCTGATGATCGGAAATGGAAAGAGACAGAACAAAAGGCCCACTAAGCATGGTGATAAAGGGAAGGGCAAGGAAGTTGCCAAACCCAAACCCACCGTTGATGCTTTGAAGCCTAATGGAGGCATAGCAAAAGAAGGCACCTGCTTCCATTGCGGTAAGACCGGACACTGGAAGAGAAACTGCCCAAAGTACCTGGAAGATAAGAAGAATGGAGTAGAGACTTCAACTTCAGGTATTTTTGTTATTAATTCATCTACTTCTACATCATGGGTATTAGATACTGGATGCGGTTCTCACACTTGTACAAATGTGCAGGGGCTGAAAGGGAGTAGAGATTTGGCAAAAGGTGAAGTTGACCTACGAGTTGGCAATGGAGCAAAGGTTGCTACTTTAGCCGTAGGATCTTATTAACTTTACCTAGTGGTTTTATAATTCAGTTAGAGAACTGTTATTATGTATCTGCAATTAGCAGGAATATTATTTCCATTTCTTGTTTGGACAAGTTTGGTTTTTCATTTATAATAAAGAACAATTGTTGCTCAATTTATTTGAATGATATATTCTATGCTACTGCACAAATGAGCAATGGACTGTATGTCCTTGATCTTGAAATGCCTATTAATAACATTAATACTAAAAGGGTGAAACCTAACGAGTTAAAACCGACTAGGTAAGAATATTAAAACCCTTCGATCAGATCGAGGTGGTGAGTATTTAAGCCTAGAGTTTGATGACCATCTGAAAGAGTGTGGGATCCTATCCCAACTCACTCCTCCTGGAACACCCCTAATGGAATGGTGTATCTGAGAGAAGAAATCGAACCCTGTTAGACATGGTCCGATCCATGATGAGTCACGCCGATCTTCCATACTCCTTTTGGGACATTGACAGCAGCTTACACACTTAACCATGTTCCATCCAAAAGGTTGAGAAGACACCATATGAGATATGGAATGGTAAGAAACCACATATGTCTTACATAAAGATTTGGGGTTGCGAGGTTTATGTGAAACGACAAATTTCAACTAAGCTTGAGCCCAAATCTGACAAATGCTTATTTGTGGGGTATCCTAAAGAAACAAAAGGGTATTACTTCTACAATCCTTCTGAGGGCAAAGTGTTTGTCGCTCGAACTGGAGTTTTCCTAGAAAAGTATTTTTATTTCCAAAGGAACCAGTGGGAGGAAAGTAGAGCTTGAAGAAATTCAAGAATCACAAAGCATCGACACACCTATGGAGGAATTGGAGCAGGAAACACAAGTAGTTGTGTAAGAGCAACCTGCTCAAATAGAACAAGACCAGCGTAGGTCAGGCAGGATACGTCACCTACCTGAGATATATGGACATCTGATCAAGGTGATGTATTACTCATGGATCAAGATGAGCTTGTGACCTACTCATGGAATCTTCATTTTGATGAAACAGTAAAACAATATGGATTCATCAGGAACGAAGATGAGCCTTGTGTCTACAAGAAGGTTAGTGGGAGCATGATCGTATTCCTGGTATTATATGTAGATGACATATTACTTATTGGAAACGATATCCCTACCCTGCAACAAGCAAAGTCTTGGGTGGGGAAATGCTTTTCTATGAAGGACCTAGGTGAAGTAGCCTATATATTAGGAATCAGAATCTATAGAGATAGATCATAAAATGCTTGGCCTAAGTCAGAGTACATAGACAAGGTGCTGAGACGCTTTAATATGAATGATTCTAATGGTTATGTGTTTTGCTGAAATGATGGCGCTGTGAGCTTGAAAAGTTCAAAGCAAGATACAGTTGCTGATTCTACAACCGAGGCCGAGTATATTGTTGCCTCAAATGCAGAAAAGGGAGTTGTTTGGATCAAAAAGGTTCATTAGTGAACTTGGCATAGTCCCTAGCATTGTGGATCCCATTGGTCTCTATTATGATAACAATGGTGCTATCGCACAAGCCAAGGAGCCTAGATCTCACCAACGATCCAAACACATACTTAGGCGTTATCATCTCATTCGAGAGATATTAGATAGAGGAGATGTGAAAATATATAAAGTACCTACACTTGACAATATAGTTGACCCACTGACAAAGCCTCTTGCGCAGCAGAAGCATGATGGCCATACTAGATCAATGGGCATACGGGGTATGCCTGATTGGCTCTAGTGCTAGTGGGAGATTGTTGGTGTAAGCCCTAGAGGCCAATACATTTTGGTACTTGTATCGAATAATAAAAGGCATTCTCTTTATTATGGTTGATTAATAAAGTCTCTGGAATAGATAGTCCGTTTAATGTATTAAGTGTGACTTAATCATGAGAACACATTAAACATAAGGACACTATTCCTAAAGTATCCGTAGTCGAGCTTTAGTGTGAAGTGGGATAACATTAAAGCATTAAGACTATTATGTTTGTAGACTGATGATCACATCTCATGGATCATGGATAAAGAGTTATCAAGTCTTAAACATAGGTATGAATATTAGGAGTAATATTTATACCAGATTGACCCGCTATGAGAATACTATATAGAAAGTTATGCAAGGTGTCATAAGTTATTCTCATGGTGATAATAGTGTATTCCACTCTTCGACCTGAAACCACTATGGATCCTAGATGTAGAGTCGAGTGCTTTATTGCTGATCCAACGTTGTCCGTAACTGGATAACCATAAAGACAGTTGATGGGTACTTCACAAAGCATGCTGAGGGACATGAGTGACCTAGATGGAATTTGCCCATCCTGCATAACAGGATAAATGTCTATGGGCCCAATATTGAACTGGACAAGGATGACACGGTCTATGCCTTGTGTTCAATATAGACATAAGGGCAAAAGGGTAATTATACACATAAGTATTATCACAGAAGGAATTGTCAGATCACATGACATTTTCGTGTCTTGGGTATCAGTGATGTGTTGCTAGATACCGCTCACTGTTTATTATGTTAAATGCGTGATTTAATATAATTGCCAACGTCACGAAAACCTACAGGGTCACACACAAAGGATGGATTGATGAGAGATAGAGTAACTAAGGAATACCGTAAGGTACGGTGCCCTTAAGTGAGTTATAGAGCATCGTAAGGTACGATGTACTTGAGTAGAATACGAAATATGGTAAGGTACCATGAGCTTAAGTGATTTTGGGCATATTATAAGATATGGGCCAAAATACACTTAAGTGGGCTTTTAGCTTGAAGTCCACACAAGTGGTTCTATAAATAGAACCCTTGTGCAGAAGCAAAGATTGGCGGTTGCATATTTTCGTTTTCTCTCACTCTCTCTCTCTCACTCAAAGCCTTCATTCGTACCAGCTAGCACTGAGATTGAAGGAACCCGTTCGTGTGGACTGAGTAGAGACGTTGTCATTGTTCAACGTTCGTGATCGCTTCGTGGATCTGCATCAAAGGTTTTGATCGTCACAAGAGATCTGCACCAAAGGTTTCAACCGTCAAAAGAGGTAAATATTCTATCACTGATCATGACCATTCGTAAGGATCTCTAAAGGAGAAATTTTAATTTCCGCTGCGCTTTGGGTCGCAATTCTCCTTCAGAAGCAATGACGTATTGATCAATCATACTGAATCAACAATCGAGATGTGTTTGACGGTCTAAAATTGGTGCATTAGGGTTAATGACGGCACAAGGGTTGTGTTGTCAAAGAGTTATGCGATTAGGATTGTGACTGCGTAAGAGTTGTGCTTTAAAGTATCAAGTGTTGATGCGAAAAACCCCCGTTCCCGCTGACCGAGAAACGGACCCCTGGCTAACTCTGCGTATTGTGATTGGTCGCCAAAATTTAATTTGGCTTTAATTAATTAAAAGAATTAAAATTAATAATAATAATAATGTGTTTATTATTATTGTCTTGTGATGATCGGTTATGGCCTTAGTTTTCCTTTATTTTGTTTTGGGTTTTTTAAATACGACCTGCATGGCATGCCTCTCTTTTAATCTCTTAATGTAACTTCTTTTCTCATCTCACTCTCTCGTAATGTAAGATGGGTTTCTTTTATATAATGTAATGTTATGAAGAAAGAGAGGAATTCAATATCAAAGGAGGACAACCTTGAAGATCTTGCTTGGAGAAGCTTAGATCGTTATTTGGTTAGCTTAGGTTCTCTCATTGGCTTGGGAGAACAATTGCGCTAGGGGCCATAAATGTTTCATTATGTATGTTGATGCATGTGAATGTATGTTGATGCATGTGAGAGAAAATTTATATGATAAATAAGCCGATGAGATCAGAATAATTGCAAATTCCCTCACATTAAATATTAAGTTTATGCTTTCCAAGTTTTAGCACTCATCAAGACTAGTATCAGATAATGTAGGTTTCGCCTACGCGAGGTGCATGTTCAATATTAGTAAGGTGCGATGGGATAACTGTAATATCCAATTGCTAAAACAATGGGTCAAACTTAACTAAACAAATTATAATAAGATTATATATGTTTAGAAGCAAGAGTTGGAAATGATCCATGTAATGGATTGGAATAAGGAGTTATTCACCCAACTAAAATATTCGAGAGTTGTATTAGATACAATTGGAAGGAGTTCCTACCTAAATAACTTATTTTTGTGTAATCCGCCTACGCGGACTTAAAACAAAGTGAAATGTGGATCTCGACCCACTAGAAAATCTTCCAACGGGATTTTCCGAATCAAATGGTGAGGGTCATTTGTTTTGAGTAAAATAGTGGGAGCATATTTAATTAAAGGCCTAATTAAATATGTTATTGATACTTATATTCTCATCATTTTCATGTAGATTACCATGAGAACAAACACCTCTAACAACATTTTACGATCAATCCTTGACAAGGAAAAATTGTCTGGGACAAATTTTCTGGATTGGCACCGAAATCTGAGGATTGTCCTCAAACATGATAGAAAGTTGTATGTCTTTGAGAAACCCGTTCCTGAAGAGGAACCTCCTAGTTCTGCACCTAAGGCGGAAAGAGATTCTTATAAGAAGCATGTCGATGATGCCAATGCAATTGCTTGTTTCATGCTAGCTACCATGAACTCTGAGTTGCAAAAGCAACATGAGAACATGGTAGCGTTCAATATGATCGAATACCTGAAGATGCTCTATCAAGAGCAAGCAAGGCATGAAAGGTTTGAAGTTTCAAAAGCCCTTTTTCAAGGAAAGTTAGCTGAGGGAGCCCCTGTAGGTCCCCATGTGCTCAAGATGATTGGGTATATGGAGAACCTCTGATGATCGGAAATGGAAAGAGACAGAACAAAAGACCCACCAAGCAGGGTGATAAAGGGAAAGGCAAGGAAGTTGCCAAACCCAAACCCATTGTTGCTGCTTTGAAGCCTAGTGGAGGCATAGCAAAGGAAGGCACCTGCTTCCATTGCGGCAAGACCGGACACTGGAAGAGAAACTGCCCAAAGTACCTGGAAGATAAGAAGAATGGAGTAGAGACTTCAACTTCAGGTATTTTTATTATTGAAATTAATTTATCTACTTCTGCATCATGGGTATTAGATACTGGATGCGGTTCTCACATTTGTACCAATGTGCAGGGGCTAAAAGGGAGTAGAGATTTGGCAAAAGGTGAAAATGACCTACGAGTTGGCAATGGAGCAAAGGTTGCTGCTTTAGCCGTAAGAACTTATGTATTGACTTTACCTAGTGGTTTAATAATTCAGTTAGAGAATTGTTATTATGTACCTGCAATTAACAGGAATATTATTTTTGTTTCTTGTTTGGACAAGTTTGGTTTTTCATTTATAATAAAGAATAATTGTTGCTCAATTTATTTGAATGATATATGTTATGCTACTGCACAAATGAACAATGGACTATATGTCCTTGATCTTGAAATGTCTATTTATAACATTAATACTATAAGGATGAAACCTAATGAGTTAAACCCAACTTACCTTTGGCATTGTCGATTAGGCCACATAAATGAGAAACGCATTTCCAAACTCCATAAAGATGAACTCTTGGACTCTTTTAATTATGAATCATATGAGACATGCAGATCTTGTTTAGTTGGAAAGATGACAAAGTCTCCATTCACAGGAAAAGGTGAAAGAGCTAATGATCTTTTGGCCCTCATACATACTGATGTATGTGGACCACTGAACATACCAGCCAGAGGAGGTTTTCAATACTTCATCACATTTACTGATGATTTCAATAGATATGGTTATGTGTATTTAATGAAACACAAATCAGAGTCCTTTGAAAAATTCAAGGAATTCAAGAATGAAGTACAAAACCAACTAGGTAAGAATATTAAAACTCTTCGATCAGATCGAGGTGGTGAGTATTTAAGCCTAGAATTTGATGACCATCTGAAAGAGTGTGGGATCCTATCCCAACTTACTCCTCCTGGAACACCCCAATGGAATGGTATATTTGAGAGAAGAAATCGAACCCTGTTAGACATGGTCCGATCCATGATGAGTCACACCGATATTCCAAACTCCTTTTGGGGACATGCACTATTGACAGCAGCTTACACACTTAACCGTGTTCCATCCAAAAAGGTTGAGAAGACACCATATGAGATATGGAGTGGTAAGAAACCACATATGTCTTACATGAAGATTTGAGGTTGCGAAGTTATGTGAAACGACAAATTTCAACTAAGCTTGAGCCCAAATCTGACAAATGCTTATTTGTGGGGTATCCTAAAGAAACTAAAGGGTATTACTTCTACAATCCTTCTGAGGGCAAAGTGTTTGTCTCTCAAACTGGAGTTTTCCTAGAAAAGGATTTTATTTCCAAAGGAATCAGTGGGAGGAAAGTAGAGATTGAAGAAATTCAAGAATCACAAATCATCGATACACCTATGGAGGAATTAGAGCAGGAAACATAAGTAATTGTGGAAGAGCAACCTGCTCAAGTAGAACAAGACCAGCGTAGGTCAAGCATGATACGTCACCAACCTGAGAGATATGGATATCTCATAACTGATAAAGGTGATGTATTACTCATGGATCAAGATGAGCCTGTGACCTACCAAGAGGCTATAACTGATCCCAAGTCTGAGAAGTGGCTAGAAGCCATGAAATCTGAAATGGATTCCATGTACACAAACCAAGTTTAGACCTTGGTAGAGCCTCCTATAGGAGTTAACCCTATAGGATGCAAGTGGGTCTTCAAAAAGAAGACTGACATGGATGGTAAGGTACATATATATAAGGCAAGACTGGTTGCAAAAGGATATAAACAAATTCATGGGGTTGACTATGATGAAACCTTTTCACCAGTTGCAATGCTTAAATCTGTTCGGATTTTACTTGCTATCGTTGCATATCATGATTATGAAATATGGCAGATGGATGTCAAAACTGCTTTCCTTAATGGGAATATTCTTGAGGATGTGTACATGACACAACCTGAAGGATTTGGCATACCAGAAGAAGCCCAAAAGATATGTAAGTTACAAAGATCAATTTATGGATTGAAGCAAGCTTCCAGAAGCTGGAATCTTCGTTTTGATGGAACGGTAAAATAATATGGATTCATCAAGAACGAAGATGAGCCTTGTGTCTACAAGAAGGTTAGTGGGAGCATGATCATTTTCCTGGTATTATATGTAGATGACATATTACTCATTGGAAACGATGTCCCTACCCTGCAACAAGTAAAGTCTTGGTTGGGGAAATGCTTTTCTATGAATGACCTAGGTGAAGCAGCCTATATATTAGGAATCAGAATCTATAGAGATAGATCACAAAAACTGCTTGGCCTAAGTCAGAGTACGTACATAGACAAAGTGATGAGACGTTTTAATATGCATGGTTCTAAGAAAGGATTCATACCTATGCAACATGGCCTGTGTCTATCAAAAACACAATCCCCTTCAACTAAGGAAGAAAGGGATCGCATGAATAAGATTCCATATGCATATGCAATAGGATCTATCATGTATGTCATGTTATGTACTCGACCAGATGTCTCGTATGCTTTAAGTGCAACGAGTAGGTACCAATCTGATCCTGGTGATGCTCATTGGGTAGCTGTCAAGAATATCCTTAAGTATTTGAGAAGGACTAAGGACTCATTCTTGATATATGGAGGTCAGGAAGAGTTGGCTGTAATTGGATACACCGATGCTAGTTTCCAGACAGATAAGGATGACTTTAGATCACAATCTGGTTATGTGTTTTGCTTAAACAGTGGTGCTGTGAGCTGGAAAAGTTCAAAGCAAGACACAGTTGCTGATTCTACAACCGAGGCCGAGTATATTGCTGCCTCAAGTGCAGCAAAGGAAGTTGTTTGGATCAAAATGTTCATCAGTAAACTTGGCATAGTTCCTAGCATTGTGGATCCCATTGGTCTCTATTGTGATAACAATGGTGCCATCGCACAAGCTAAGGAGCATAAATCTCACCAACGATCCAAACACATACTTAGGTGTTATCACCTCATTCAAGAGATAATAGATAGAGGAGATGTGAAAATATGCAGAGTACCTACACTTGACAATATTGTTGACCCACTGACAAAGCCTCTTGCGCAGCAGAAGCATGATGGCCATACTAGATCTATGGGCATTAGGGGTATGCATGATTGGCTCTAGTGCTAGTGGGAGATTGTTGGTGTAAGCCCTAGAGGCCAATACTTTTGGTACTTGTATCGAATTATTTATTAATAATAAAAGGTTTATTCTTTATTATGTTTGTCTACTAAAGTTCCTAGAATAGATAGTTAGTTCAATTTATCTAGTGTGACTTAATCATGAGATCACATTAAACATAAGGACACTATTCCTAAAGTATCCATAGTCGAGCTTTATTGTGAAGTGGGATAATATTAAAGCATTAAGACTATTATGTATATAGACTGATGATCACATCTCACGGATCATGTGTCACAACCTAAAAAAGGAATGCGGAAAAAACAACCGGCGAAAAAAGAAATGACAGAAGAGTCGCCACCGTGCGTTATTTATCCCAAAGGAGGGAAAGGAAATGCTTGAAGTAAACCTGGAAAAGGAAAGGAAAAGACAAGGTCTCGCAACCAAATCTTGGGTTCAGGAGTCGATTATGCGAAGGGAAGGTATTAGCACCCCTACGCATCCGTAGTACTCTACGGGATCCACTCTTGTTGTTCTTGTCTAAAGGGTGTGGGTTTATTTAATGTATTATTTACTAAAAGAGGGGTCAAAAGAAAATGACTCGCACGGATGTCGCATCCACTGCATACGTATCTCATCTGAATATGAGAATCAGAGTCTTCGTAGCTTGGCTACCTATGGGTTAAAGAGGAGTGTGCTCTCTAAGACATCGCGTCTTATGCCTACGTATCTCATATGGAATGAGAATCAGAGCAAGCCGTAGTTCGGCTAACCTATTTGTTTGTTTTATGTTTTTTAGGCGAACGACGTTACTATGCAATCTACCTGATGCTCGACCTTTGGTGACTTACTCGCCTGTAGTAGAAGGAGTTAACGTGTTCTTAGGAGAAGAAAAATCAATGAGTTTGTTTGTGTTTTAGGAATGCTCATGCAAAAAGGAAGTCCTAGACGAAGGAACCGTGCTACCTTAATTGACATGCAAACGAGAGACTATACGAAGCCTAGCAACCCTATGGGGAGACGATCACACCATACAAAACAAACATGCATAAAGTAAACAGCCAATAAGGGGGCTCAAACATACATGGGTAGGGCTTTAGTCAAGAGGGGTCATATCAACCTCGACAAACAAGCCATGGAAGGGTAATCAAACAGGCTCTTAACCACTGACACTGAACGTCAGGGTGAGCAGATCAAAAGGGTAATGAGGATAAGACCTCATAGCTCTTAACCCTGGACAGGGTGAGCTCATGAAAAAAAGTGGGGATTCAGAAAGGTGGAACCCTCTCCACTGATCGACCGGACAAAAGATCTTGGGCTTTTGTTCTGAAGCATCGACACGTAGTGCGAGCATAAAGAACGACACACTGAATAATGGGGGATTGACTACTAATCCCTTTTATACGTCAATTGCCTCTTCGTGGAGGTCTTTAGCACGGGTGCCTCTTCTTGGAGGTCTTTGGGGCACAAAAGTAAACACACAAAAAAACATCGCCTCCTATCGAGGTCTTCCAGCTAAGAAAGCGGTAAAATGCGGGAAAGATAAAGGGATCAAGAGATCTACCACACGGATAAAAATCCGAAGTAATAACAACTAAAGAAGCAAGAAACCCGGTGATCTCTCAAGCTAGCACCATCAAAGAAAGCAAGTCAGCGAAGTAATCGGAATAAATCTCCAAATGGTATCCCACAAATAAAGTGGAATACCAAGCAAGCTATCTCTTCAAGAGTCATGTGAGCCCTCACAAAAAACTCAACAAACACGTTAGAATGACAAGATGGGGCGTAATCAAGAGTTGCACCAAACAAAAGGATCATAGCAACCACATGAATCATGCTATTAAAGTTCACAAATAGCTCACAAAAGCAACCAAGGATAGGAGGCCTAAACCTCTTGTCAATCAAATGCATCAAAAGGGTATCAAAACTCAAAGTCAGGGAGCAAGGATCCACACATCAAGACATGACATACATACTAAAACATGTACCCAGATGCAATAGAAAACATGTCATAACAAACACAGAACAGATTAGAAAGAAAACAGAAAAACCAACTACAGTCACGATCACTACTGTCTCGCTTAGCGAAGGCTTAGCGAAGCTTCGCTGCAGGCTCGCCTAGCGATGGGCTAGCGAATGCCTGCGGGTTCTGGATTCTCCATTGATAACAGTACGATTTCAGAAACCCCAAACCCTATGGTGTCCATCTCAGCAACGAAGTGATTAAACATTCAAGGCATTATTCTACACATTCATGCACATATAAAACCACATGTGAAACCTAACGATACACACTCTTCCAAATTCACCCATGATGCCTCATACATTCAGAAATTTCAAATTGAAAGCATAAAGTAATGGAAATAGGGAAAACCTGATTGGGGAGATCGAATGGAATTGAATTGCCCGGTTGGGTTTGCAAAGCAATCTTAGGGTTTATATGAGATGGAGTTTTTTTCTTCAGTGTCTATGGAGGTTGCTCTGAATTCTGTTAGCTCTTCTCTCTCTCTAGCTCCTCTAGGGTTTTTTCACTGAATTTTTAGAATTTATAACCTGATTTTCGTGGCTTTGTGGGCTCAAATGAGAGAGGTCCAAGTCCAAGATTTTCTGTTATATTTTTTTTATTTTCAAACTGCGTGGGCTTCGCCTAGCGAAGAATCTTCTCGCCTAGCGAGCATGACAGTTCAGACTCTGGTGGCTCGCTAGGCGAACCATTCTGCTCGCCTAGCGAGCATGACAGTTCAAGTCATCTTTCCAAATTTGTAACCTGTGCGTTGGGCCTTTGTTCCTTCAAGAGTAATATGTCAATGATGAATAGGCCTCATTTGAACATGTTGGAAGTAACTCAAGTCATCCTCTAGCCATTTGACTCTCAGTTGACCAACAGTTGACTTTCGATTTCACAGTTGAATTTTGAACTGTACTGAGCCTGTTAAGCTTGATCTTTTGAAGAAAACCTCTGAAAATGAAACCAATTGACTTGGATGATATCCAAGCTTCTTGGAAGATAAACTCTTGGAGCTAATTCTGATTGACATGATGAAATGCAATATGAAATGTTAAATGACCTAAAATGAATGCATGAATGAGGAGGGCAAATTTGAGGTGCTACATCATGGATAAGGAGTTATCAAGTCTTAAACATAGGTATGAATATTAAGAGTAATATATATAATGGATTGACCCGCTATGAGAATACTATATAAAATGTTAAGCAAAGTGTCATAAGTTATTCTCATGGTGATAATGGTCTATACCACCCTTCGACCTGAAACCACTATGGACCCTAGATGTAGAGTCGAGTGCCTTATTGCTGATCAACATTGTCCGTAACTGGATGACCATAAAGACAGTTGATGGGTACTCCATGAAGGGTGCTAAGGGACATGAGTGACCTAGATGGAATTTGCCCATCTTGCGTAACAGGATAAATGTCTATGGGCCCAATATTGAATTGGACAAGGATGGCACGGTCTATGCCTTGTGTTTAATATAGACATAAGGGCAAAAGGGTAATTGTACATATAAGTTTTATCACAAAAGAATTTGTCAGATCACATGACATTTTCGTGTCTTGGGTAGTAGTGATGTGTTGCTAGATACCGTTCACTGTTTATTATGTTAAATACGTGATTTAATATAATTGTCAATGCCGCAAAAACCTACAGGGTCACACACAAATGGACGGATTGATGAGAGATAGAGTAACTAAGGAATACCGTAATGTACAGTGCCCTTAAGTGAATTGTAGACATCGTAAGGTACGATGTACTTAAGTAGAATACGAAATATGGTAAGGTACCACGCGCTTAAGTGACTTTGGCATATTATAAGATATGAGCCACATACACTTGAGTGGGCTTTTTAACTTGCATCCCACATAAGTGGTTCTATAAATAGAACCCTTGTGTAGAAGCATTTGTGCAGTTTCAATTTCGTTTCTCTCTCTCTCTCTCTCTCTCTCTCTCTCTCTCTCTCTCTCTCTCTCTCTCTCTCTTTCTCTCTCTCTCTCTCTCACTCACTCACTTAAAGCCTTCATTCGTAGCAGCTAGCACTGAGATTGAAGGAATCCGTTCGTGTGGACTGAGTAGAGGCGTTGTCATCGTTCAACATTCGGGATCGCTCCATAGATCTGCATCAAAGGTTACAATCGCCACAAGAGGTAACGATTCTATCACTGATCATGCCCATTCGTAAGGATCACTAAAGGAGAAATTTTAAATTTCGCTGCGTTTTGGATCGCCCTTCTCCTTCAACATATACATACAACTCATAATATATTTAATTAAAAGTGATTTACATACTAAATAATTAAATAAAACATTAATAATTTGATTAAATAGATTAATCAGACTTTGGGGTGTTACACAAGTGTTGTTGGTCAAGAAGAAGGTCGGTAGCATGAGGTTTTGTGTTAATTATCACCAGCTGAATAAGGTTAATATCAAGAATAAGTATCCTCTTCTAAGAATTAATGATTTGATGGATCAGTTAGTTGATGCTTGGATGTTCAATAAGATTGATTTGCGATCGGGTTATCATCAGATTTATGTGAAGCCAACAAATATTCCAAATACTACGTTTAGAAATCGATATGGTCACTACGAGTATTCAGTGATGCCATTCGATGGGTCTAATGCGCCAGGTGTATTCATGGAGTATACAAATAGGACCTTCCATCCTAACTTGGATCCATTTGTTGTAATATTCATCGACGATATCTTAGTATATTCCAAGATAGATGAAGATCATGTAGAACATATGAGATTTGTGCTACATACTTTGCAAGAGAAAAAGATTTATGAGAAGTTGTCCAAGTGTGAGTTATGGTTACGTGAAATGAGTTTCCTACGTCATTGTTGCATCGCAAAAAATACGACCAATGAGAGTTCGCGTGCTTGCAGAATGATTGAACAAAGTCACCACCGAACATTATTTATTCCAAAGAAGGAAAGGAAGAATATCGATAAAATCTTTAAAAGAAAGAGAAAATGGTCGTCGCAACCAAATTCAGGTTCGGAAGTTGATTATGCAAGGGGAAGGTATTAACACCCCTCACATCTTTTGTACTTAACAGGAACCATTTAGTTAGATTTGTGATTAGAATGTTAGGCTATGTAATTTGTTTTCTACAAGTGATAAAAGATTGGAAAGGAAAATAACAGGGGTCACAAAAATGTTTTTATTAGGGTGTTTGACGAGATTGCGGGTCTCGCTCCTACATATCCTTGGGTACAATATGGAATTCAAAGCAACATAGTTCTTAGTAGAAAACTACATATTGACTGGTTGGTTTTATTGAAAGAATGTTTAGATCGCGTTATAGTGGTTAAACATTTGGCTTGTATGCTCGCGGGGGAGGCTTAAGTGCTTGCTTGTATCGCGGTAGAAGGTACTGAACAATGTTCTTTCTGAAAAGTTTTTTGATCGTGTGGGGGCGAGAAAATAGTTTGATGTGTTGATAATGATTGATGAATATTCTAACAGTAGGCTAATTAAAGCTATCACACGAATATTCCAGGTTACGAGGGACAAGTACATCCAACCCAACCTTTTTTCAATCGAGTTACTTATGAACCTGGTGTGGAAAATTAAGTCGTATTTTTTCAATGAATGACGAGCATTCGCGTGGGAGATTATGAGGGATAAGTATGTCTAACCCAAACTTTTTCGTCCACGAAAGTGCATAATAGATTCGGTTATTTAATGTGTTTTGACATGATTGACGAATGTTCGAACGGTAGGCTAATTATGGCCATCACACGAACATTTAACGTTACGAGGGACAAGTACTTCCAACCTAACCTTTTACAACCCGTTAATTATTTCAAGAAATTAAACGCTTCAAAGGGGTTAATACGACCGAGCATTTGGTTTTATTAAAAAATACTCAAAAAAGAACGAGGTTTGATTTGCATTAGTGAAGATGGTTTGAAACTTATTTTGAAAAGGCTTGGTGATTAAGGATTGTTAGTGAAAAAATTTCATGAAAAATGCTTGGTGTTGACCAAGCTTTTTACTTTTGTTTTTAAAAGGGTTAATTTTAATTTTATAATTTAGCTAATTAGTTAATTAAACAAATAAAAAAGAGGGGTGTAATGTATACATAGGATATTAAATGGAATGATGCAAGCTTTAAGCCCAAGGCCCACAAGGTGAAAGTAATAATAATAATAATAATAATAATAATAATAATAATAATAATAATAATAATAATAATAATAAAGAGTAAAACAAGTAAATAATAATAATAATAAAAAATAAAAAAAAATAAAAAAAATAAAAAGAGAACAAAAATAATAAAACATAAATAAAAAGATAATAAAATGGGGATATTAGAAATGGGAAGAGAAAGAGGATTAGAAATCCAAATGGGCAAGGTCAAGGCCCAATGACAAGTCTGCCTTGCAGGGGATACCGGGAGAAGAATGAGGGTTAGAAACCCAAATGAACAAAGCCCACTAACAATCTAGGCCCGCGCAGGGAGTCAAATGGTTGACTCAACCATATGAGCTGAATCAAAGATCAAGGACATCCAATGGCCAGAAAATAACACCCACAGGTAATAAGACGGGGATCCATGTACATGGGCCCCAAGTCAGCATCCCAAAAGTAAACCAATCCTAAGGTCCACATAGGACCACGTGTAAGCAAGAAATGGTGCATGTTGTAAAAAAACCAAAATGAACAAGAGATAAGCATAATGAGATGGATCAACGTATATACATTATTCCTATCTTATCTCCATGTTCTTCTTCTCATTAAGAACAAACACATATTCTTCATGATTTTCAAAAATTGCCCAAGAAACGAAAAAAAGAATCGCCCAGATCAACTAAGCAAAGCAACCTAAACATGAATCCACCACTAACAAATCAACACCAAACCTAAAATCAACTCAAAATTTCATGAACCCTAGAACATTCAAAATAAAATTAAATGACGTTGAAGAAAAATTGGAGCTCGGTGTTATACCCTTATTTTGTCCTACCATTCATCTGTGTCTTGACATACCTTGCATTCCATCTGTATCTCTTGCATTTGTAGGTCTAGGTCAAATTGAATTCCTCTACATCCATAATGGACCATTTGGCCTATGGCCATGGACTTCATCAATTGATTTTGGTTGAAAAGCTTTAGGGATTTGGCTTCCTAGTGTTTTTTACATTTGATCATGTTTAGCTTTTTTCTTTCATTTGGATCACTAGTCAATTCCACTCATGCATGTTTTTACATGTTTAAATACATTGCACTTATCATAATGCATTCAGATTATGAAGCATCTCCTAAAATTAGTCTTTAATTTTTATTCTTGAGTCAATAATTAAAATATTTTTGTCATTTACATTTTAATGATACATAATGCACACATATCCACTTTGATACATCAATTTATTTTTACAAAAGAATTTAAAATATAAAAAAGGGAATTAGAATGAAAAAAAGAGAATTTTACTTAATATTTATCTTTTTACATGTTTTTTTACATAAGATAAAAAATACAAAAAAGAAGAAAGAATTAAAATAAAAAAGTGTTTTTATTACATAATGCATATTTTACATAATGCATATTCCACCTCTTGCAGCATAACTCTATCATTCCCACCTACTATCATCTTCCACCATGCCATTGCACCATCCATCATGTATTCATCCATAAACCAAACAGAGTCAAAACAAGTAAAAAAGTCATCCAACAAAGTGCACAAATGCATGAGTCTCATGAACTACATGCCATATTATCATCAACATACAACACTTACAACATATCATCATCAATTTACAGGATATCACACATATAAAATAAGCTTGAAATTAATTCAAACAAATTACAACTCAATGGGAAACGTGTGAGCTCACATATTCCATCCATCCATGACCAAAAACATACATAAGTGTTGTACCCCAAAAATTTTCCTCCCATTTCCTTCATATTTCCATCTAACTATTTGACTAGGATACAATTGCATACATTAATAACTCATGCATAAGCATCATTCATTACCATGGATTCCAAGTGTTTGGCTTGCAGGGCTTTGGTTTGTTTGTGCAATAACTGGGAATGCTTGGTTTGGACTTGCGCCAAGGCGCAGAGGCCTCCAAAACCTAAGGATGGGGATCATGGAACCTGGTCTTTGTTTGAGAAGTATCTTGATTGATTCAAATACCTGGACCTTAAGCAAGAAAGATGTGTCCTTATGGGCCCCATGACTCGGCTTTTCATCTGGTGATGTTGGAAACCCTAAGACCATGTGATCTTTCACTCAGTGTGTGTCTCACTCAGCCTCCCGTGCTTGGTCTATTCGTTTTTATCTCCGTGATCGTGGTTCCATCATTGGTCTTAAATCTATTAGTCATAATCCAAGACCTTGGTCTCATAACCTTCATTCACCCGATCATTGTCATACCACTATTGCTTGGGTCCATAGGTTCATGTTTCTCGCTTTTATGTGTCAATTATAGATCTTGGGTTCGAGTTTATGATCATGTTCATGTATTAAGTCAATTCATTTTAATTCAATCGGATAATTCCATCCATTTTCACCCTTAAAATATTCATTACATACAAAAAAAAAGTGCAAAAAAGGTGTAATATATTACAAGAACTCATTTTTGGAAGTTTTAGCTCTGTGAGTCGACTCATGACTCGACGCAAATCCTTCAGGTCCGAACAGGTCGATTCTCAGGTTGACCTAATTCTGGAAAACCTGGTTCAGTCGACTCATCCACTCCTTGTGCCGACTCATTCCTTTTTTTTCTTTGAACCATGTTCCTTCGAGTCCGAACAGGTCGACTCCCAGGTCGACTCAATTCTGGGAAACCTGGGTGAGTCGACTCATCCACCCTTTTTCGTCGACTAATATCCCATTTTCTTTTAACCATTTTGCCGCGGGTCCGAACAGGTCGACTCCCAGGTCGACTCAACCTTAGAATGAACTCTGTTTGAGTCGACTCATTCCCTGTTTGAGTCGACTCATAGCTTGTTTTACAGGAATTTTTGCACTGCTGTGAGAATGGGACCTTTGGATTGAAACATGAACTCTCATCATCGAAGATAGCCAAGGCTTACAATTCAAGACAAATGCACGTCTGCATGAACACCGAAAAAACCATGAGCATAACAGCCATGAGACAATGCCGTCAAATCTCATCGGTGAAACACACGACCCCATACTTGCAGAACGCATACCACAACCCACCTACTGCAGAATTACAATGCTACAAGCTGCTGAGACACTACAAAATACAAATTCCTGTCATGCCAAAACAATCACAATGATTCACAATTTGAAGTCACACTTAAACCTTCACAAACATAACCAAAATCACAGTTTGACGACATAACCACACAATTATTAACCTACAGTTGCAAGTAATGATTAAGTCTACTGGTTATATCTTGCACCTCGACCAATTAAAGCCTAATTTCATTCAAGTTTTCACCTGCAATAGCCAGTCATAAACAATTTTCTGAACACAATCCATTAAGTTAACCAACCAATTGTCATAACAGTTTTCAAGGCCATAACAAACTGACTCAGTGAGGAACTCACTGAGTTCACCCCAACTAACTCCAGACCTTACATAACTAACTCCAAACCTAGGCTCCAAGCCACATTGATCTCAAGCCTAATGACTATAAATCTACATCTTCATCATCATTTCAGGGCTCTCGACCGTTTTGCAATCATCACCTTAAATTATCTGCAATCATTCTCTCTGGATCCTCTCCCTCTCACACACAAAGCTCAATTTCTAAAACTCCATTGAAGCTTCACATTGAAGCTTCAAGAAGAGTGAGCTCAACCTCATCCCACTATAGAATTTTTGAAGATAAAGAATCGGAAAACAAGCAAGTCAGGAGAAGATAAAGGCAATACCTTACCTATTTGTACAAGTGATTTTCCGTTTTTATCTTCTCCGATAAACACTCGCCGAAGCAAGTCTCACCTTCAGAGGTAGGTCCCTTTTTCATCATTGCATTGAATTTTGGTTGCTATGCTGAACATTGCACCATGCTATTGTAAAACCCCTTTATGAGGAACCCCAAATCTTGTTCATGGAGGTGTATTTTAGATTTGACTTTTTAGGGGTTCTTGAGGGATTGGTTTCAGTTATGGATTTGGACCAAGAATTAGGGGAGTTGGAGTTTGGATTCTTGTTCAAGAGATGGAGACGAAGACGGAGGTGGGTTTATTATCCATTTATGGTGGTCGCCGCTTCCGGAAGCGATTTCCGGCGCGGTGGCTCGCTGTGGAGCTTCGGCGCTGGCGGTCTAAGCTGCCATGAAGAAGGTGCGCGATGCATATTCAAAATTCTGCTGGGTTTTTTTCCAAGCCAGTTCCCAATCTTTGGGCTTAATTCTGTGTGGGCTTGATTCATCCAAGCCCAAAGTGAAATTACTATCTCACTCCATTTATTTTGTTGCACCCCCTGACTGAAAAGAACTTGTTCAGCATTGAGCTTTGGCAATTGAAGCCCATGCATTTGGATCCTGTCCTGCCCTCTTTTTCCAGCACACATACAAACCAGGCCTACACCCCCTATTTTGCAAAGGCCCCATTCTATTTTATTTGTTTTTGTTTATTATTTGGTTTTGTTGATTTAGATTAATTTTGATTATTATAATTTTAGGGTAATTAGACCAATTAGGGGTTAACTAGGACTTCCAAAATATTAAGAATATTGTTAGGTTTGAATAGGAGTTTTTAGGAGTATTAACCTTTTTTAGAAATTTGAACAATTTAGCACCTAATAGCATTCTTGCAATAGAGTAGTTTAGATTTTGTTTGAGCTTAACTAGAATTTTCATAATTAGAATTTTAGATTCAATAGCTATAAAAATTGTCAAGACCATTTTATCCTTTAGGGGTAATTTTGGACATTTTTCTATATAATCACATTCTTCTTTAGGAATAGAATTTAACATAGAATTTTAATCCAAAAGTCCTAACATTAGGATGCTCCCTTAGGATTTTTCTAACATAGAATTTGTAATCAACTATGACATGAGCCCTTAGGATAGTCTAATTCAATTCTAATCATTAGATTAGGTGTTAACCTAGTTATTCCAATCAAATCAAACCCATGATTTAGATTGATCAAAAGTACTGTTGATCAATTAAATACTTTGAACTTGTATAATCCCACAGTCCAAGTTGAATGACCAAAAGACCCTTGGTCACTTAATAAGACTTTTCTTCTAAGCTGTGGAGCTCGAAGCCTCAAGTCAGATCTTCAATCAAGGCATCCTCAGTCATGCCAAGCAGTGGATGATACAAGCAATCAAAGGTGGCAGACTACAAGAGCTTGTTAAATAAAAGTTAGAATTGTGTGGCATGAGCCTTAAGTAATAGAGAAGGAGTAGGACTGGAGAATTCCTACCCCTATTCTGAGTATCTTTGGGTATGGGACGAATGACCCAACGCTCATCGTATTCACCTTCATTCATAGACTTTAGAACAATTATAATCACACGATTGACGAGTATCTCCCTCTTCATAAAGCATCATGCAACAAGTAAGGACTACATCAATAACTTATCAATCATAAATCAAGTTGTACGACACGAGCCTTAAGCAATAGAGAAAGAGTGGGACTGGAGAGTTCCTACCCCCATTCTGAATATCTTTGTGTATGGGACGAATGACCCATCGCTCATCGTATTCACCTATATTCATAGACTTTAGTGCAATTGGAATCGAATGATTGATAAGGTCTTCATCAACACAAGAATAAACAACAAAGATTCTTCTATTTCCACTTGAAAGTTAAGACGAGAATTACATGCCATGAGCCTTAATTAGTAAAGAAGGAATGAGACTGGAGCTTTTTTACACTCATTCTGGATATCTTTGGGTGCGAGACGTTTGGCTCGTTGCTTATCATATCCACGTTTACTCATAGACTTTAGTGTGATTCTTATCCAATAAATATCAAGTCTATTCTAATCAATTTCATTCAATCATTCAATCATCTCTTCTTGCCTTTTTAATCACCTTTGCTTTCAGCTAGGGGTGGCAAATGGGCATGCCCGCCCCGTTTAGGCCCGCCCCGCAAAAGCCCGCAAAAAAATGGGGCGGGGCGGGGCGGTCATAGTTGAGGATGTGGGCCTAAAACTTAGACCCGCCCCGCAAAAAAGTGAGGGCGGGACGGGGAAAGCCCGCGGGCATTGCACTCTTTAAGCCTAAAAATACAAAAATTTATGTAAATACACGTGCCCGCAAAAGCCCGCGAAAAAAACGGGACGGGACGGGGCGGACACATTTGAGGGTGAGGGCCTAAATCCTTGGCCCGACCCGCCAAAAATGACGGGTAAAACGGGCATGGCCCGCGGGCCGGGCCCGTTTTGCCACCCATACTTTCAGCCCTAGTGTAAGACCCCAATTTTGACCCTAAGATCCCTCATGGCATCATAACATTGCATTTGCATTGCCTCAAGGATCTTTAGCATCTTGGGTCCCTTTGCCTTTGGGTGGGACTCCTTGTGATTGGTTTGAGATCACCAAGCATGCTTTAATTATACATCATTACTTTTGTTTACTAACCAAAAGCACAAAAATGTGTCACTAACATCTTTTGTTTGAAGCTTGAGTATCATCCAAGACACTTTGTGGGTTCTATTTAGATGATCAGTCAATACAAGGGAATGGCTTGAGATACTTCCAACAGGTTCAAATGGGGTCTATTCGTCAATCAAAACGTTAATCTTGAAGGAGCAAAAGTTTGTTCATGAGCTGTCATGCTCGCTAGGCGAGCAAAATGGGTTGCCTAGCGAGTCCCAAGAAAAGCCACCAGAATCACCTACGCTCAGAGGAATTTCTTGAACTGTCATGCTCGCTAGGCGAAGCCCACGTGTTTAAAAAAAAAAAAAAAAAAAGAAAAACGAAAAACGAAAAAAGAAAAACGAAAAAAAAAATGAAAAACAAAAATAAATAAATAAAATATAACAGAAAAAATTTTGGACTTAGGCCTCTCTCATTTGAGCCCACAGGTCCACACAAATCAGGTTATAAATTTAGAGTTTCAGTGAAACAAAAGGAATTATATTCCTATTATCCTGGCAGGAAAAAGATAGTGAGAGAAGAGCTAACAGAATTCAGAGCAACCTCCAGAGACTGAAGGGAACTCATCGGCAAAGAACCAATTCCCTCTCATATAAACCCTCAGATTGCTTTGCAAACCCAACCGGGCAATTCAATTTCATTCGATCTCTCCAGTCGGGTTTGCCCTTATTCCCGTTACTTTATGCTTTTAATTTGAATGCTCTGAATGTATGAGGTATTATGGGTGAATTTGATACCCTTTTGATGCATGTGTTTGACAAGAGGTTTAGGCCTCCTACCCTTGGTTGCTTTTTGTGAGCTTTTTGTGAATTTTAATGGCATGATTCATGTGGTTACATTTTGATTTAGGGGCAACTCCTGATTACCCTATCTTGTTTCTCTAACCTGTTTGTGGAGTTTTGTTTTGTGAGGGCTCATATGACTCTTGCAGAGATGGCTTGCCTGGTGTTCCACTTTATTTGTGGGATACCACCTGGAGATTTATTCCCATTACCTGTACTGACTCACTTTCTTATCTCTTTAATTGCTGTTACTTCGGATCTTTATCCGTACGGTAGATCTCTCGATCCCTTTACTTTCCTGCATGTTACCGATTTCTTAGGTTTCGTATAACCTCTCGTGGCATCTCATTTAAGGTAGCGCGATTTCTTCATCTAGGACTGCCTTTTTGCATGAGCATCCCTAAACACCCCAAACTCATTGATTTTTCTTCTCCTAAGAACACGTTATCTCCTTCTACTACAGGCGAGTAAGTCTCCAAAGGTCGAGCATCCGGTAGATTGCATAGTAACGTCGTTCACCCCAAAACACAACCTTTACCCTGTAGTTGGTCGAACTACGTTTTGCTCTGATTTTCATCCGAGATGAGATACGTAGGCATAAGACGCGATGTCTTAGCGAGCACACTCATCTTTAACCCATGGGTAGCTGAGCTACGAAGACTCTGATTCTCCTATTCATATGAGATATGTATGCAGTGTATGCGATATCCGTGCGAGTCATTTCCTGTTGACCCTTCTTTTAGTAAGTAGTACATTAGATAAACATACACGCTTTTCTCATCCCTTCAATCATGTTTGCACAAATAAATTTTCAAAAAAAAAACAACAACCTTTGCAACAAATGTGAAAAGGGCTCCCTAGGAGTACCTAGGATGCTTTGGGTGCCTAATACCTTCCCATTGCATAACCAACCCCCTTACCCAGATCTCTGACATTTTTACTAGTTTTTGATTCGATAAAACTTTTAGGTTTTTATCCGCTTTCTAACCATTCCTTTGGATAAATAGAAGTGCGGTGGTGACTCGACTTGTATGATTTACCTTGGATTTAGTCAATATCTCTAATGGTAACGAATACCCCGCTACAGAAAAATGGCGACTCTGCTGGGGAAGAACATCCTAGTGGGTTTTTCCTACTTTTCATATTTGTTGTATTGTATTGTATATTTTTTTCTGTGACATATTTTTGTGCAATTTGGGATTACTGTATTGTATGTAATGATTGAATTGCTTGAATATTAATTCCTTGTATGCTTGGTGATCTTTGTGAGATGAGTTCTATACCCGAACTCGAGTGCACTTAGGATAGGAGAATGGCATAGTCTTATCGACTTGTGTGGAGTTATTCCTTAGCAAGTTGACTTGCGAGCCCATTCACTTGGTGGAGGTTATGTTGGGATCAATAATGTCACACAAGTAAGTTGTGGTTAGACATTACTCTTTCCAATATAGACCTTAGAAGCCAAGGACCTTAGTTTACCAAGCCCATCTTGGCCTATTCTTAGGATGTAGTGCGAAGGTCATTCAAGTGTAAGATTTGATACGATTGTTACGCGATACTACACTCATAAGAGTCTCTTTTAAGAATATTTTCGGAATACGAGTAGTCGTTTCTCCAATAATATCCGAAAGATGGGATGATGACTATGGGAACCTCTTGTAGAACATGTTTGGCAGGTTTAAACCCTAGTACACTCCCTTTTGGGTGGTTCTTAACCTAACTCCATGCTCGTGACTTAACAAACCCTTGATTCATGGTTGATCCGTTCATGAATCCTTAATATCAATGGAACTTGGGTGTTGATAAGGTGTAAACCATAATCCACCAAAATGGATGATTGATATTAAGGATAACATGATCCATCCCATGACCTTTGTTTGGTGTGCTTTGCTTGATCCTTGAGTGTGATTGTTGCATTCATGCATTCATGCACCCATTTGCATCCATATCATCAATAAATAAGAAAATTTTCAAGGAACTTAAGGGGTTTATTTGCAAAATTTTCAGACATGGAAAGACAAAGAAGGAATACAAAGAAGTACAGCTTCAGGCAACCAGATTTGAAAGAGTTAAGGAATTTGACATCTTATGTATTAGATCCCTTGGGTTTCAAGGCTCGTTTTGGGAAGCTTCTTCCTCTTCTGACTACTCAGGTGGATGAAGGATTGGTGAGTGTATTGGTGCAGTTTTATGATCCCTTGTACCGTTGCTTCATGTTTCCGGATTTCCAGCTTTTGCCTACCCTTGAGGAGTATGCTTACCTTGTGGGTATACCTATCCTGGACCAGTTGCTGTTCAGTGGCTTAGAGAGTATTCCTACTTCTCGAGAGATAGCAGACATGTTGCACATAGATGAATCTTTGGTTGGTGCTCATATGACGACCAAAGGTGGAATTCAAGGTCTCCCTTCTAAGTTCCTCATTGCTCAAGCTACTATATATGGGAAAGCCATGAGTGAGGACGCCTTTGAGGCCATATTTGTACTTCTCATCTATGGGTTAGTGTTATTCCCCAACATCGACAAGTTTGTGGATGTGAACACTATTAGGATTTTCTCTACTCTTAATCCCGTTCCGACTCTATTGGGTGACGCTTATTTTTCTTTGCATATGAGGAATGCAAAGGGTGGTGGTGCCATTGTGTGTTGTTTGCCTCTGTTGTATAAATGGTTTATTTCTCACTTACCTCAGACGGTCGCTTTCAAGGAGAACAAGGAATGTCTACGGTGGTCCACGAGACTTATGTCTCTCACTAATGATGATATCTCTTGGTATAACCATGTGTATGATGGTGTGCAGATTATTGACTCTTGTGGCGAATTCTCCAATGTACCTCTTCTTGGTACATGTGGTGGGATTAACTACAATCCTATTTTGGCACGTCGGCAGCTTGTGTTCCCCTTAAAGGATAAACCCAATAACATTCTGTTAGAGGGTGTATTCTTTCAGGATGGTAAAGATCCCCAAGGCTCGAAAGCTAGGATGGTCCGCGCTTGGCGCAAGATTCATAGGAAAGGAAGGAAAGAGTTGGGTCCTAAGAATTGCATCGCTTTGGAGCCTTACACTGTTTGGATTAGGAAGAGGGCGTCTGAGTATCTCATGCCTTACGAGTATCCGAGACCTACACCTATGATTATGGTTGGGCCTTCAACCCTCCCTAATCAAGGAGCAGAGGAGTTGAGAGACGAAGACCGTTCACGTGCCTGGATCCGTGAACATGAAGAGTTGCTTCAGCAAATTAAGGAGAAGGATGCGTTGATTGAGTTTCTTGAGCATCAGGTTATTGATGACCCTGATGATGTATGGACTTCTCTACTTCCTCAGTCTTCTAAGTTCTGGAAGAGGAGGTATGATCGACTCGCCAAAGAGAAGGCCGATATGGAGGCAGCCTACGAGAGGGAGGTGAAGAGGCTTCGCGCATCTTATGTTCCTGTTTCCCGAGCTTTAGATGATTGTTTCTAGGGATCCATAAGACGATTATTTTCCTTTTCTCTTGTATATGATTGACGATGTTGCACTTCTTTTCCCAGATATTATTTGATGAGATATTTCCATATGTGATAAAATGCTTAATATTTCCAAAATTTGCAAATAAAACTCTAAAGTTCCTTTGAAATAAAAAACAAATCATATGCACAAACATTGCATGTATCATATGCATAAGCAGGTTCTGTTTCCGGTCCCTTGCCCTGTGGTCTAACTCTGTGTCCTTCATTTATTTTAAAGACAAGCTGACTCACCGGTACTACACTAGAGCCAATATTTCAAGACCATGGATTCACGAGGCAGGCGCCGTGACATCCACCCTACACCAGAAATTGAAATTCGTGAAAAACAAGAAGCTGGTG
The DNA here is from genome assembly GCF_024323335.1 of Lathyrus oleraceus. Classification (NCBI taxonomy): domain Eukaryota; kingdom Viridiplantae; phylum Streptophyta; class Magnoliopsida; order Fabales; family Fabaceae; genus Lathyrus; species Lathyrus oleraceus. The sequence continues at coordinate 433,235,059 of NC_066583.1, read as the reverse complement.
GTGGTAGGGGGAGAAAGGGCTCTCCTGGTTAGCCATTTGTCTTCCTTCTCTTATATAGATGTTGAGGTTGAAGTTGGAACTCCTTTCCAAGCTTTATCTATTGCTGAGCCTATTGAGAAGAGAACTCCTTCATTTGCTTCCTACAAAGATGCAAAGCTGGCCATTGAGCGTGGTGCAACCACTGGTTTAGGAAAAATGATTGAGTTAGAAGACAACGAGTCTCGGGCTGGCATAGGTTTTTCTTCTGGTACTTTCAACAAGCAAGGGTTATTCAAGAGTGGAGGTTTCATCCACATTGGTCTAGATGAGGAGGCTGTTGCCGTTTTAGAAGAAGATACAAAGGATTCTGGCAATTTCATCATCCCTGGAGGGGTCTGCAACAATTGGGTCGCTGTGGATATTCCAAGAGTTGTCCATAAGTTAACGTAATAATCACTTTGTTTGAAAACCCTTCTCCCATGCCAAAATGAGGAGTGATGACATTGTTGGCGCATAAATACAATGATAATTTCATTCAATAAATGCATGCTAAATGTTTGTTTTTTCAATCATTTTCCCTTTTTGCTTTTTTACATGAAATTGGTGATCACATAAAACCTAAAAAATAGAATAAAATCGATCTTTTTCATATGCATAATGATTTGCTTGTTTGAATTCTAAAATCTCTTTTATATCCAAAATCATTATGCAGGTTGATTTCTAAACCCATTGAACATAATGACCCAACACCATCTCCCAATTTTGAATTCCCTGTATTTGAGGCAGAGGAAGATGATGTTGAAGAGATTCCTGATGAGATCACCCGGCTACTTGAGCATGAAGAGAAGATCATTCAGCCGCATCTTGAGAATCTGGAAACAGTCAACTTGGGGTCTGAAGATTGTGTGCGAGAGGTAAAGATTGGGGCACTTCTGGAAGAATCTGTTAAGAAGGGGTTGATTAAGTTGCTACGAGAATATGTCGACGTCTTTGCTTGGTCGTATAAAGACATGCCTGGTCTAGATACTGATATTGTGCAACATTTCCTACCTCTAAAGCCTGAGTGCATGCCTATAAAGCAGAAGCTCAGAAGAACTCATCCTGATATGGCAGTGAAGATCAAAGAGGAAGTTCAGAAGCAAATTGATGCGGGGTTCCTGGTGACTTCTATATATCCTCAATGGGTGGCCAATATTGTGCCCGTGCCTAAGAAAGATGGAAAAGTCCGGATGTGTGTGGACTATAGAGACTTGAATAAAGCTAGTCCGAAAGATGATTTCCCTCTACCACATATTGATATGTTGGTAGACAATACAGCTAAATTCAATGTCTTCTCGTTTATGGACGGATTTTCCGGATATAATCAGATTAAGATGGCACCCGAGGATATGGAGAAGACAACATTCATCACACCTTGGGGAACATTCTGTTATCGAGTGATGCCCTTCGGTTTGAAGAACGCCGGAGCCACGTATCAACGAGCTATGACCACCTTGTTTCATGATATGATGCACAAGGAGATTGAGGTATATGTTGACGATATGATTGCTAAGTCAAGAACGGAAGTTGTACATGTAGAGCATTTGTTGAAGCTTTTCCAGCGTTTGAGGAAATATAAGCTTCGTCTGAATCCCAACAAGTGTACATTTGGAGTCCGTTCTGGCAAGTTATTGGACTTCATTGTTAGTGAAAGAGGTATTGAGGTTGATCCTGCAAAGGTCAAAGCAATACAAGAGATGCCTGCGCCCAAAACTGAGAAGCAAGTCCGAGGTTTTCTTGGCCGCTTGAATTATATCTCCAGATTCATATCCCACATGACTGCCACATGTGCGCCTATATTCAAGCTCCTCCGGAAAGATCAGTCCCATGATTGGACCGAGGATTTCCAGAAAGCTTTCGACAGTATTAAAGAATATCTGTCTGAGCCTCCGATTCTGTCTCCTCCTATAGAGGGAAGACCTTTGATCATGTATCTGACTGTTCTTGAAGACTCGATGGGTTGTGTCCTTGGTCAACAAGACGAATCAGGGAAGAAGGAGTATGCTATTTACTACCTGAGTAAGAAGTTCACTGATTGTGAGTCTCGATACTCAATGCTTGAAAAGACATGTTGTGCTTTGGCTTGGGCTATTAAGCGCTTACGCCAGTATATGATAAATCATACGACTTGGTTGATATCCAGAATGGATCCAATCAAGTACATCTTCGAGAAGCCTGCTTTAACAGGGAGAATTGCCCGTTGGCAGATGTTGTTATCTGAGTATGATATTGAGTATCGAGTTCAGAAGGCTATTAAAGGTAGTATCTTGGCTGACCATTTGGCACATCAGCCTATTGAAGATTATCAGTCAGTTCAGTATGACTTCCCGGATGAGGAAATTCTGTATTTGAAAATGAAAGATTGCGATGAGCCTACACTTGATGAAGGGCCAGAGCCTGGTTCCAGATGGAGTGTGGTGTTTGATGGCGCTGTAAATCAGTATGGAAATGGTATTGGGGCCGTGATTATTACTCCTCAAGACGCGCATATTCCTTTTACAGCAAGGCTAACTTTCAAATGCACGAATAATATGGCTGAGTATGAGGCCTGTATTATGGGATTGGAGGAATGTATTGATCTAAGGATCAAGCATCTTGATGTATATGGTGATTCGGCCCTCGTTGTTAATCAGATTAAGGGTGAATGGGAAACGAATCAGCCTAGCCTCATTCCATACAGAGATTATGCGAGGAGGATTTCAACGTTCTTTACTGAGGTTGACTTCCATCATATTTCTCGAGATGAGAATCAGATGGCAGATGCTCTTGCTACGCTTGCTTCAATGATTGTGGTTAAATTGTGGAATGAAGTCCCCAATATCACCGTGATGCACTTGGATAGGCTAGCTCATGTGTTTGCAGTTGAAGAAGTGAAAGATGATAAGCCATGGTATTATGATATCAAGTGTTTCCTTCATAGCCAGATTTACCCGCCTGGGGCATCTGTAAAAGATAGGAAGACTTTGAGGAGATTGTCAGGCAGTTTCTACCTCAATGGCGAAGTGCTTTACAAAAGAAATTTTGACATGGTTCTGCTCAGATGCGTGGATAGACACGAAGCAGACTTGTTGATGACTGAGGTCCATGAGGGTTCATTTGGTACTCATTCCAATGGACATGCCATGGCTAGAAAGATGTTGAGAGCAGGCTACTATTGGCTGACAATGGAGTCTGACTGCTGCAAATTTGTGAAGAAATGCCACAAGTGTCAGATTTATGCTGATAAGATTCATATTCCCCCGACACTTTTGAATGTGATCTCATCACCATGGCCTTTCTCCATGTGGGGAATTGACATGATTGGCATGATAGAGCTTTGAGCCTTCAATGCTTTACCAAACCACTTCAAAATGATCCTTGGGTCACATGAACTCATTGAACCAACCCTAGGGCTTAGATTCCATAGAAAATGCACTTGCTTGCTTGCACAACTGAATCTCTTGACTAGTCTTGACTGATGACTTGGTGGACTATGCAATGGACAATGCAATGTTAATGACCTAAACATGAAAATGTATATACAAAATGGGAGGTGCAAATTTGAGGTGCTACAGCTGTCTCCTGCTATTTGGTGATATACTTCCCCGAGCAAATGTGTGTGTCTGATCTCTCCATATAGAGTCAGCTCCATAGGCAGAAAGCGTCTATCCTTTCTTCCATATTCCCCACCGGGTTATACCCTCGTGGATGTTGATTGTTTTTGTTCCTTCCCAACACATATACTGGGATGGTTTTCCCCATTGAGTTATATCCTCACCGGGACAAGTCTTGATTTGGTGTGCCTATCTAGTTTGATCCTAGATCGGTCTCTTAAGACTCTTTTCCTGTTTCCCCGTGGTAAATGAATAATTGCTCAATAATTAGTAATTATCCCCGGCGGAGTCTGTGTTTCTCTACCCTCATACCGGTAGTTGTAAACCCTATTTCTTCCCTTTTTGTCGAGTAACTATTTTTGCTCATCTTTAATTGGTGACAGTTATCTTCATCCAATATTCGGTGATGATATCGCCTCATCTGCTTGGATAATTGCCCTGATTACGCAATTTATCCCCAGCGGGTCATCTCTCGTCTACCTTGTTGTTGTTGGTAACGATTGTTTCTCCCCTGAATTGGTCATCATTATATACCTAATTTCGGTATCCCGATGCCTTTTCCTTTCGGTCGATTTATCCTTTATTAACCCAGTAACCGGTTGTGGATAATCGTCCATGCGAGTATATTATCTACGTTCTAACGGTAATAGATAGTATATCCCATGCACTCTCGGGTCTGAAGCCTTTTGTTCTTCCCCAGTTGAGTAAGATTCGTATCCCCTTTGTGGAGTCGAATATCCATCCTGTAATCGAGTTTTCTTTTAGCCCTCTTTTGGATGATGAGTGTTTTGGGAATATTCCTCAATTCACGCCTTGGTTGGTCACCTATTATATGCCCAGTAACCGGTATCCCTGGTGTTCCTTCCTCTCTGCTCCCTATTATGACTTTTTGTCCCCTGTGGAGTCAGAATCCCTGACTTGAAGTATACCTTTTAGGTTTTCCTCAGACGTTTTGAAGTTTTGATATCTCTCACCCTTATACCGGTCTTGGATATTCATCTCTTCCTGAGCATGTTGTATTCCTCATAGCTGGCGTTCAGATCACATGTCTCCTTGAGCTTATTACCCAGTAACCGGTAATACCTCGTCCCGCTGCTTCCCCAGGAGTGTCCTTGTGGACATCCCCAACGAAGTCCCTTAGTGGATCGTTTTCATCCGGATTTTATCCGAAGTATCCGTTGTGGATAGTTTTTTGTTGTATTGGCATATTCCCCAATACATGCATTTTCGAGTTAGCTCGAGTCTTTCCATTGGATCTTTTCCCTTTGGAATTATGTTCCCCACGCTTTGAGTCATGACCTGCTCGCGCATTTTTATCCCTTTTCTATCCCCTGGAGAGTCCCCAGGGTCTTGGTCCCATGGAGTGAATTGCTCATATGGATTATCAGTGGCTTCTGATTTCTTTGCTTTTGTGGACACATATCTCCACAGAGTGCTACCATTTTTCATACCTACATTTGCATCATGAGGTCTCTTAGGGACCAAAATTCGTCTCTTTGTTATTATTTAAGCTCATTCTACCCTGTCGAGACGAAGATTTTAACCTTCACTTCTCCGGCTAGAATGACCTTAAATAGGGGCATCTGTAAGACCCCAATTTTGACCCTAAGATCCCTCATGGCATCATAACATTGCATTTGCATTGCCTCAAGGATCTTTAGCATCTTGGTTACCTTTGCCTTTGGGTGGGACTCCTTGTGATTGGTTTGAGATCACCAAGCATGCTTGAATTATACATCATTACTTTTGTTTACTAACCAAAAGCACAAAAATGTGTCACTAACATCTTTTGTTTGAAGCTTGAGTATCATCCAAGACACTTTGTGAGTTCTATTTAGATGATCAGTCAAAACAAGGGAATGGCTTGAGATACTTCCAACAGGTTCAAATCGGGTCTATTCGTCAGTCAAAACGTTAATCTTGAAGGAGCAAAAGTTTGTTCATGAGCTGTCATGCTCGCTAGGCGAGCAGAATGGGTCGCCTAGCGAGTCCCAAGAAAAGCCACAAGAATCACCTACAATCAGAGGAATTTCCTGAACTGTCATGCTCGTTAGGCGAGGCCCACTTGTCTAAAAAAAACGCAAAAAGAAAAAAAAAAGAAAAAAAAAAGAAAAACGAAAAAAAAAAGAAAAAATAAATAAATAAATAAATAAATAAAATATAACAGAAAAATTTTGGACTTGGGCCTCTCTCATTTGAGCCCACAGGTCCACAAAAATCAGGTTATAAATTCAGAGTTTCAGCGAAACAAAAGGAATTCTATTCCTATTACCCTGGCAGAAAAAAGATAGTGAGAGAAGAGCTAACAGAGTTCAGAGCAACCTCCAGAGACTGAAGGGAACTCATCGGCAAAGAACCAATTCCCTCTCATATAAACCCTCAGATTGCTTTGCAAACCCAACCGGGCAATTCAATTTCATTCGATCTCTCCAGTCAGGTTTGCCCTTATTCCCGTTAGTTTATGCTTTTAATTTGAATGCTCTGAATGTATGAGGTATTATGGGTGAATTTGATACCCTTTTGATGCATGTGTTTGACAAGAGGTTTAGGCCTCCTACCCTTGGTTGCTTTTTGTGAGCTTTTTGTGAATTTTAATGGCATGATTCATGTGGTTACATTTTGATTTGGGGGCAACTCCTGATTACCCTATCTTGTTTCTCTAACCTGTTTGTTGAGTTTTGTTTTGTGAGGACTCATATGACTCTTGCAGAGATGGCTTGCCTGGTGTTCCACTTTATTTGTGGGATACCACCTGGAGGTTTATTCCGATTATCTGTACTGACTCACTTTCTTTGATGGTGTAGCTTGAGAGATCTCTGGGTTTCTTATCTCTTTAATTGTTGTTACTTTGGATCTTTATCCATACGGAAGATCTCTCGATCCCTTTACTTTTCCCGCATGTTACCGATTTCTTAGGTTTCGTATAGCCTCTCGTGGCATGTCATTTAAGGTAGCGCGGTTCCTTCATCTAGGACTGCCTTTTTGCATGAGCATCCCTAAACACCCCAAACTCATTGATTTTTCTTCTCCTAAGAACACGTTATCTCCTTCTACTACAGGCGAGTAAGTCTCTAAAGATCGAGCAACCGGTAGATTGCGTAGTAACGTCGTTCACCCCAAAACACAACCCTTACCCCGTAGTTGGTCGAACTACGTTTTGCTCTGATTTTCATCCGAGATGAGATACGTAGGCATAATACGCGATGTCTTAGCGAGCACACTCCTCTTTAACCCATAGGTAGCCGAGCTACGAAGACTCTGATTCTCCTATTCAGATGAGATACGTATGCAGTGGATGCGACATCCGTGCGAGTCATTTCCTGTTGAACCTTCTTTTAGTAAGTAGTACATTAGATAAACATACACGCTTTTCTCATCCCTTCAATCATGTTTGCACAAATAAATTTTCAAAAAAAAAACAACAACCTTTGCAACAAATGTGAAAAGGGCTCCCTAGGAGTACCTAGGATGCTTTGGGTGCCTAATACCTTCCCATTGCATAACCAACCCCCTTACCCAGATCTCTGACATTTTTACTAGTTTTCGATTCGATAAAACTTTTAGGTTTTTGTTCGCTTTCTAACCATTCCTTTGGATAAATAGAAGTGCAGTGGCGACTCGACTTGTATGATTTACCTTGGATTTAGTCAATATCTCTAATGGTAACGAATACCCCGCTACACCTAGTAGGTTGAAATACGAAAGCTCTGATTTCCTTATTGCACTATAAGGATACGTAGGCAGGAGAATTCAGATTCTTCGCGAGCTATCTTATTTATCGATCTACCTTATCTATTGATATCCTATTTATCAATCAATCATCCTTCATTCATTCAATCTATACCATCTTTTTTAGATTAATCATATTTCTCCTTGGACTCCTTGTCTATCCTTTTGGGATGTCTTAACGACAGTCCATCTCCTCAATCGAGAGTTGTTTGGTGGCTATGCCTAAACACTTAATTCAGTCTTTCTTTTTGGCTTTACCCTATAGTGGCGGTCTTACTAGTCCACATATTGGTAAATGCCTACCTTACTCTTTGATTCAGACTATATATCCTTATTGGATCCAAGATACTATTCTTATTTGATCTTGAACTGTTCGTTCCCCATCAAGTGATACATTATCCTTGTACTATACAGTACTGCAATTATTCCTTGAATTGACGTTTGTTTTGTGAGCCCCCGTCGCTTAGACAAATATCTCTCTCCTTGTTTCATGGCAATTAACCTCTGCAATTGGGTTTGTCTCATGAGTCCACTTTCGCTTGGATAAATACCTTTTTGACACCATTCTGTTGGTACAAGTCATACCTTTCATCACTTTATGTCTATCTCTCTATTCTCGTGGTTCCGAACTACGATTGCTCTGACTTTCTCATTGCATAATGAGAATACGTAGGCATGAGGATGTGAATCCTTGGCGAGCATACTTCTAATTATTCCTCCTTCCTCCTTAGGGCACCATTCATATCTTTCACAATCCATTATCCACCTTCGATCATAAATCGTTCACCCGGTGACATATTGTCTCTTTGACATCGAGATACACTTTCTTTAGAATCCCATATACATCCTTTTAGGACACCTAATGTAGTCCACCTTTATACCTAGAGTTATTTGGGATACACCCTCAAACACTTAATTACTTCTTTTTTTGGCTAATCACCCTATAGTGGCGGTCCTACTAGTCCACCTATCGTTTAAAGTTGTTTCCCTCTATGGTATGAATCTCATTTCTCTTATGGATTCTAATATACTTTCACCTTTCGGTTTCAAACAATACTTCTTCAGTCAATTATCACCAAATATCCATTTCTATAACTTTGTTTACTTCATTCCATTCATATCCATGATACATTCATATTCTACCTTCCTTCACTCCATGTGATATACCAGTTACCTTTGAGCCAAACACACTACTTCTTTGTGCTCCTTCTTGCGTCACCTTGTGAACCAAGAGATGTTTGGGACTGTGCCCAAACACCTATTTCTTAGTTTTTTTGGCTTTACCCTACAACGGTGGTCCTACTAGCCCGCATACTGGTAATAGCCACCTTACTCTTGGTTTCATCTTTTCACCTTTGTTGGAGCTCAAAACACTATCCTTTGATTCAGACCATACCTTGATCATAAATCTTTTCATCTCCCGCCTCTAGTTCCTTGAACTACGAAGCTCTGAATTCCTCATTGCACTATGAGGATACGTAGGCATGAGGTCCCCAATCCTCACCGAGCATTTTATCTATTGTTTCCTTTCCCCATTTTTTTGCGAGTAGTCTTTAGATAACACCTATTCGAGCGAGAACAATCAAAACGGTTCCCATGGAGTACCATGGATGTTTGGGGTGCTAATACAATCCCCTTGCATAACCAACCAGCTTCCTTACCCAGTATATCTCTTTCCCCCGGGTTTTATCGATGTTTTCCCTTCCCTTAGGGGATAAATAAAGTTCGATGGTGACTCTGTTGTATGTTCGAGCGTGTGATACGTTCGGGTATATTTCTGCTAGCTTCAACTGGCGACTTTGCTGGGGATACCTCGCTACTTGGAGTACTTCCTAGTCTCTAAAAGTAGTCGAGCCTATTTTTGATCACTTCTCCATTAGTTTAGGTGCTTACCTTTATAGATTTACTCGCTTTATTTATCGTATTTACTTTGTTGTCCTAGATATTGTTATGAGTATTATTCGTTATGATGTTGTTGGGTTGGATAGACTACATGAGAAGAAAGCTCTATAATCGAGCTTAGTATACACATAGGATAGACTCGTGGATAGTCGTGTATGCCTACATTTCGCGCGTCGGCTTGTCACGGCAACCACACCCAGACTAGATTCACTTGGAAGTACTTTTGTCCTGTGAGTATTCACTAAGACAGGGTATTTCCATTTCGAGTCGATGACTCTGGGAGACCTTCTAGGGACCACCCTGGAGCATAGTCCACACCTGTGAGGGGATATGGGTTTTCATTGCATGAAGCCATAGACTCTACCTACGTTGATACTCATGTTGCATCGAACTTTTGAACCTACAACTTTTGGCATATATAGATTATTCAGAATGTATCAGAGTTTTAAATCTGCGTGACTTACATCATTCCATCATTACATTATCATTCATCATGACAAAAAATTTGCATATGCATTTCTTTTCCAGGAATCCAAGAGCCCAATTTGTTGACTAAGCATCCGAGACAAAGCATGAATTTCGAGAGGAAAAGCATTCACAGTTACAAGTTCGTGGAGCCTCAGCTGACCGTTTTGAGAGGATTGGGGGCACATCTAGTTCTTGGAAACAAAGACGATTTCAAGACGTCCTATGAAAACCTTTTGGGAATACTGAACACTGAAGTCAATACCACTGTTGTACACACTCTGGTGCAATTCTACGACCCTCCATTGAGATGCTTTACATTCCAGGATTACCAGTTGGCACCCACATTGGAAGAGTATTCACACATTCTAGGTATTAGGATCAAGAACCAAGTGCCTTATGTTCGCACTAAGGAACTCCCCAAATACCAAGTCCTTGCTGAAGCCCTCCATATAGGGAAGAAGGAAGTGGAGCTGAACTTGAAACCTAAAGGTGGAATTCATGGCTTCACCTCTAAGTTTCTAGTAGATAAAGCCATTGCCTTCGCCGAAAATGGGAGTTGAACAACCTTCAACGCCAATCTAGATCTATTAATCTATGGGATCATACTATTTCCGAGCATGGAAGAATTCGTGGATCTGGCTGCTATTCACATCTTTCTAACTCAGAACCCTATTCCCACTCTTCTCGCTGATACTTACTACTCCATCCATGTGAGGACCCGGAAGAAGAAAGGAACCATCGTCTTCTGTACTCCTTTGCTGTATAGATGGTTTATTTCACATCTACCCAGCAAAGGCCCTTTAGTTAAAAACAAAGACAATTTGAAATGGTCTCAGCGGATCATGTCCTTGATTGCCAAAGACAACTCCAGGTATTCTCGAATTTATGACAGCATCAAACTCATCCTTAACTATGGTGATTTTCCTAATGTACCTCTTCTTGGTACGAAAGGGGGAATCAATTACAATCCAAGGTTGGCATTACGAAAGTTGGGATACCCCACGGTAGATAAGCCCGATCTCAAAGGTATAAAAGTTTTCGTCTTGTATGAAGGGGTTGAAGATCCAGAATTAGTCAAGAAGATCGTCAAGGCTTGGGGATAAATTTGTCCTCAAGGGAGAGAAGAAATGGGTAAGAAGAATTGCATTGCCAAGGAAGCTTACACCAAATGGGTAAAAAACAGGGTTAATGAGATTTTGTTGCCGCTTCTGTCTGAACCTTCCATGAGCATCAAGTCTCCTGGACCAGTAATCTATCAAACTTCTGAGGTCGATGGGATGAAAAGAGCTATCAAAGCCCTATAGAAAGATAACGCTGATCTCAAGTCTAGAGTTAGTAAGATCTCCTTGGAGAAAGAAACTTTGAAGTTCAACTTGAACCAGAAAAGAGATAGGGTGCGTCAAGCAGATGACGAAGTGCAAACTGAGGTATTCAAAAGAATAAAGGTGGGTGATACACTCAAGGGAACTTATGTCAGCTTCACAGCAAAGAAGAAACAATTAGATGAGACTCAATACCAGGCTTGCAAAGCAGAGCTTAATTACATAGAATAACCCAAGAAGCTCCTAGACCAGCTGGAAGCTTGCAAGAAAGGGATGAAGGATGAGCAAAGTCGCACCAAGCAGTTAGAGGTCACTCTTCGCCAGAATCAGTACGAGCTAAACCAAAGACTTGAGGAGATCCGTGAGCTGAAAGAGCAATCATGTAAGAATCTGGAAGACACCAACCTACTCGAACAAGAGAATGATCGTCCGAAGAAACACAATGGACATCTTGAAGAACTCCTTAACCAGAAGGAAGCATTTGTGAGAAGCATTTTAGATGAACCTGATCACGATCTACCAACTGACTTCCCCGAAGGAAGCATGTTGAGAGAAAGGAGTGCACGCATGACCCCGTTCGCTGAACAAGCCACCTAAATTTCTCATAAGAAGTTGTTGTCGAGATGTTTCGGAATAATTCCCTTGGGCTTGATCTGTATTTCATTCTTGTTTCTAGGTTGATATCTGATAGGGTTGATGTTGAGACTCTTGAATCCCATTGGGCAGCTTAATGATATGTACTTGTATTCCACTTTCGTGATATATGAATAAAAGAGTTTCTTGGCTATTGGCTTCACAAACTGTCTCTCTTTATGCTTTGTATTTGCTTATGTTGATAAACAAACTAAAGGATTCCTTGGAAATTTCTTCCTTTACAAAAATGAATATAACATAAATAAATATGCACATATCAAAAAAAAATTCATCCACGCATTTATCTGTCATAGGCTTCCAAAAAACAAAATGCTTACCACCTCCATCTTTTTGCAGCAAAAACGAAGACTCGTCATCACTATTTGACCTGAGCAAACAAATCCAAGATCATGGATGATTTTGAAGCTGACAGCATTGTTGTCCGTGAATCCCTCTCCCAAGTCCATGGCAGAATGAACCTCTTCCAAGGGAACATGGAGCCATCTTGGAACTCCTCCAGACTCATAGGGCTCCTACCTCTACTAACCTTGTTGATGACAACGTCACCCGTGCTGCCGGGGTGACCAATCCTGCCACTGCTACTGGTGCTACCATCGAAACTCCGGTGGATAGTGTAATACTAACTACTGAGAACCGCCAACTGGTCTCTGCTGACATGAGTAGTCTTATTGCTGCCTACCTTTGGGGAATACCCCAAAATTTTGCTGGTCATTTCTCCAATGGGGGTGCTTCCTTCCCTCATCCGACTTCCACTGCCCCTGCTGCTGCTGGAAACACTGTTTTCCCTTGGGGTGTACCTACTGTCCAAACTCCTCTAGTTGATGCTGCCAACCCCGAGGACAACTAACGTCAGGTCCCTAATGAAACTCCTGACGCTGAAGGTGAATATTGAGGCCTGCGCCTCCACTTTCAGGTTCCTACTCAAGTTGCTCGACCTTCAAGCACCAATCAAGTCGTTCCATTTAGTTATCCTGGGGCAACTTCTGTGCCCATGCTGACCTATGCACCCACCAATCCTGCACTCTAGTATGTGCAGACAGGGGCACCTCAGGCCCCCAATGCTCAGGCTGGAGGGCAGTATCCTCACATGGTGCATGCCGCTCAGACTGTACCCTCTAGTTTCTCCTATCCACCACAAATGTTGTTCGCTCAATAGAATGGGCCTGTTCAGGAAATTGCTCCTGAAACCTCTCCACCAGCCAGTCAGGTCGCTCTTCCCGCTGTTGATCCGGCCAAACCGATAGATTATCAGCTGCTAGATGACAGAGGGCTATTGAGGGTTTCTCAGCTTTTGGTATCGATGCTCGAGACCTGCGCCTAGTTCTGAATAAGGTGCTTCCACAGAAGTTCAAGGTGCCAGACCTCCCGAAATACAAAGGTCTAAGTTGTCCTTGTAGTCATATCACCATGTACTGCAGGAAGATGGTGTCGTACATCGACAATGATGACCTGCTGATCCATTGCTTCCAGGACAATCTGTCTGGAGCTTCTCTGGATTGGTACATGGGTTTGGAACGTACTAAGATCCGGTCATGGAGGGACCTATCCGAGGCATTTTTGAAACAGTATAAGTATAATCTTGATATGGCTCCGACAAGGCTGTAGTTACAAAATCAAGCATAGAGATCCAATGAAACCTTTAAAGAGTATGCTCAGTGTTGGCGCGAGATGGCGTCCAGAGTCCGACCAACATTGTCTGATAATGAACTTGTGGATATCTTCATGGGTATGCTCCAAGGGATGTATTATGAGAAGATGATTGGAAGTTCGTCTACAAACTTTGCAGATATGGTAATTATCGGTGAACATGTAGAGAATGGCCTGGAATTAGGGAAAATCATAGACACAACCGCTCCGCAGACAACGAACAAGAGGTCACATGGGGGCTTCACAAAGAAGAAGGAGGGGGAAGCAAATGATGTGACGGCAAATGCCCACCCCTAATATTAGATTCTGATGGCCCCTATGTTGTATTATCTGTATTCGTATGTTGTCGCAACTCAGTATCAACAACCTCCATGTCAGTATCAATCGCATAAAAGTAATCAACAATTAGCACCTGCTCAGAGAAATCAGAACCAGCAATACAACCGTGACAACAAAGGAGAAGGTCAAGGTTAGAATAACAGGAACAATTTTGGTAGTAGTCCCCAGATTGACAAGATTCCAGTACCGTATGCAGAACTGGTGTCGTATTTGATCCACATAGGGGCTATCATACCAAAGGAAATACCTGCAGCCTCTTCTCTGTTCCACCCTTAGCATGATCCTAGTGCTTCATGCGCTTATCACGCTGGATTTATAGGGCACTCTACAGAGGACTATTGGGGCCTCAAATACAAGGTCCAAGATTTGATCAACTAGGAGATCCTAACCTTCTCCGAGGAAAAGCCCAACATGAAGACGAATCCCTTGCCAAATCATGGTGGTTCAGCAGTCAACGCTGTAGTCAAAGAGTAAACAACTGAATCTGTATTGAGAGCTGACGATTTAAAGACTCTACTATCAGTTGTGTTGAAGAGACTTGAGCAGTTTGGGTTTCTAGCAGGTATACATGATAATTGCACAGTATGTGATTATGATCCAGACAATTGCAACGAGCTAAGGGGTTGTGTACAAAAGCTAATGGATCAGGGTTTGATACAGTTCTCCAAGTCCAAGGCAGTAGAGGAAGTTGCAGTAATAGAACCAATAACCATTGTGTATAGGAAGAAAAAGGTTGAAGCCCCTCCCAAGAGGATTTAGCCAATTTATTTTCGTGTTCCCAATCCGTTTCCGTATCAGAATACCAAGGCAGTGCCTTGGAACTATGAGACAACAACGTATTTAGGAGGAAAAGAAATTTTTATTCCTGACACTGAAATCGTCAACATCGCTGGAGCAGGAGGCATAACTCGCAGTGGCCGTGTATTCGCTCCAAAATACACTCCTAAGGTGTCTCCATCACCCATAATTATCCCGCCTAAAGAGAAGGTCATTCCTACTCCTACTCCGTAGGTAGGGGCAACTGTACCTGCCACCCCGAACACGACAACTGTTCCAGTGCTGACGAATGTTATTGACAACAAAGCTGCAGAATCAGAAATGTCTAAAGGTAAATGGTCGATGGTTGAGAATGAGCAAGTTGAAGATCACAAGAAGAGCATCACTTTTGAGGAAAGCCAAGAATTCCTCAAATGGATCAAAAGAGTGACTTCAAAATCGTCGACCCGTTGAACTAGACTCCCTCCAAAATATCCATTTTGTCTTTGCTGTTAAGTTGTGAGGCCCACCGTAAAGCATTGCTGGAAGTTTTGAATACCGCTCACGTGATGCAAGATACCACAGTCAGTCAGTTTGAAGACGTGGTTGCTAATATCACTACGAGTAGGTATTTAGGATTTAACAAAGCAGGATTACCTCCTGAGGGAAATGCTCAGAATAAAGCACTACACATTTCGATCACGTGCACAGACTCTCTTCTATCTCGAGTCCTCGTTGACACTGGTTCTTCGCTTAATGTATTGCCAAAATCTACATTAAGTCAAATACAGTTTAAAGGGCCCGAGATGAGGACCAACACACTGATTGTCCAAGCTTTTGATGGCTCCGGAAGGCAGGTTATTGGGGAAGTCGGTCTGCCCATCTGTGTTGGATCCCACTAGTTCAGCATTACCTTCCAAGTCATGGATCTCAACCTAACTTACAGTTGTTTGTTGGGCAGGCCATGGATTCACGCCGTTGGGGCAGTCACCTCCATGTTGCACCAAAGGCTGAAGTTCTTGATTGATGATAAACTGGTAATTGTGTATGGTGAAGAGGATCTATTGGTTAGCGAGCTCTCGTCATTCAGATATGTTGAGACAAATGAAAGGATTGTTGAGATTCTTCTCCACTGTTTAGAGTTTGAAGAAGTCAGTTCCGCTACCGCCAATCATGACCAATCATCCGCTACCATCCTATCTTCAGTTAGAAGTTCCAAACAAACATTGGAGAAAGGCTGGCTTCCCGGTTGGGGTAGAGTTATTGATGTGGCAGAAAAGCGCGACACATTTGGTATCGGTTATCACCCAGCAGCACGCAAGGCAAGCCCAAAGAAGAAGCAGTTCAACCTGGTCAAACTCAGCAGCGCCGACTTTCAAAACAATCATACTGTGGTAGTCATTGGAGAATCTAGTGGCAGCAAACAAGAGGCGCCTAGCCTCATACGCAGATGTCCCCTAGGGTTCAAGCTTCCCAACTGGACGGCTACCGTGATTCCCATAGTATACTCGGAAAAAACGTAATGCATTTTGTTTTCTCAATCCCTCGTCCCCTCCCGAGACGAGAGGATAACTTGTAAGGGCCTCCATGTTTAAAAGTATGTGAATAAATAAAAAGTACTTTTTGCATGCAAAACTTGTGTCCCATTTTCTTTCAGTTATTTTTACTTTTTTACTAAAACAACAAAATGGCAAAAGATTTTCTTTTCCTTTTTTCCACTTTCTTAAAAAGCATACTAAAATAAGCTCATCATATGCAGAGCAAACCAAACTATTGATTACAATATGGCAAAAATCAACTATAAATCTGGACTTCTAATCAATCAAGCTGAAGACGACACTGAGGAAGATTGTGAATTACTAGTTGAACTAGCACGGCTCCTTGATCATGAAGAAAAAGAGATTCGACCATACCAAGAACCAGTGGATGTCATTAATTTGGGTTCTGAAACTGATAAAAAAGAAGTAAAAGTTAGGGCATCTCTTGCCAAGCATGTACACTCCGAGTTGGTAGAGTTATTGCACGAGTATATGGACGTCTTCGCTTGGTCGTATCAAGATATGTCAGGGTTAGACACCAGCATCGTTGAACATCACTGCCACTCAAGCCTGAATATCCTCCCGCCAAGCAAAAGCTCAGAAGGACTAGACCCGACATGGCACTCAAGATCAAAGAAGAGGTTAAGAAGCAGTTTGACATTGGCTTTTTGGACATTTCTGAGTATCCGCAATGGGTTGCTAACATCGTTCCAGTTTCGAAGAAAGATGGTAAAGTCAGAATGTGTGTAGATTATTGAGACCTCAATAGAGCGAGTCCGAAGGATGACTTCCCCTTGCCTTATATTGATGTTTTGGTTGATAATACCGCTCAGTTTTCCTTCTTTTCTTTCATGGATGGGTTCTCCGGGTATAATCAGATAAAGATATCGCCAGAAGATATGGAGAAGACAACTTTCATCACACCCTAGGGAATTTACTACTACGAAGTAATGCCATTTAGCTTGAAAAATGAAGGGGAAACATATCAACGCGCCATGGTAACCCTCTTTCATGATATGATTCATGAAGAGATTGAGGTTTACGTGAACGACATGATTGCCAAATCCATAACTGAGGAAGATCACTTGGTGAACCTGAGGAAATTGTTTATCAGACTCCGAAAGTTTAAGTTGCGTCTGAATCCAACTAAGTGCACTTTTGGGGTCCGATCCGGTAAACTCTTGGGTTTCATAGTCAGTCAGAAGGGTATTGAGGTTGATCTCGAAAAAAGTTCGAGCCATCGGAGAAATGCCATCTCCCCGAACAGAAAAAAAGGTTTGAGGTTTCCTTGGCCGACTCAATTACATCTCCAGATTCATATCACACTTAACGGCTACCTGCGAACTGATATTTAAACTATTGAGAAAGAATCAATCGATTGTGTGGAACGACGATTGCCAAGCGGCATTCGACAAAATAAAAAAGTACTTAAAAGAACCACCAATCTTGATACCACCGGTTCCTAGTAGACCTCTCATTATGTACCTCATAATACTCGATGAATCTATGGGTTGCATTCTGGGCCAACATGATGACACGGGCAAGAAGGAACATGCTATCTACTATCTCAGCAAGAAATTCACTGAATGTGAGACCAGATACTCACTTTTGGAGAAGACATGTTGTGCTTTGACTTGGGTTGCTCGACGCCTAAGACAATACATGATTTGACATACGACTTTATTGATATCCAAAATGGATCTAATAAAGTATATCTTCGAAAAGCCTGTTGCTACTGGTAGAATTTCCCGATGGCAAATGTTGTTGACCAAGTATGATATTCAATATGTGACCCAGAAAGCGATAAAAGGGAGTGTTCTGTCTGACTACCTTGCTCACCTTCATGTCGAAGGTTATCAGCCGTTGAGGTCTGACTTTCCAGATGAAGACATTATGTTTATCAGAGACTTGACTAAGCCAGGCTTCAAGATAAGCCCCGAGGAAGGCCCCGAACCAGGATCGTGATGGACAATCGTGTTCGAAGGTGCTTCCAATGCTCGAGGCCATGGCATAGGTGTTGTTATCACTTCTCTGACCGGTTTCCACCTTCCATTTATCGCTAGATTATGTTTTGACTACACCAACAATATGGCTGAATATGAAGCATGTATCTACGTTTGGAGGCATCCATCGACTTAAGGATCAAGATTCTTGAGGTATATGGTGATTTGGCTCTGGTAATAAGTCAGGTAAAAGGTGATTGGGAGTCTCGAGATAGTAAGTTGATACCTTACAAGGAGCATATCAGAAAACGGGTACCCTACTTTGATGAAATCTCTTTTCATCATATTTCTAGGGAAGAAAATCAGTTAGCAGATGCTCTGGGTACGTTGGCATCTATGTTCAAAGTCAAATGGAAGAATGAAGCGCCAACTATCCATATTGACCACTTAGATGAACCAGCGCATTGTCTAGCAATCGATGTCGATCTAGATGATAAACCCTGGTTCTATGACATAAAGAAATTTTTGGAGAAACGGCAATATCCCGAGGGTATATCCATTACCGATAAGAAGGCTCTGAGAAGACTCTTTTCCAAGTTCTTCCTAAATAGTGATGTGTTATACAATCGAAATTATGATTCTGTACTGCTCAGATGCGTGGATAGACACGAAGCTAGTACAATCATAAAATCCATATATGAAGGTTGCAAGGGTGTACATGCAAAAGGTCCTGCTATGGGCAAGAAGATCCTTCGGGCTGGGTATTACTAAACGACAATGGAGGTTGATTGTTACAACTTTGTTAGAAGATGTCACAAATGTCATATATATGGTGACAAAATCTTTGTGCCACTGACTCCACTGAATGTTTTGACTTCTCGATGGCCTTTTTCTATGTGGGGTATCGATATGATTGGGATGATATAGCCTAAAGCTTCCAATGGTCATCGGATCATCCTAGTCGCCATCGACTACTTCACGAAATGGGTCTAAGCTGCTTCGTATGCCAACGTCACTCGACAAGTGGTTACCCGGTTCATCAAGAAAGAGATAATCTACCGCTATGGGATACCTAGCAAAATCATCACTGACAATGCCAGTAATCTCAACAAAAACATGATGAAGGAGTTGTGAGAAGAATTTAAGATCGAGCAACACAACTCTTCACCATACTGGCCCAAGATGAACGACGCCATAGAAGCAGCTAATAAGAATATCAAGAGAATCATCCAGAAAATGGTCAAGACATACAAGGACTGACATGAGATGTTACCCTTTGCTCTGCATGGTTACAGAACCTCAGTTCGCACATCCACTGGGGAAACTCCACACTCATTGGAATATGGGATGGAGGTTGTACTACCAATTGAAGTTGAGATCCCTTCATTCAGAGTCATCATGGAGGCCGACCTCGATGAAGTTTAATGGGTTCAATCACAGTATGACCAACTGAACCTGATAGAAGAAAAGCGTTTGACGACCGTTTGTCATGGTCAGTTGTACCAAAGACGTCTCAAACGAGCTTTTAATAACAAAGTTCTTCCTCGTGAGTACCGAGCAGGGGAACTCGTGCTCAAAAGATATTCTGCCATTCACTCAGACCCGCGAGGCAAATGGACTCCCAACTATAAGGGACCTTTCGTTATCAAGAAGGCCTTCTCAAGTGGATCTCTAATCCTCACAACAATGAATAGGGAAGACTTGCCCTCGCCAGTGAATGCAGACATAGTCAAAAAATATTATACCTAAAAAGAAATGATGAAAGTCTACTAAATTAATCTTCACAAGATTGATCTAAGAAAAAATGGCTATCCCGATGGACCAAAAAATGAACTGTCCATGCAAAAGTTAGGGAAAAACTGTAAAGCTCGCTAAGTCGAAAATCTGAAAGGGTGACTTAGGCAAAAAGGAGCATCCCGGTGGACGAAAAGAATGAAAATGTCCAAGCAAAAGTTAGGGATAAAGGCATTGACTATGATCCTCGATCCCATTACGCTAGAAACTAGATATCAGATGGTCAAAGATCAATCCAATCATCATCGGTCGAAGCAAGGTCTCAGGTAGGCATGGCAACATAACCCGTACCCGCGGGTACCCACCCGAACCCGTCCCAAAGTTGACGGGGGAAACCCGCTTTGACTGGGTTTGGGTTCGGGTTTGGGTTTTCCCCGATTATAAAATATGGGGACGGGTCGGGTAATGGGGACACTAGTACCCACCCCGAATCCGCCCCCATTTATTTCATTATGTACATTATAATTTATTTTTGATAATTTAGAATATTAAATATATGATCAATATTTTGATATTTTAATTTGAATTTATTATTTAAAATATTTGAAATGTATGTATGAATTTTTTTTAGATTGTTTTGTTTTATTATTTTTAATGTAATTTTATTTTGGAAAAAAATAAATATTTCTATTAAAAAAATTGATTTCACTAAATGAATGGTGGTGGGGCGGGATACCCGACCCCGTTTGGGACGGGTTTGGGTTTTGATTCTCCATCCCCGTTTGGGTTTGGAGCGGGGAACGAGGATTGTTTGGGGATTCGGGTTTGGGTTTGGGGGAGGTAAAAACCGTCCCCGACCCGCCCCGTTGCCATGCCTAGTCTCAAGATCCGGATTCTACAGTAGACTAAGGCCAATGTTATAATCAATAAAAAAAATATACAAAAACATTTCCCATTGCCATTTCATTTATTTTCCAATTTTGGAAACACTCTCATCAAGGGTGTTTGCATCTTTGTACACACCATATGTACAGTTCTATTCATAATCAATAAAATTCAGTTTCTTTTATCAAGTATTTTTCTTCTTCTGTATTTTGTATGCAAAATAACTAATTCATCTTGTCCACATAATGCCTTAAATTTTCGGAGAATAATAAAAGTCACACTAAAATGAAACCTTATGCATTACTATGAAATCCCGACGAGCTTAAAGGATGACTGGTAGCTCAAAAATGGTGTTGCTTGAATACTTGTGACATCCAATTGACTGCCTTATCGGTTTCTGCATCCTGGTATTCTCCAACAGGTAGATTATTCCTTAACAGCATTGTTGACACCTGGATTTCACAATGTTCGCCTTTCGATCTCTGATGATGAGTCGAGGTTCCCATCACAATAAAGAATCATGTCCAACCAAAATAAAACATGCACACATCATGAAAATAAAACATACATCATGCACCACGCATATCATACTCCCCAACATGATACTCTACACACATCAAAGACCCGTTTGACAACAGTATGGCCACCCGTTCAAGCAAATTTTGGATACGTCGATATTTAATCCTCTTCCACCTTGAATACCTGAAAATCTGTCACAATTCCTACATTCAGGCTCAAGAAGATTAAATAGGGGCAGCTGTTGTATCCCAAAATATGCCCTCCCCTTTCCTTCATATTTCCATCTAACTATTTGACTAGGATACAGTTGCATACATTAATAACTTATGCATAAGCACCATTCATTACCATGGATTCCAAGTGTTTGGCTTGCAGGGCTTTGGTTTGTTTGTGCAATAACTGGGAATGCTTGGTTTGGACTTGCGCCAAGGCACAGAGGCCTCCAAAACCTAAGGATGGGGATCATGGAACCTTGGCTTAGTTTGAGAAGTATCTTGATTGATTTAAAGACCTGGACCTTAAGCAAGAAATATGTATGCTAATGGGCCCCATGAACCGGCTTTTCATCTGGTGATGTTGGAAACCCTAAGCCCATGTGATCTTTCACTCGGTGTGTGTCTCACTCAGCCTCTCATGCTTGGTCTATTTGTTTTGTCTTCGTAATCATGGTTCCATCATTGGTGCTTAAGTCTATTAGTCATAATCCAAGTCCTTGGTCTCATAACCTTCATCCACCTTCATTCATTCACCCAATCATTGTCATACCACTATTTCTTAGGTCCATAGGTTCAAGTTTCTCGCTTTTATGTGTCAGTTATAGATCTTGGGTTCGAGTTTATGATCATGTTCATGTATTAAGTCAATTCATTTTCATTCAATCGGCCAATTCCATCCATTTTCACCCTTAAAATATTCATTACATACAAAAATATGTGCAAAAAGGTGTAATACATTACAAGAACCCATTTTTGGAAGTTTTAACTCTGTGAGTCGACTCATGATTCGACGCAAAACCTTCGGGTCTGAACAGGTCGAGTCTCAGGTCGAGCTAATTCTGGAAAACCTGGTTGAGTCGACTCATCCACTCCTTGCGTCGACTCATTCCCTTTTTTTCTTTGAACCATATTCCTTCGGGTCCGAATAGGTCGACTCCCAGGTATACTCAATTCTGGGAAACCTGGGTCAGTTGACTCATCCGCCCTTTTTCGTCGACTCATGTCCCATTTTCTTTGAACCATTTTGCCGCGGGTCTAAACAGGCCGACTCAACCTTGGAATGAACTCTGTTTGAGTCGACTCATTCCCTGTTTGAGTCGACTCATAGCTTGTTTTACAGGAATTTTTGCATTACTGTGAGAATGGAACCTTTGGATTGAAACATGAACTCCCATCATCGAAGATAGCCAAGGCTTGCAATTCAAGACAAATGCATACATGCATGAACACCAAAAAAACCATGAGCATAACAGCCATGAGACAATGTTGTCAAATCTCACCGGCGAAACACACGACCCCATACCTGCAGAATGCATACCACAACCCACCTACTGTAGAATTACAATGCTACAAGCTTCTGAGACACTACAAAATACAAATTCCTATCATGCCAAAACAATCACAATGATTCACAACTACAAGTCACACTTAAACCTGCACAAACATAACCAAAATCACAGTTTGCACAACATAACCACACTATTGTTAACCTACAGTTACAAGTCATGATTAAGTCTACTGGCTATATCTTTCACCTCGACCAATTAAAGCCTAATCTCATTCTTGTTTTCACCTACAATAGCCAGTATTAAATAATTTTCTGAACACATTCCATTAAGTTAACCAACCAATTGTCATAACAGCTTTCAAGGCCATAACAAACTGACTCGGGGAGTAACTCACTGAGTACACCCCAACTAACTCCAGACCTCACCTAACTAACTCGAAACCTGAGCTCCAAGCCACATTGATCTCAATCCTAATCACTATAAACCTACATCTTCATCATCATTTCAGGGCTCTCGACCTTTTTGCAATCATCACCTTCAATTCTCCGTAATCATTCTCTCTGGATCCTCTCCCTCTCACACACAAAGCTCAATTTCTAAAACTCCATTGAAGCTTCAAGAAGAGTGAGCTCAACCTCATCCCACTACAGAATTTTTGAAGAAGAAGAATCGAAACACAAGCAAGTCAGAAGAAGATAAAGGCAATACCTTACCTGTTTGTACAAGTGATTTTTCATCTTCATCTTCTCCGATCAACACTCACCGGAGCAAGTCTCAACTTCGGAGGTAGGTCCCTTTTTCATCATTGCATTTCACTTTGGTTGCTATGCTGAATATTACACCATGATATTGTAAAACCCCTTTATGAGGAACCCCAAATCTTGTTCATGGAGGTGTATTTTAGATTTGACTTTTTTGGGGTACTTGAGGGATTGGTTTCAATTATGGATTTGGACCAAGAATTAGGGGAGTTGGAGTTTGGATTCTTGTTCAGGAGATGGAGACGAAGATGGAGGTGGGTCTATTATCCATTTTTGGTGGTCGCCGCCGCCGGATGCGATTTTCGGCGCGGTGGCTTACGTTGGAGCTCCGGCGCCGGCGATCTGAGCTGCCATGAAGAAGGCGCGCGATGTATATTCAAAATTCTGCTGGTTTTTTTCTCCAAGCCAGTTCCCAATCTTTGGGCTTAATTTTGTGTGGGCTTAATTCATCCAAGCTCAAAGTGAAATTACTATCTCACTCCATTTATTTTGTTGCACCCCCTGGCTGAAAAGAACTTGTTCAACATTGGGCTTTGGCAATTGAGGCCCATGCATTTGGACCCTGTCCTGCCCTCTTTTTCCAGCACACATACAAACCAGGCCTACACCCCTTCTTTTGTAAAGGCCCCTTCTATTTTATTTATTTTTGTTTATTATTTGGTTTTGTTGATTTAGATTAAATTTGATTGTAGGGTAATTAGACCAATTAGGGGTTAATTAGGATTTCCAAAATATTAGAAATATTGTTAGGTTTGAGTAGGAGTTTTTAGGAGTATTAATCTTTTTTAGAAATTTGAACAATTTAGCACCTAATAGCAATCTTGCAATAGAGTAGTTTAGATTTTATTTGAGTTTAACTAGAATTTTCATAATTAGAATTTTAGATTCAAAAGCTATAAAAATTGCCAAGACCATTTTACCCTTTAGGGGTAATTTTGGATATTTTTGTATATAATCCCATGCTCCTTTAGGAATAGAACTTAACATAGAACTTTAATCCAAAAGTCTTAACATTAGCATTCTCCCTTAGGATTTTTCTAACATAGAATTTCTAATCAACTATGACATGAGCCCTTAGGATAGTCTAATTCAATTCTAACCATTAGATTAGGTGTTAACCTAGTTATTCCAATCAAATCAAACCCATGATTTATGTTGATCAAAAGTAGTTTTGATCAATTAAATCCTTTGAACTTGTATAATCCCACAGTCCAAGTTGAGTGACCAAAAGACCCTTGGTCACTTAATAAGACTTTTCTTCAAAGTTGTGGAGCTCGAAGCCTTAAGCCAGATCTTCAATCAAGGCATCCTCATTCATACCAAGCAGTGGATGATACAAGCAATCAAAGGTGGCAAACTACAAGAGCTTGTTAAATCAAAGTTAGAATTGTGTGGCATGAGCCTTAAGTAATAGAGAAGGAGTGGGACTGGAGAATTTCTACCCCCATTCTGAGTATCTTTAGGTATGGGACGAATGACTCAGCGCTCATCGTATTCACCTCCATTCATAGACTTTAGCACAATTCTAATCACACGATTGACGAGTCTCTCCCTTTTCATAAAGCATCATGCAACAATCAAGGACTACATCAATAACTTATCTATCATGAATCAAGTTGTACGACACGATCCTTAAGCAATAGATAAGGAGTGGGACTGGAGAATTCCTACCCCCATTCTGAGTATCTTTGGGTATGGGAAGAATGACCCAGCGCTCATCGTATTCACCTTTATTCATAGACTTTAGTGCAATTTGAATCAAACGACTAATAAGGTATTCATCAACACAAGAAACGACAACAAAGATTCTTCTCTCTCCACTTGAAAGTTAAGACGAGAATTACATGCCATAAGCCTTAAGTAGTAAAGAAGGAATGAGACTGGAGCTTTTCTACACTCATTCTGGATATCTTTGGGTGCGAGACGTTTGGCTCGTTGCTTATCATATCCACCTTTACTCATAGACTTTAGTGTGATTCTTATCCAATAACTATCAAGTCTATTTTAATCATTTTCATTTAATCATTCAATCATCTCTTCTTGCCTCTTTAATCACCTTTGCTTTCAGCCCTAGTAGGCTGAAATACGAAAGCTCGGATTTCCTTATTGCACTATAAGGATACGTAGGCAGGAGAATTTAGATTCTTCGCGAGCTATCTGTAGCGGGGTATTCGTTACCATTAGAGATATTGACTAAATCCAAGGTAAACCATACAAGTCGAGTCGCCACCGCACTTCTATTTATCCAAAGGAATGGTTAGAAAGTAAACAAAAACCTAAAAGTTTTATCAAATCAAAAACTAGTAAAAATATCAGAGATCTGGGTAAGGGGGTTGGTTATGCAATGGGAAGGTTTTAAGCACCCAAAACATCCTAGGTACTCCTAGGGAGCCCTTTTCATAAGTGTTGTTCTAGTCTAAAGGGTGTAGGTATATCTAAAGTACTATTTACTAAAAGGAAGGTTAAAAGAAAATGACTCGCAAGGATGTCGTATCCACTGCCTACGTATCTCATCTAAGTATGAGAATCAGAGTCTTCGTAGCTCGGCTACCTATGGGTTAAAGATAAGTGTGCTCGGTAAGACGTCGCGTCTTATGCCTACGTATCTCATCTGGAATGAGAATCAGAGCAAAACGTAGTTCGGCTAACTACGGGAACAAGGGTCTCGATTGCAACTAGGGCAAGGGAAAGGGACGATCTCGATCGCAACGAGGGCGAGAGAAAAGAATCACAGCAAGGGCGAAAGCAAGCAAGGATTAGCTGTTAGTCGTCAGTCAAACTCAGCAAGACATCGCGTCTCGTGCCTACGTATCTCATTTGAACATGAGAATCAGAGTTGCCGTAGTTCGGCTAACTAGGGGTTAAGGATTGCCATCTGAACATGGACTTACAAAAGAGGACACCAGATGTGTCAAAGGAGGGTGGGCAGTGTGTTCAACGTCCTAGCAGTAGGTGTCGCAGCTCGCTGAATCGAGTCTTAGGCAGTTACCTCTTTACAATAGAGCGGACTGAAATGCCACAAGATCAGAGACGCACGGAAGGTCTAAAAATGGGGAAGCTCTGCTCTAGAGTTGTCATGCAATATGGACCTATGTGTTAGGATTTACAAAGGGGAACATCTACCTAATGTTAGCATGCAAAGAATAGGGGAATTCTACCTATGTTATCATACAAAGGGTTCTACCTAATGGGTGCTACCTAAACGGAACAAGAGTCGACGGATGGAGCGCGGAGAGGAGTTACGGATAAGGGTAGATGGCGATGCCGGAGGCAATCGACTTACAGGTAGATGGCGATGCCTGGGGCAATCGACTTACAAGAGGATGGATGAATGCGTGCTGGTTCTGTTAAGTTTTGAAAATGATTACTCGACGTTGGATCGAGCTTTTTATCTTATTTTGAAATGGTTATCGGATGTTCGTTTTAATTCTTGTATTAACAGGTGAATAAAGAAATAAAGAAATAAATCTTATACACTTTATGGGAGAGGGGTATATTTGTTATGAATGGGGATTGTTCATGGCAAACAAACAATAAGAATATATGCCTCATACATCATACAAGTAGGCAACAGTTATCAATCAGATCGGATAAATAAACAATATATATAATCAAACCAAAGAATCAAATAATGGAGCATTTAAACAATGCATGGGAGTATGAACATGTTAAATAATCAAGCAATATAAAGCATGAATGAGAGAAACAAGTATAAAAGATAACAGATGAATCAAACAGATGAAAATATGCACACGAAGGGTCCACTGAATAATTTAATCAGGAAATGAGGTAAGGACCAAATAAAATCAAGGTAAAAGGCCTCTAATACATGGAATATGATATGAACGAGGGAGGATCAAAAGATCTCTTCAATTGCCATAAGCAATCCCTAAGTCAAACATCGATCATAAAGAAGTCAACTGAAAATTCAAGTCAACTTAAAAAATAACAACTAAATAGAAAATTAATCAAGAAAATTATGAAAAATTAAACTAAATAAGGTGGGGTCAGGACATCATCATCCCCCAAAAATATTTTTAAAATAATGAAAATTGGCACGTGAATTAATTAAAACAAAACATAGGTCAAACCAAAAGTCAATTAATAAGACTAGGTTAGAAATAAATCAAGAATAAATAGTAAATTAATAAAGAAAATTATGAAAAACTAAAATAAATAAGGTGGGGTCAGGACATCATCATCCCCCAAAAAGATTTTTAAAATAATGAAAATTGGTACGTGAATTAATTAAAATAAAACAGAAGTCAAATTAAAAGTCAACCAACCAAACTAGGTCAAAAATAAATCCAAAATAAATTGAAAATTTGAAATAAAATTCCAAGAAAAGATCAGGTTGACCATGAGACAGTGGTCAACCTTCATCCCAAAAATCAAATGCTAACAATAATTTTAAGTCATAAAAATAAAATCAATAAAAAAAGTGTGTTAAAATGGACCATTTAGAATAAATAATTAAAATAAAATATTAAGATTAAAGAAATACGAAAATAAAAATTATATAAAATTAAATAAAACATTAAGAAAAGTGAAAAATATTTTTGGGTAATTTTATGGACGAAGAAAATATTTTAAATAAGAAAAAGAAATATGAAAATGGAAGGATTAATGGTGATGAACATGGTAAGCAAGCGTAGATATATCAAAACATGGTCATGGAAGAGATGATTACCTAATGAAAAATAGAAGTGGAATGGAATATGATATATGATGAAGCTTTGCCTCCTTGCCACTAAATTCCAATGCTCCTTTAGGGTTAGGGTTTCAGCTTCTTAAATAGGGTGGATTAGGTGTTCTCATGGGCTTTTTAATAAGTGATTTATCCATAAGAATAAAAGTGTGAAGTGAGGTGTAAAATGTTGTTATTTTGGGCCAAACTTAAGTGAATGGATGTCCAATGCATGGCCAAAAGAGGTAAAAAAAAACGTGACTGGTTTGTGCAGCATGCTTAGAAAATCTGATTGGGCCAGCCAGGCCCAAAATCTGCCTAGAAAATCAAGTCATGGT
Source organism: Lathyrus oleraceus (assembly GCF_024323335.1). Lineage (NCBI taxonomy): Eukaryota > Viridiplantae > Streptophyta > Magnoliopsida > Fabales > Fabaceae > Lathyrus > Lathyrus oleraceus. The sequence goes on along the minus strand of NC_066583.1, from coordinate 433,206,722 downwards.
GCCCACTTTAAATTAATGTATCTCTCAAACCATGGATCCAAATGAGATGATTCCAAAAGGATGTGAAAGAGGACATGGCAAGGTACAATTGTTGTGAATAAAGTATTTTCAAATAATGCTTTGAAGTGCAAGAAAACTGGCCAAGAAGTCTTGACAAATTTTTAAGATTTTGGACTTAGAAATTTTTCTAAGTGTCCTAAAAAAATGTCTCACTTTGACTAAGCATAACTTTCTCAATTCTAATCCAAATGGAGCAAACTTTATATCTATAGAAAGCTTGGAATAAGAGTAACAACTTTCATGTTGGAGAAATTTTCAACTAGAGCTTTTATCTTGATGCAAAATGGGCTTAAAGTGAGTGCAACGATAATGAAAACTTGCCCTAAATGGAAAGTCAACCATTTCCAAATTAAGTAACTTTTCCAATTCCTGATTAAATGATGAATCTATGAGCCAACCTTGATCAAATTTTACATGTAGGATCCCCTAGGCATGGATTTTGAGATTCCACTCTCAAAATGTCAGGAGTTGACTTTTCTGGCCCCACAGTTGACTTTTCTCAAACTGTCTGATTCCCGATTCCATTGATCAATTGAAGCACTTCTAGCTCAAATAAAGAGTTAATTTTTTGTATGTAGACCCTTGTGGACATATGGAGGGCCATGGAAAATAGTTTCACCCAAATAATCAGAAATAAATTGATTTTATACCAAACCCTAGTTTTAGGGCAAAATGATCAAGAACTGATTGCACTGATTGCCAATGGATCTTTCTGAGATAATTGTGAATCTTCCTAGGCCAAGATGCCTCTCTAATCATGAAATGGATGAGCTCCTCTACTTCCAACCAAACATTGCCTGTTGCAGGTAGCCATGAAACCCTAATTTCTGATTAAATCTAGATGAACACTCTGATAGCTTTGAATCATTCACTGATGAACTGAGGACCATAATAAGATACTTAGACCCCCCCTGAGACCCTTGAGACTTGTATAATTAGAAAATGAAGTCCAATTCTCAATCTTCCTTTGTGTGGGCTCCTTCTGTTAAGGAGTGATCGATCAAAACCTGATCTCCATGTCACTAATGCAGTATGCAATGAGTATGATCTAATATGATTCTAATGAAGTGTAAAACATAATCCCATGCTTCTAGGAAAAATGAAGGGTAAATTTTGGGGTATTACACTATCTGATTTATCGATCTACCTTATCTACTGTTATCCTATTTATCAATCAATCATCCTTCATTCATTCAATCTATACCATCTTTTTGAGATCAATCATATTTCTCCTTGGACTCCTTGTTTATCCTTTTGGGATGTCTTAATGACATTCCATCTCCTCAATCGAGAGTTGTTTGGGGGCTATGCCCAAACACTTAATTCAGTCTTTCTTTTTGGCTTTACCCTATAGTGGCGGTCTTACTAGTCCACGTATTGGTAAATGCATACCTTGTTCTTTGATTTAGAGTTTATATCCTTCTTAGATCCAAGATACTATTATTATTTGATTTTGAACTGTTTGTTCCCCATCCAGTGATACATTATCCTTGTACTATACAGTACTGCAATCACTCCTTGAATTGACGTTTTTCTTGTGAGCCCCTGTCGCTTAGAAAAATATCTCTCTCCTCGTTTCATGGCAGTTAACCTCTGTAATTGGGTTTGTCTCGTGAGTCTCCTGTCGCTTGGATAAATACCCTTTTGATACCATTCTATTGGTACAAGTCATACCTTTCATCAATGTATGTCTATCTCTCTATTCTCGTGGTTCCGAACTACGACTTCTCTGACTTTCTCATTACACAATGAGAATACGTAGGCACAAGGATGCGAATCCTTGGCGAGCATACTTCTAATTATTCCTCCTTCCGCTTTAGGGCACCATCCATATCTTTCACAATCCATTATCCACCTTCGATCATAAATCGTTCACCTAGTGACATATTATCTCTTTGATATCAAGATACACTTTCTTTAGAATTCCATATACATCCTTTTAGGACACCTAATGTAGTCTGCCTTTCTACCTAGAGTTGTTTGGGCTACACCCTCAAACACTTAATTCCTTCTTTTTTTGGCTAATCTCCCTATAGTGGTGGTCCTACTAGTCCATGTATCGGTTAAAGTTGTTTCCCTCTATGGTACGAATATCATTTATCTTATATACACTTTCACCTTTCGGTTTCAAACAATACTTCTTCATTCACTTATCACCAAATATCCGTTTATGTGACTTTGGTCACTTCAGTCCATTCATATCCATGATACATTCATATTCTACCGTCCTTCACATCATGTGATGTACCAGTTACCTTTGAGCCAAACACACTACTTCTTTGTGCTCCTTCTTGCGTGACCTTGTGAACCAAGAGATGTTTGGGACTGTGCCCAAACACCTATTTCTTCGTCTTTTTGGCTTGACCCTACAGCGGCGGTCCTACTAGCCCGCATACTGGTAATAGCCACCTTACTCTTGGGTTCATCTTTTCACCCTTGTTGGAGCTCAAAACATTATCCTTTGGTTCAGACCATACCTTGACCCTAATTCTTTTCATCTCCCGCCTCTAGTTCCTTGGACTACGAAGCTTTGAATTCCTCATTGCACTATGAGGATACGTAGGCATGAGGGCCCCAATCCTCATCGAGCACTTTATCTATTTATTTCCTTTCCCCATTCTTTAGCGAGTAATCTTTAGATAACACCTATTCGAGCGAGAACAATCAAAACGGTTCCCATGGATTACCATGGATGTTTTGGGTGCTAATACCTTCCCCTTGCATAACTGACTTCCTTACCCAGTATATCTCTTTCCCCCAGGTTTAATCGATGTTTTCCCTTCCCTTAGGGAATAAATAAAGTTCGATGGAGACTCTGTTGTATGTTCGAGCGTGCGATATGTTCGGGTATATTTTCGCTAGCTTCAATAAGCAAGCACAATTTGTAACAAACTCTCTACCTCATAATCAATCCTAACCCTCCAACAATATCTCACACGGACTACAACTCATTTTCCCCCCAAATTACTCTACTAACAACTCATTTCCCCCCCAAAAGAATTCACATCTTCACTCAGTCTCACCCTTATATAATCACCTCACTGCTCACACTAAAAGGACACAAAAAATCTCCCTGAATCCCTATAAAAATCCCCTTGAACCTCTCACTTAAAGCTCACCAGAAAAGCTCTTTAAACTTATCATTAAAGTTTAAGAGGGTTGAGCTCTTAGCCTCAACCTAACTCACTCACCGGAGAACCTCCAAAAAGAATCAGTGAAGGAGATAGACTGAGAGAAGAGTCAGAAGAAGAAAGAAGGAAAAGACTCAAGAAATTACCTGATATTGGTCAATGGAATTTCTCGTCAGAGCTTCAATCTTCGGAGAGGCTCTATTTAACGTTTCCCTTTATTTTTTGCTCTCATGTTATTGATGTATGCTTAGTTGATGATTTTCCTGAGCTAATTGGTGATTATATGTTGATTTGGGCTTGGATTTTAGGTTTAGGATTTGTGTATAAAATGCTCGATCTGGGGGTTCAAGTTGTTTTATAGTTGATTTTAGTGAGGATTCATGTTCAGGAGATCATTTTAGGTTAGGTTTGTATGGTTCATTTTTGGATTTGGTGATTTATGGGCAAATCTGGGTTTGAAGATGATGAACACCAAGCGGTGTTCATCGTGTTCTTCTTTTTTAACCCATTTTGATATGAATTTTTTTTAAAAAGGGAGTATCTTTTGCTAATGGAGAGAAAGAGAAAAAGCATAAAGAGATAGTGGAAATGGATATTTGAATTCCATGTGGGGTCTTAGATCTTTTACATCATTCTCCTCTTTCCTTCAGCGCTTCCACATAGTTGGCCGCCTGAGTGACCACCAGATGTATGTACCAGGGTGTTGACCTAGGGGTTTGCAGAAGGAGTTCTATGTACCCACATTACACCACCCTTGGATTTGCAGGTCCCCTTATCCAAGGGTTAGAGTTAAGTCACCCTGGTTGACTCATCTTCCCATGGTCAACCAGCGACTGAGCTTCTTAGAGGGCCTATCCTTTATTAGCACCCTCATTTCCATTTATCTTACAGTTTTTTTTCTTCTATTTATTTAGTATTAATTTTCATTTTTTGTGGTAAACCTTATTGGGCCTTGGGCCACACCCATGGATGTTTGTTGTACCCATACCCTTCACCTCAATTATGCACCTCCATCTATTTTTTTATTATTACTATTAAGTTAATTAATTAAATTTCATTTCTCATGGATGTCTCATGCATACTCATCATTCATTCACGATTAACGTCGATTAACAAACATCATAGATTCAAGGTTTTTGGTTAACCAAGCAGGTTTGGATTGAAGATTTTGGTATTATTTATCGTGTGGGTTGCAACCCTAATTCTGGATTTTAAGGGATCTTGTTTCTTGGCCTTCTTGCATGAACTGGGCTTCTAAACCCTAGTTGGGGGCCCATGATTTGAAATGTTGCTTATGGAGCTTTGTGTTTGATCCAAAACCCTATTCAGGGATAATTGGTGCTCAAGGGCCTGGCTTGGTTGATTTTGGGACTTGGGATTCATCAAAGTCCTAGCTATTGATCATTGAAGTACACCCATCATGTTGGTTTTCCTTGGTGGAGTGGGAACCCTAGTTGTGGCTCATGACATTGGTATGCCACTTGGGTTGATCACTGATTGGTGTGTGAATCTTGATGCTTGCTTGGCATTTAGGCGATTGCCCTAAGAAGCATGCTTGCAATCATATTTCACAACATGTTATCTTTGATCCATTGGTCAGTTAGGTCTTGATAGATGGTCCACTAGTCTTCGGTTCATTCAAATTTTGTTTCAATCATTTCACTCATTCAGTCCCCATTCAAACTTGTCAAGTCTTAGACTTTATTTCTTGATTCATTGGATTTCTACATTATTCATTTCCATCGGTCCACTCAATCTAGCCCACAGTCATTTTTCTTTTATCCATACAATTCAATATTATACAATACCATTCAAAATTCATTCAAGTTCAATTCAAATATCACTTCAATTCTTATTTGGTTCATTTCATTACAAGAAAATATCCATATTCATACAAAAACGTCATTTTGACCAAAATTTACAATAGTTGACTTTTGGTCAACGGTTCTCTTTTTGGTCAATCAGTTGACCAAAGTCAACTAACCCCCATTGACTTCCTAAGACATATTTCTATCCATCTTGCCTAGATTCATCTCCCAAAATCCATATTCTCCATTATTTTCTTTATTTGCCAAGCAACCTGGCCCATGGCCATGGGCCATGACCCAATACCAACTAAGTTGGACATGCCAATGTACCATTCAACATATCCCTGGTTGAACTGCAGCCACGCCTTGCTAAACCTTACCAAAACCTTGCTACCAGCCAAAGGGATCCAAGTACAAGTGGATACTCGCATGTGAAGCATTATGAACCTACATTTTATGGTCGATTACTTGCTAGTTTTTTCTTTATCTCTCGATGCATCTGTTCTAGTCCTCAAGTTTGGAGACGTTGGTATGATGCGTGAGGGCGTTTTGCTGGGAATATTGATGGATACACAGCCTTTACCCATTATTCACCCGTTTAGAGAGGATGAATTGTTTGCAGAGTACATGGACTGCTATTATAGTGACAGGACAGTCTTAGCTGGTCAAAAGGAGATGGAATCCATGGCTAGCTTTTGTGCATTCCATTTTTGGCAGCACATTTTCAAGGATAAGTGTCGGCTTGAACATTTAAAGGATGTTTTAAAGTCTGATAATGCATATCCCGACACACAGTTGATGCCTAAGCTTGGGGAAGATTGGTGTGCTTTTCATAATCTCTACCAATCATCTCTGCACCAGTGAGCACCTTCTCTTGGACTGGTTGAGGAACACATTCTTATAAGCTACTCCAAATGCCAATAAACGGGCCAAAGCTTGGCATGGAAGGGTATTGTCCAATACCGCAATGATGTCCCACTGCACTTTAAGAGGTTTCCAGACATTGCAATAGTTTGTCGCTGTGGCCGGGTACGTTCGTTCCATCGCAAGCACAACTATGATATGATACAACCGTCATGTCTTGCTTCGAGAAATAAAATGGAACCTATGAATCTAGTCTCTCGAGTTTAATACCTATCAACAAGCTTTCTCCTATTATTTCCCCAGCTATCTCGGTTAGCGATTGGTCTTCAGTGGCATCCACAACAACTTCAGTTCCTGAATTCATGTGTGACCGTTCGAGGTCCAGCATTGATAGGTTCTGGCAGTTGTTCTCAGACTCTTCATAGCGATTGAAGCTCAGAAAGGCAGAAGGCTCGGTGTCCCAGAATTATCAGTCCAACTACAAGGACTGCTTACATAGCAGCAGTGATCCTTCAACAAAACCAGTCAAGCGTATTGATAATGGTTTCACCGCACGTAACCATAGCAGTCGCTATGTTAACAAAGACCACTCCAAACCTGTTACACAAAAAAAAAACCGTTAAATAGCAGTATTCACGCATATTCATGACAAAAACAGTTCTGACTTACGACAAAGCATAAGAATTCACAATCGAACCTTCAATCAGAAGTAATTCTTGGAGATGTCGTTGCAATCCACAACATATAAAACTGAACCGTGAAATTCGTTGGAACCAATCACCGAACCAATCATCCCGAATGAACCCCTCTTCTGTGGACTTCTCGCACCTCCTCTCGACCGCCTTGACTCCATAACAAAACTACTTTCTACCAATGACACAAAGCCAACAACTATCAAACCATACACACGCCAGCAACAATATAGCAGGAACACCGCGATTGCATGAAAGATGCACCAAGCTGCAAAACACAAAACGAAGCGCATCAACGGCGTATCAAATAAGATAAGCGCGAGCTCAAAACGAAAGCATGTACGAGCTAACCGAAATGCAGCTACCAGAAGGCATAAAAGGTAGTGAAACCGCACAAGCTGCCCCATCTTTTCCTGCAGCAAACGCAACCATTGCACTAACTGGGCTCAACTCCAACCGGCAGAATCGCTTGCTCATTTAACTTCCTCCCTCGCATCTAACTGAACCTGCAAAAGAAGCTTAATATAATTCAATAATATGAATCTCCGGATAAGTTGGTTAGAGTGCATGACTTAAAGTATCCTGGTTTAGATGTTGCTTCGAAGTTGTCGACTCTGAGGTCCGAACTTGTTAAGGCCGGTTCATCTGCAATTATCGTCTCTGCGCTTGGTGAAATTGCGTGGCTGTTGGACTTAAGAGGCAGTGATATCCCATATTCACCTGTTATGTATGCATATTTGATTGTGGAGATTGGTGGAGCTAAATTATTTATCAACAATTCAAAAGCTACCGAAGAGGTGGATTCCCACTTGAAGAAAGCAAACATAGAGATCAGGCCATACAATTCAATTATATCAGAAATTGGAAATTTGGCAGCCCGCGATGCCGCTCTTTGGTCGGATACTTCCTTTGTTAATCCTGCTATTGTAAATGCCTATGAACCTGCCTGCGATAGATATTATCAGAACTACAAAAGCAAGCACAAAACTAGGAGCAAAGGTTTTGATAAATCAAATGAGAACTTGGGTGTCCCCTTTATTGTCTAGAAATTATCCCCTGTTTCTCTAGCAAAGGCCATAAAAAATAAAGTGGAGCTGAAAGGACTAAAATTGAAACATCGCAAGAACCAAACCCTTCTCAACAGTCAGGCAAAGCACCGGCAGCAAACTAACTTCCTGCATGAAAAGTCGCGGCAGAATTCTTCAAGAACTAAGCCATGAACCATTCAACCCTCAACCTCCTTCAAAATTGTGACAGAGCTAAAATTGAAACATTCCAACCTGCATACATATTGAACTTCATGATAAACATTCATATCAAGCATAATCATGCGGAGCATTAACAATAGATCCACATGAAGCATAGCAAGTTCATTACTCTAACAAATTCATGAAAACATGAACAAGCTAATGCACCAAAGTTCCAAAACGCAGCCGATACGAACTTCAAAAATACAGCAAGCAACCATGACACAAACGCTACTACCGCCGCTGCAAGCCAAAGCTGCAATTGAAAAATAACCAGCTGAAACATGCCGAACAGCATTCCTATTGGATCTTCAACTAATATACAAGACAATCCTCTTGTTCATGTTGCTAAGTCTAATTTGACTGGAAAGGTATTACCTGCTATCATTGGAGATAATGTCACTGTAGGTCACACTGTTGTGTTAGAAGGATGTATTGTTGAGGATGAGGCATTCATTGGAATGGGCGTGACCTTACTTGATGGTGTGTATGTTGAGAAACATGTCATGGTTGCTGCTGGAGATCTTGTCAAGCAGCATACCAGGATCCCCTGTGGAGAGGTTGAGGAGGTAATCCAGCAAGGTTCCTGAGGAAGCTTACAGAAGATAAAATGGCATTCTTCTCATAATCTGCCTTAAATTATTCCAATTTGGCTCAGGCTCATGCTGCTGAAAATGCAAAACCACTGGACGAGATTGAAATTGTGAAAGTTCTTGGCAAGAAGGTTGCTCGTCCTGGAGATGGTTCAGTACTCGGCGCTGTTCAAGACACACCTCCAGAGATTAACCTCCCTAAATAATGTTGTGGAAAGCCTGTTGCAGCTGATGTTGGGGGAAAGTTATATGGAAATATGCCGCTCATTTGATCAAACATTCAAAGACCATTTTGATGGCGTGCGACCCGGTGGTGATAAAATTTATACTGTCTTTGACAATCAGCTCCCATCTGCATTAAAAAGACTACAGCTTGACAAACAACCTTCAATGGAAAATCTAAGGAAGCTTATTATAGAAGCTGATGGGTACCAACCTCATCTTATAGCTCCAGAACAAGGATATTATTGTCTCATTGAATCCATTGTTGATGTGAATCATTCCCTACTAGAGGACCTAGTTCACAAAGTTGTTAGTGAGACTCGGGACTTGAAGAGCATGCTCTAGTGTAGAAACAGTCAAAGGGTTTTGCATGCTCTTATTCCATTTTATCCTTAGTGTAGAAATAGTCCAATTTTTGCATGTTCCCTTAGCTTTAGGTCTTAGAATTAATTCCAAACAAACACTAACCCTTTAGGTAGTTGTACACTTCTTTCAACTAATTTTTTCCCACCGATTAAGTTGATCAAAGTACACTTTGATTGACTAAACCCTTTGACTGTGCTTAATTTCCCAAAGCTTAGTCAAGTGATCAAAAGACCCTTGATCACTTGATAAAGCGAGTCCTTGTGATCAAGATGCTGGATATTGGATCTCCAAGTTCAATCAAGATTCAAAGATCAAGATCGAGAGTTCAAGTAATTCAAATCAGTATAAGACAGGACTATTATTCAAGCACTACAAAGGTAAAAAATCAACACTTGTTAATCATGAGCCAAGTTGTGTGCCATGAGTCTTAAGTAATAGAGAAGGAATGGGACTGAAGTATTCCTATCCCCATTATGAATATCTTTGGGTGTAGGACGAATGACCTGTTTTCTCATCGTATTCACCTCTATTCATAGACTTTAGCACAACTCAATTCTAGTTGGTTAACAAGCCTCTTCATCATTCAAAGACAACCATTCATCAGAGAAAGCTGCAAGGAGATTCAAATTCAACACTCATCGATTACGATGCGAATTGCACGTCATGAGCCTTAAGTAGTAGAGAAGGAATGAGACTGGAGTATTCCTACCCCCATTTTGAATATCTTTAGGTGCAGGACGAATGACCTGTTTGCTCACTATATTCGCCTCTATTCATATACTTTAGTGCAATTTAAATCAAATAATTGATAAGTCTTTCTACACAGATTGAAGATCAGACTTCCAACCTTTCAGGGTTTCTCTTTCTATCCTTTTGTTCTCCCAGTAAAACAAAAACCATTTTGTAAATAAACTCAAAAACAATTAACCCTACGATTAGGATTGTACGATATGAGCGTTAAGCAATGGAGAAGGAACGGGACTGGAGAATTCATACCCCTATTCTGAATATCTTTGGGTGCGGGACGAATGACCTAGTCTCTCACTGTGTTCATCTCCATTCATAGACTTTAGTACGATTCAAATCCTGACTCTCATTTCAGAATAAAAGCAAACTCGCCTCATCAAATTCAGTTTTGCCTTTGGGCTGCATTTTCTAGTTAAAACCTTTTTAGAAAAGACGTGTTACTTCCGTTCTACCGTGAATGACGCTTAAGCCTCCATGTGAGAGAAAGAAATGTATAATTGCTAGAGTGTGATCCGAGTTCATCCATTCTACCACAAACAGACAGGCGCTTAAAGCTCTCATGCTCGAGCATTCAAGCCAGTCGACAGTAGAACACGAACGTTAATACTGTCCACTAAAAACAATTGACCCATCAGTCCTAGCTCCACAAACTACGAAGCTCTGATTTTCTCATTGCACGAATGAGGATACGTAGGCATAAGGACCCAAATCCTTGGCGAGCACAATTATTTATAACCTTCATTTTCCTCACAGTTATTTATAACCTTCATTTCCTTTCATTTTTTTCACAATTATTTATTAACCCCCGTTCCATCCTTTATGCGAGTAATCTTCAGATCACAACACTTATTCTTGCAAAGAACATTCAAAACGGTTCCCATGGAGTACCAAGGATGTTTGGGGTGCTAATATCTTCCCCTTGCATAACCGACTTCCTTACCCATTTCTCTTTCCTCCGGGTTTTATCGATGTTTTCCCTTCCCTTAGGGGATAAATAAAGTTCGATGGCGACTCTGTTGTATCTTTAAGCGTGCGATGCGCTCGGGTATAATTCGCGTAGCTTCACACATTACACCACCCTTGGATCCGTAGGTCCCCCTATCCAAGGGTTAGAGTTGAGTCACCCTGGTTGACTCATCTTCCCTTGGTCAACCAACGATTGAGCTTCTTATAGGGCCTATCCTTTATTAGCACCCTCATTTCCATTTATCTTACAATTTTTTTCCTATTTATTTAGTATTAATTTTCATTTTTTGTGGTAAACCTTATTGGGCCTTAGGCCACACCCATGAATGTTTGTTGTACCCATACCCTTCACATCAATTATGCACCTCCACCTGTTTTTTTATTATTACTATTAAGTTAATTAATTAAGTTTCATTTTAATTAATTAATTAAATTTCATTTTAATTAATTAATTAAATCTCATTTTAATTAATTAATTTTGTTAATTAAAATTAATTGACTTAACTAATGATTGAATTCATTCTTTTAGTTAATTAATTTTAACTTATGACAATTAATTTTAATTAACTTAATTAATATATTTAATCAAATTTTAGTTAATTAATTAAATATTGCCCCTCTTGTTTAATTGTTATTTCCTTCATTATATATCTCTCATGATCATGCAATCCCACATATCATTCTTTCACTCCATTTAGAATTATATTTATTTTATTATTATTACTTGTTTATTTATTTAATTAGATAATTAAATTAAATAAATAATTAATGACGAAAAATAAATATGTTTTCTAAGTTAAAATCCATTGGTCCAACGCCAAATGGATCTTCAAAACCCGATTCACTTCAAACCAATTTCGTAATTCGCTTCGCAAATAAAAATGCTTGACCCAACATCAAACTCTTTTCTCAAAGAAAAATCAAAATGACTAACTCATACTTTGACCGTTTTCAAAAATAATATGGAAGAAAAAGGCTACTCAGGTGTAAGGTCCAGTCATACTCCCGAGTGTTAGACCCAAACCGTAATAGCTTGCAAGTCCAAATTCTCGTCTTCTACCAAAAATTCAAATGCGTCTTCCTTTCGCAATCAATTTAAAGAAAAAGACTACATGGGTGTAATGTTCAATCATAGTCCCGAATACTAAGCCCAGGCCGTAATAGCTTGCAACCCCAAGTGTTTGTCTTTCGCTCAAAACACTTGTAAATATTTCAAACTCTTTTATAACAAAATGGATTAAAAAAGATTACTTTTGTGTAATATCCAATCATAATACCAAGTATTAGACACAAGTCGTAATAGCTTGCAAGTTATAAATCATCGTCTTTCAACCCTAAAACTTCGAATACATCTAACTTATTTTCTCGTCCCCCACGCGATCAAAAACCTTTTCAAAAAGAACATTGTTTAGTTCGTTCTACCGCGATACAAACAAGCGCTTCAGCCTCCCCGCAAGCATACAAGTCAATGTTTAACCACTAGAGCGCGATCTAAATAACCGTTAATTAAAATAAACCAACCAATACATAGTTTTTTTATGCAGAACTACATAATTTTGAAGTCCTCATTTACCTGATGATACATAGGAGCGAGACCCGCAATCTAAACTCTTTTTTTTTATCATTATTGAATACAAACTCACACACACCTACTGCATGCAAAAGACCAATGCAAACTAAACTCTTCCAAGCACAAGCTCAAACACACTTCAACAATCTAAACTCTTCCAAGCACAAGCTCAAACACACTTCAACAATCTAAACTCTTCCAAGCACAAGCTCAAACACACTTCAAATATATCAGTTTTCAATCAGAAATAAAAAACTCAGTTTGCCCTAAACAACATTAATCAACATAATGCACAAAATGAAAAACTAAGTTTAGAAAATGCCCTAATCAAACACATGAAGAAAGTGAACGGTAACGATAGAGAAGAGAAATACCTTAAAGGTGACGGTAACGATGGAGAAGAAAGTGAACAGTGACGGTGGAAGAGGATAACGCAGTGAACGTGAACGGTGAGGGAGGGAGAACGAACAGCGACGATGACGGTGAGGGAGGGAGAACGAACGGATGACGAGAGTAATCGCAGTAGACGGTGGACGCAGTAGAGAGAAAACCCAGTTACGTAAACGAAATAGCTTATGGAGAGGGAAAATAAAGAGACATGCAGTATATGTTATAATTTTAATGTTTACTAAAGGGGACCTTAGAGGGCGCTTTTTTAAAAAAAGCGCCCTCTAAAGGGGACCTAAGAGGGCGCTTCTGAAAGCGCTCTCTAAGGCTTTCCAAAAGCGCCTTCTAAACTGGAAATGTACATGGACTTAGAGAGCGCTTTTTCAAAAGCGCCCTCTAAGGGTAACCTTAGAGGGCGCTTTCACAAAAGCGCCCTCTATTGTTGTCCCTCCATTTTTTTTTGGCTTCACTTTAGAGGGCGCTTTGTTACAAAAGCGCCCTCTAAAGGGGGTCTAAGAGGGCGCTTATAAAAGCGCTCTCTAAGGCTTTCCAAAAGCGCCTTATAAACTGGAAATGTACATGGACATAGAGAGCGCTTTTTTAGAAGCGCCCTCTAAGGTTACCCTTAGAGGGCGCTTTCAATAAAGCGTCCTCTATTGGTGTCCCTTCATTTCCTCATTATTTTTTCGCTTCACTTTAGAGTGCGCTTTGTTACAAAAGCGCCCTCTAAAGTGCGCTGTCTATTCTAGTAGTATGCTCCTTATTTTTTCTCTTCACTTTAGAGTGCGCTTTTGTAATAAAGCGCCCTCTAAGGGGCGCTGTCTATTCCAGTTTTTGGCGTAGTGGTAGTGATGAACCGTTGATTTGACCCTAATTGGGATGTTGAATGCTGAAAAATTGTGTTGGATAAGTTGTGTTAAAACTGAAAGTGAATCTGTAATTGGATGGGTAGTGATTTTCCGAAAACGTAGCTTCTTACGGAATTGGAATCGGAGGTCCGGAAGTCCTCCAACGGCGGAAAATGCGGAGAATTCTGCATTCTGCTTCGTGTTAGCGCAGGAACAGCTTTCTGTCTTGCGTTAACCGGTTAACCCAGGGTGTTAACCGGTTAACACTGTTATGAATTGTGAAAAATTGTTGTTCTGTCTGCGTTAACCGGTTAACCCAGGGCGTTAACCGGTTAACACTGTTAAAATTGGCCAGGAAGCGTGTTCTGTCCTGCGTTAACCGGTTAACCCAGGGCGTTAACCGGTTAACACTGTTGGAAATTGGAAAAATTGATATTTTAATGTTGTGAACATAATTGGTGATTGGCCTATATCGGTGTGTGATATAGTAGGGATTATTTCCCGTTGTTTTGAGTAGGATAGGTATTAGTAGAGTGTGCTAATACTGTGACTGAATTATTTGGCATGACATAATATGATTATGTGATAAATATGCTGATGATGTGTGAAAATATGCATAATGTTGTGAATGTATATATTATGTATGTAATTGTGGATGGACTGTTTTATGGCTTAGAGTGTGAGCATATGTCCATTGTGGATTGTTGTTGATGTTGCATGCTAGGTGATTTGGCATAGCATAATGTGGCCTTTATGGTGGTAGCTAATTCCCATGGTGAGGAATTAGTGATGTTAGTCATTTTGGACTGTTGTTGATGTTTGCATGCTAGGTGATTAGCGTGCATAGCATGGCTCTTGGGGTGGTAGCTAATTCCCATGGTGAGGAATTAGTGATGTGAGTCACTAGGTCTCAAATGAGTGGGACTAGTGAGCTTGGTAGCCGTACCTGGATTTGGTCGGTGAAGTTGAACTATATGTTCACGAATAGTTGGTACCGCATGCATGGAGTCTCATTGCATAATGTAGGTATGGCGTATAATATGAATGGATGTATTCCAATATTATACGTGTGTTTTGTGTTGGTGTTGAGTATGAATTGAGATTATACGTGTGCTTTATGTTGGTGTTGAGTATGATGTTTGAGTTGATGTGCCGTTACTGAATGTGTGTTATGATTAGGGTGATGAAATGTGTTAAATTACTTAACATTGCATGATATTTTATAATGCTTATTATATCGATTGAGGAACTCACCCTTACAACTATTTTTCAGGTAACGAGCAGTGATTGAGTAGGAGCTAGTGCTTGAAGTCTAGTGTAGTTCCTTAGTGGGTCATGCTCTGGTAGATGTGACATCGGGATGGGATGTTTTAAATGTTTTATTGTTGGTTGTGAACCAGTTTACATGTAATATGCTACATGTTTTGCATGATTGATTTAATCTCTATCCGCTGCGTATTGTGCAAATGCTTTATGTTTTGAATTAATAAAAGAGCATGGCAGTTATCATGATGAATGGTGTGAAGTAATTGTGTGACACCCTTAATTGCATATTTACTCTGATTGATATATGTTGTTATTTTAATTAAACTTTTGGGGTATTTTAGAAGGGTGTTACATTAGTGGTATCAGAGCATAGTCGGTCGAGTCGAGTCGTAATTATTCTGTTTCCCTGTATGTGATAGGTGTTGTGTAACCCTATCCGTACTTATTGTTTAGCTTGTTGGGTTTTCAGAATAGAGATGGCTGGAAGAGGTAGAGATGATGTTGCGATTGCTGAGGCTCTGGGTATGCTAGTTGGAGTACTTGGAGGGAATCCGAATATTGTGGGAATGGGAACTGCTCGTCAACTGAGTGAGTTCCAGAAGAACAATCCTCCAATGTTCAAGGGAGCATACGATCCAGATGGTGCTCAGAAGTGGTTAAAGGAGATCGAGAGGATCTTCCGAGTGACTGAGTGTGCCGATAACCAGAAGGTCAGGTTCGGTACGCATATGCTGTCAGAGGAAGTAGATGATTGGTGGGTTGCTACCCGCACTGAGTTGGAAGCTGCTGGGAGTGCTGAGATCACTTGGGCGGTGTTCAGAGAGAGATTCCTGAGGAAGTACTTTCCAGAGGATGTCAGAGGAAAGAAAGAGATAGAGTTCTTAGAATTGAAGCAGGGCAATCGGTCTGTTACTGAGTATGCTGCTAAGTTCACAGAGCTGTCGAAGTATTACACTCCCTATGATGAGGCTACTGGAGAATTTTCAATATGTGTGAAGTTTGAGAACGGGTTGCGTCCCGAGATCAAGCAGGCTATTGGGTATCAGCGGATTAGAGTGTTTTCTGATTTGGTTGACTGTTGCAGGATTTTTGAACAGGATACCAAGGCTAGAGCGGAGAGCTATCAGTAGAGGGTTGATAGGAAAGGCAAGAATCAGAATGATCGTGGGAAACCGTATGCAGCTGGCAAAGGTTTCCAGAGACAGAGTGGGATGAGAAGACCTAGTGGGGGAGACTCCAGTGCCCCTGCTAAGTGTTATAGATGTGGTCAGGCTGGACATCGTATCCATGAGTGTACCAGTACTGAGAAGAAGTGTTTCAAGTGTGGAAAAGGTGGTCACTTGGCTGCAGAGTGCCGGTTGAAGACTGTGACTTGTTTCAACTGTGGAGAGGTGGGTCATATCAGTCCACAGTGTCCTAAGCCGAAGAGAGAGAACCAGTCGGGAGGCAAGGTCTTTGCTTTATCGGGTTCGGAGACTTCTGCAGATGATCGTTTGATCCGAGGTACGTGTTATATTAATGGCTTTCCTCTTGTAGCTATTATTGACACAGGTGCGACTCATTCCTTTATATCTTTGGATTGTGCTGTGAAACTTAAATTAGAGATATCTGAGATGCATGGAAGTATGGTGATTGATACTCCTGCGAAGGGTTCAGTGACTACTACTTCAGTTTGTTTAAATTGTCCTTTGAGTATTTTTGGTAGAGACTTTGGGATGGACCTTGTGTGTCTTCCACTAGTGCAGATTGATGTTATCTTGGGTATGAACTGGTTGGTGTTTAACCGAGTCTATATCAACTGTTTTGATAAGACTGTGATCTTTCCTGAGATTGAGGAAGAAAAGAGTTTGTTTCTATCAGCAAGGCAGGTGAATGAGGCAGTAGTAGATGGAGCAGAGTTGTTTATGCTGTTAGCGACTTTGGAGGCTAAAGATAAACTGGTGATTTGCGATCTAGCCGTGGTGTGTGATTTTCCTGATGTGTTTCCTGAAGAAGTGAATGAATTACCGCCAGAGCGTGAAGTTGAGTTCTCGATTGATTTGGTACCTGGTACTAGGCCGATATCGATGGCTCCGTACCGTATGTCTGCTGTTGAGTTAACTGAATTGAAGAGTCAGTTGGAAGATCTGTTGGATAAGAAATTTATTCGTCCGAGTGTGTCGCCGTGGGGTGCACCAGTGTTGTTAGTTAAGAAGAAAGAAGGTACTATGAGGTTGTGTGTGGACTACAGGCAACTGAATAAAGTGACGATCAAGAATCGGTATCCTTTGCCGAGGATTGATGATTTGATGGATCAGTTGGTTGGTGCGAGTGTGTTCAGCAAAATAGATTTGAGATCGGGGTATCATCAGATACGTGTGAAAACTGAGGATATTCAGAAGACTGCTTTTAGAACAAGGTATGGACATTATGAGTATTCTGTAATGCCTTTTGGTGTGACTAATGCGCCTGGAGTATTTATGGAGTATATGAATAGGATTTTCCATCCATACCTAGACAAGTTTGTTGTGGTGTTTATTGACGATATTTTGGTGTATTCGAAATCTGAAGAAGAGCATGCTGAACATTTGAGAGTGGTTTTAGGAGTTCTACGAGAAAAGAAGTTATTTGCTAAATTGTCTAAGTGTGAATTTTGGTTAGAAGAGGTTAGTTTCCTTGGTCATGTGATTTCAAGAGGTGGTGTTGTTGTTGATCCTTCTAAGATAGAAGCGGTATCTAAGTGGGAAGCTCCGAAGTCAGTTTCTGAGATAAGGAGTTTTCTTGGACTTGCAGGTTATTATAGGAAATTCATTGAGGGATTTTCTAAGTTGGCATTACCGTTGACGATGTTGACTAGAAAGGGGCAAGCGTTTGTTTGGGACTCAAAATGTGAAGAAGGTTTCCAAGAGTTAAAGAGAAGGTTAACTACTGCTCCTATTCTGATATTACCAAGTCCATCGGAACCATTTGAGGTTTACTGTGATGCTTCATTGTTGGGTTTGGGTGGTGTTTTGATGCAGAATAAGCAGGTTGTAGCTTATGCTTCGAGACAACTGAAGGTTCATGAGAGGAACTATCCGACACACGATTTAGAGTTGGCAGCTGTGGTATTTGTTCTGAAGTTATGGAGGCATTACTTGTACGGGTCAAGATTTGAGGTTTTCAGTGACCATAAAAGTTTAAAGTATTTGTTTGATCAGAAAGAGCTGAATATGAGACAGAGGAGATGGTTAGAGTTTCTGAAGGATTATGGCTTTGGTTTGAATTACCATCCGGGTAAAGCAAACGTAGTGGCTGATGCATTGAGTCGGAAATCATTGCATATGTCTATGTTAATGGTTAAGGAATTGGATTTAATTGAGCAGTTTAGAGACTTGAGTTTGGTGTGTGAGAGTACTCACAATAGTGTTAAATTGGGAATGTTGAAGTTAACGAGTGGTATTCTGGATGAGATTAGAGAGGGTCAGAAATCCGATGTGCTTTTGGTTGATAAGTTGACTTTAGTAAATCAAGGTCAAGGTGGTGAATTCAGAGTTGATGAGAATGGTGTTTTGAAATTTGGTAATCGGGTGTGTATTCCGGATGTTACCGAACTTAAGAAGAGTATTCTTGAGGAAGGACATTGTAGTGGCCTGAGTATTCATCCTGGAGCTACGAAGATGTATCATGATTTGAAAAAGTTATTTTGGTGGCCGGGAATGAAAAGAGAAATTGCGAGTTTTGTTTATTCTTGTTTGACTTGTCAGAAGTCAAAGATTGAGCATCAGAAGCCGTCTGGGCTAATGCAACCGTTGGCTATTCCAGAGTGGAAGTGGGATAATATCAGTATGGATTTTGTTTCTGGTTTACCGAGGACAATTAAGAATTTTGAAGCTATTTGGGTGATTGTCGACAGATTGACAAAATCGGCTCATTTCATTCCGATCAGAATGGATTATCCGTTAGAGAGATTAGCCGAGTTGTATATTGAGAAGATTGTAAGTTTGCATGGTATTCCGTCGAGTATTGTTTCGGACAGAGATCCTAGATTTACATCGAAGTTCTGGGAAGGTTTGCAGAGGGCTTTGGGAACTAAGCTGAGATTGAGTTCTGCATATCATCCGCAGACTGATGGTCAGACTGAGAGGACGATTCAGTCACTAGAGGATCTTTTGAGGGCTTGTGTTTTGGAAAAGGGAGGTGCTTGGGATTGTTACTTACCTTTGATTGAGTTTACCTACAACAATAGTTTTCATTCGAGCATTGGTATGGCACCGTTTGAAGCTTTGTATGGTAGGAGATGTCGGACGCCTTTATGTTGGTATGAGTCCGGTGAGAGTGTTGTGGTTGGACCGGAGATTGTTCAACAGACTACGGAAAAGATTAAGATGATTCAGGAGAAGATGAGAATTGCTCAGAGTCGTCAGAAGAGTTATCACGACAAGAGAAGGAAGTCACTTGAGTTTCAAGAGGGGGATCATGTGTTTCTCCGTGTTACTCCGATAACTGGAGTTGGTCGAGCTTTGAAGTCGAAGAAGTTGACACCTCGATTTATTGGTCCTTATCAGATTTTGGAGAGGATAGGGGAGGTAGCTTATCGTATCGCTTTACCGCCGTCACTTGCGAATTTGCATGAGGTTTTTCATGTGTCTCAGTTGAGGAGGTACATTCCTGATCCGTCGCATGTAGTCCAAATAGATGATGTACAGGTGAGAGATAACCTGACTGTTGAAACATCACCTATGAGGATCGAGGATCGAGAGTTGAAGCAGTTGCGGGGTAAAGAGATTGCTTTGGTAAAGGTAGCTTGGGGAGGACCAGCAGGTGGCAATGTGACTTGGGAACTTGAGAGTCAGATGAAGGAGTCTTATCCGGAGTTATTCGCTTGAGGTATGTTTTCCAGGACGAAAACTCTTTTAGTGGGGGAGAGTTGTAACACCCCGATAAAAATAAGATAATTATTTAATTTAAGTTAATATTATATTTATTAATTTAATTAAATAATTAGAATTATTGGATTATTATTATTATTATTATTGGAATAATAATTATTGGAAAATATATATAAGTTGGAAATAAGAAAAAGAGTCCCATTTGGTAAAGAAAGGGTTTCACGTGAAAAGCAGAGAAGCGGCTGAAAAGAGGAAAAGGGCAAAGAGACAGAGCAAGAGGAAGAAGGTTGGAGAAGAGAAAAGCTTGAAGCTTAAAGATTCGCCGGATTAACTCAGGTAAGGGGGGGTTTATCGTCGTTTAATGGGTATTATGGGTTAACATGTAATGGGTACACTACGCCAAATAAGGGAAAAGAGGGCGCTTTTTTTGGCCTATAACAGCGCTTTTAAGCGCCCTCTAATCTGGCGCTGGCATAGGTAAAGACAGCGCTTTGTTTTCTTGGAGAAAGCGCTGTCTAAAGTGGCCACATTATAGTGCGCTTCCAGAAAAAAGCGCCCTCTGGAGTGGTCCATAAAGGGACACCTTAGAGGGCGCTTTCTGGAAAAAGCGCCCTCTAAAGTTGTCAATGTAAAGTGTTTAGAGGGCGCTTTCAGGAAAAAGCGCCCTCTAAAGTTTTCAATGTAAAGTGTTTAGAGGGCGCTTTCAGGAAAAAGCGCCCTCTAAAGTTGTCAATGTAAAGTGTTTAGAGGGCGCTTTCTGGACAAAGCGCCATCTAAAGTTGACAATGTAAAGTGTTTAGAGGGCGCTTTCAGGAAAAGCGCCCTCTAAAGTTGTCAATGTAAAGTGTTTAGAGGGCGCTTTCTGGACAAAGCGCCCTCTAAAGTGTTAGTTATTTTAAAAAAAATTGTTTGAAAAACAGTGGATATTTAATTGGTAACCTGTAAAGCGCAAAAGTGTTGTAATTCATATTGGTAACCTGTAACCTGTAAAGCGCATGCTGCAAAAGTGTAAAATTCATATTGATTTCATCCTTTAATCCAATGTTATACAACATTAATCCATTGATATATACAACATGAATCCATTTATATACAACATTAATCCTCCATATATACAACATTAATATATGATTCTTTGATCAACAATATACAACAACATCATGATTTAGTAAAATTACAACAACAATATACAACATATATACAACAACAACATACAACAACAACATTCCATACATATATGTACAACAATATACAACCTAGCTATATGATTCTTTGATCAACAATGAATTGACACAATTCATCCTTGATTTCATCCAAATGAGCTCTTGAGTATGTCTTGTATTCCTCAAAGTACTACAATTAAGAGAATAAAAAATATTCATGATTTAGTAACAAATTAGATGAAATATCCGATAGTATTAAAATAAACCCTAAGTTATTATTCCATACCATTTTTGGGATGTCTATACGATTCAACACAATGATGTCTCTCATAAATCTCATTACAAAAAATCCGCAATCGACCGAATTATTTTGCTGAGGACACTACACAGAAAAACAAACAATATATATATATATATATATATATATATATATATATAGTTAATTTCTTACAAACACTATTATAAGCAAAAAAACAAACACTATTATAAGCAAAAATAAGATACTTAATATATACCTGAACTCTGATCCAGGTAATGTCCTTCCTATTGCGGTATTTCTTTTTCAATCTAAATTTTAGTATTGCCCTAACAAAATAAAAACGTATATTGAGATCAATCTGACAGACATAATTAAATATACAAATACACACGAATATTTAAGGGAATTTCACTTACGCGTCAACCGTCTTCTTCATATTCGGATATTTCGTCCAATCACCCGATAAAGAATCGAGATAATACACTATTAGTCTCGAAAGATCCATAGCAACCAACACCCAGTGACCACTGTAAAATAAAACAAAAATTTAGATAATTGAAAATTTTCTACGTAAAAGATATACATAGATTAGAATGAAATTATTAGGAAGAAAATCTAACCCGTTGCCAGAATTAAACGGTATAAAATACAATTGGGTGTATTATCATCGGCCTCCATGAATCTCTCGACTAGATCATTCTTTACGGATGTTGGATTATTCGTTATTAACGTTGCATTGAAACGGGAAGCAGCAATAAACTTGAAACGGTTACACAATTCAGTTCCCCGCATCAATGTTACATACATATACCTTAAATAGAAACATAATAAACATTAGACTACTCATTGAAATGTGTAAATAAATTGTTCAACTAAGTAAATTATAGATTGATCGGAGTACCATATGTATGTATGAATGACAGCGATGCCCAATTCGGTGTGTTCAAAAAGTTGTTGGAAGTCCTCCTTTCCAATTATTTCGAAATGAGCAGCTCCGAAAACACCTTCATCAAAATTTATAGTACGAATGGCCCCCTCATGCATAATATCGGACTCCTCCACCATTTTCTCAAGACGCATCAAAATTTGAGATTTTGTCCCGGACGTCGTTGGAATATCCTTCGTTGGAATATCCTTCGTAGGAATATCCTTCGTTGGAATATCCTTACCAGCTTTTTTCAACTTTCGACCGGGAACCTAAAAATTCATATAAATTAAATCATGACTTTTTGTGATGCAACAGAATCGTTGTGTATATAATTCAATGGGTATATATATTTGTACCTCTTTTTGAGATGCAACCGACTCGATGCGTCTTGAAATCCCTTTACCAGCTTTAGGGGTGGGTCTTGTAGGAGTCTAACATTACCATGTAATAAGGATTGATTAAATATCATAATTGTAGCTGAATTGAAATGTGAATACTAAATATTCATAATCATTTAGAACATATATACCTCGGCATCAGGGAAAATTAGATCTGACGGCCAACCAACAAAGGATCCGACTGCATCTTGCATCAACGTTGTCTCTGAAACAACGTCAGGTAATGGTAGACGGGCGTCCGTATCGAATACGAGGTCAACCGAAACTTTCATAAATCCCACCGGGAGGGGATTATGGTGAAGTAATTCACCCGAAGTATTGTGCACTTTTCCCTTGCCAACCATGCGATAAGTTGGTGACGATAGATACAACTGACAAGGTGAAATGCCCTAAACCAATAATAAATGTTATTGTTAACTTGTATATGTGTCAAGTAAAAAAGTGCTATTTTAATTTCATAATAACATATATAATTACCTCGGGAAATTTCGGTTGATGATTGATACTAGCTCGGTCACTAGTATCTTTTGCCTCGGAAGCGCACCTTTCCTCTCTATACCTTGCATTCTCGTTTTGCAGTTGGAGTACTTGTGCCCTTAACTCCGCCAAGGTCTCCATCACCTCTTTGTTGGTAGGATGTTTTGTTTTTGTTTTTTTATAAAATGACGACGGAGTCACACCAAAACCCTTACCCCTCACACGACCGAAATACTCAGGAACATTTAGTACTCGACTAAGTACGCTCCTGCAATCCTGGACCTCGGTTGAAGGTACGGTTTGGGATAAAGTCTCCTGAAATATTATTAGAGGAGATTAAAAATGAATTATATGTCTAACAAAATTTTCGATATAATTAAAGAAATAATGTTTCATATACTTACACATTCGTCATAAACATTTTGGACCGCTTCAACGACAGCCCCATCCTTCCCAACCCGAGCAGCCTTCCATAATACGTGCTCCGGAAGAGATGTTGCGTCACTTTTCTCCTCGGCTAGCTACACATTGAATTAGATTATAAGATCATCAATTATAACATATTGTGACAATGTATAAGCTCATAGCATTTGAATATACTCACAATTCTTTGTTGTAACCGTGCATAACCCGTACGCCCTTTTTTGTACGGATACGCGGGTTTTGATGCCCTTTTCCTATTTATGTCGCTTACTTCCTGGATAAAAAAGTTTAAGGCATATTAGAACCAAGTAACTTAACAATTGTATAATAGCATAATTAATAGACATTACATGGAATTTTTCGTTTCTTCGTTTGGCGACAAAGTTATCCCATTCATCGGCTGAAATAATCGCGGCATACTTCATTGGCCGTTCTCCTTCAACAAATTTTCCTTCCTCATCCTTGAGAAATTTGTTGCACAAAAAGGATCGAAATCCTCGGAGTCTTTTTCCGGCCAATTGAATACAATATTTTTGCCGGCTTTCATCGATGTGAAAGGATCTCTAAAAAACATACAAATGGAGTGTGTTATTATAAAGTAATATTATAACAATATATGGTTAACAAATAGTCAACAAAAAAAACATATAACAATATATGGTAAGTACCTTTATCTCCGACCATATTTTTTCCTTGCCAACCTTCAAGTCCGGACTTCTCCAATTATCACATGTAATCGGAATATGTTGGCGAACAAGGAAACCAATGTAACTTGCCAACATTGAACCGTTAGGCTCAATTAGTTGGTCTTCAGCACTCCAATGTACTTCAAATTTTACACCCTTGTCTCTTGCACGAATGATTGACTTCATAACAGTCAATCCTCGTTTGATTTCTTTTTCAATATTATTACGTGATTCATTCGCGGCATTGGTATCGTCTTGGTTAGCCATTTTATCTGTAATATAGAAATGATTCAATAAGACCCAAGTAAGACAATGATTCAATACGTGAACACATTCATATACCAATGCATGCAACAATCTAAACTCTTTTTTTTTATCATTATTGAATACAAACTCACACACACCTACTGCATGCAAAAGACCAATGCAAACTAAACTCTTCCAAGCACAAGCTCAAACACACTTCAACAATCTAAACTCTTCCAAGCACAAGCTCAAACACACTTCAACAATCTAAACTCTTCCAAGCACAAGCTCAAACACACTTCAAATATATCAGTTTTCAATCAGAAATAAAAAACTCAGTTTGCCCTAAACAACATTAATCAACATAATGCACAAAATGAAAAACTAAGTTTAGAAAATGCCCTAATCAAACACATGAAGAAAGTGAACGGTAACGATAGAGAAGAGAAATACCTTAAAGGTGACGGTAACGATGGAGAAGAAAGTGAACAGTGACGGTGGAAGAGGATAACGCAGTGAACGTGAACGGTGAGGGAGGGAGAACGAACGGCGACGATGACGGTGAGGGAGGGAGAACGAACGGATGGCGAGAGTAATCGCAGTAGACGGTGGACACAGTAGAGAGAAAACCCAGTTACGTAAACGAAATAGCTTATGGAGAGGGAAAATAAAGAGACATGCAGTATATGTTATAATTTTAACGCCCTCTAAAGGGGACCTAAGAGGGCGCTTCTGAAAGCGCTCTCTAAGGCTTTCCAAAAGCGCCTTCTAAACTGGAAATGTACATGGACTTAGAGAGCGCTTTTTCAAAAGCGCCCTCTAAGGGTAACCTTAGAGGGCGCTTTCACAAAAGCGCCCTCTATTGTTGTCCCTCCATTTTTTTTTGGCTTCACTTTAGAGGGCGCTTTGTTACAAAAGCGCCCTCTAAAGGGGGTCTAAGAGGGCGCTTATAAAAGCGCTCTCTAAGGCTTTCCAAAAGCGCCTTATAAACTGGAAATGTACATGGACATAGAGAGCGCTTTTTTAGAAGCGCCCTCTAAGGTTACCCTTAGAGGGCGCTTTCAATAAAGCGTCCTCTATTGGTGTCCCTTCATTTCCTCATTATTTTTTCGCTTCACTTTAGAGTGCGCTTTGTTACAAAAGCGCCCTCTAAAGTGCGCTGTCTATTCTAGTAGTATGCTCCTTATTTTTTCTCTTCACTTTAGAGTGCGCTTTTGTAATAAAGCGCCCTCTAAGGGGCGCTGTCTATTCCAGTTTTTGGCGTAGTGGTAGTGATGAACCGTTGATTTGACCCTAATTGGGATGTTGAATGCTGAAAAATTGTGTTGGATAAGTTGTGTTAAAACTGAAAGTGAATCTGTAATTGGATGGGTAGTGATTTTCCGAAAACGTAGCTTCTTACGGAATTGGAATCGGAGGTCCGGAAGTCCTCCAACGGCGGAAAATGCGGAGAATTCTGCATTCTGCTTCGTGTTAGCGCAGGAACAGCTTTCTGTCTTGCGTTAACCGGTTAACCCAGGGTGTTAACCGGTTAACACTGTTATGAATTGTGAAAAATTGTTGTTATGTCTGCGTTAACCGGTTAACCCAGGGCGTTAACCGGTTAACACTGTTAAAATTGGCCAGGAAGCGTGTTCTGTCCTGCGTTAACCGGTTAACCCAGGGCGTTAACCGGTTAACACTGTTGGAAATTGGAAAAATTGATATTTTAATGTTGTGAACATAATTGGTGATTGGTCTATATCGGTGTGTGATATAGTAGGGATTATTTCCCGTTGTTTTGAGTAGGATAGGTATTAGTAGAGTGTGCTAATACTGTGACTGAATTATTTGGCATGACATAATATGATTATGTGATAAATATGCTGATGATGTGTGAAAATATGCATAATGTTGTGAATGTATATATTATGTATGTAATTGTGGATGGACTGTTTTATGGCTTAGAGTGTGAGCATATGTCCATTGTGGATTGTTGTTGATGTTGCATGCTAGGTGATTTGGCATAGCATAATGTGGCCTTTATGGTGGTAGCTAATTCCCATGGTGAGGAATTAGTGATGTTAGTCATTTTGGACTGTTGTTGATGTTTGCATGCTAGGTGATTAGCGTGCATAGCATGGCCCTTGGGGTGGTAGCTAATTCCCATGGTGAGGAATTAGTGATGTGAGTCACTAGGTCTCAAATGAGTGGGACTAGTGAGCTTGGTAGCCGTACCTGGATTTGGTCGGTGAAGTTGAACTATATGTTCACGAATAGTCGGTACCGCATGCATGGAGTCTCATTGCATAATGTAGGTATGGCGTATAATATGAATGGATGTATTCCAATATTATACGTGTGTTTTGTGTTGGTGTTGAGTATGAATTGAGATTATACGTGTGCTTTATGTTGGTGTTGAGTATGATGTTTGAGTTGATGTGCCGTTACTGAATGTGTGTTATGATTAGGATGATGAAATGTGTTAAATTACTTAACATTGCATGATATTTTATAATGCTTATTATATCGATTGAGGAACTCACCCTTACAACTATTTTTCAGGTAACGAGCAGTGATTGAGTAGGAGCTAGTGCTTGAAGTCTAGTGTAGTTCCTTAGTGGGTCATGCTCTGGTAGATGTAACATCGGGATGGGATGTTTTAAATGTTTTATTGTTGGTTGTGAACCAGTTTACATGTAATATGCTACATGTGTTTGCATGATTGATTTAATCTCTATCCGCTGCGTATTGTGCAAATGCTTTATGTTTTGAATTAATAAAAGAGCATGACAGTTATCATGGTGAATGGTGTGAAGTAATTGTGTGACACCCTTAATTGCATATTTACTCTGATTGATATATGTTGTTATTTTAATTAAATTTTTGGGGTATTTTAGAAGGGTGTTACACTAATACCTTTCCTTGACATAATCGGCTCCTGAACCCGAATTTGGTTGCGACAACCATCTTCTCTTTCTCTTAAGAGTTTTATTGATATTTTCTGTTTTCTTCTTTGGAATAAATAAAGTTTTGTGGCGATTTTGTTCAATAATTTCCGCGAGCGTGCAAACACTCACTTTCTTCTATCTTTTGCCTTTGTTATATCATATGTGTTACGTTATTGTTATCCTATATATGTTGTACAATTTCCATGAGCTATTGATACAGATACTCTGATTGCTTTAGACACATTACGGGAAAGACTATATACTCAATTCTAGAGGAGAAACATAAGATATGATGATGGTTGCGTAGTGTGGATCCAGGAGACATATTTCTCGTTAAGGCCGACACGAAAACCTCACTTAGAATAGATCATTTTAAGAATATTATCACCCAGCAAGTAATTTGCCATAAGCTTCAATATTTTAATTAGGGTTCATGACTCGAAGAGTCTTTTGTAGAGCATTGAATCCCTTTGGCCTTAGCTCACTTTGTGAAGAAGAAAATATGGTTATGAGAGAGAGAGGTTCTTATTGTTGAGCAAATCTTTCAAAATGATTAAGAGAGAGATGAAAAAAATAGGATTGAAATAAATTTTAAAGAAAGAGGAAAAAATTAAGACACACACGACGAAATGGGATTGCAAGATAAGTGAGAGAAATAGTTGATTAAACATTGACATTTGTTCTTTTTGTATATATAATTAAATTGGGCACATAAGAATAATTAAGACTTAATTGTAACATTTTATTTTTGTGGTTAGATAGTGTATGAATAAATGAAATTAAAACATTATATATTTATGTTACCAATGTCAATATTCTATATTTTTGAGATTATTGATGTTAAAGTATTAATGTTATATCATAGGGTGTCTTAGTGCATAACGAATATATTATTTTAATTTTAATTATTTATATTATTCTAATTGCCTAACTATTCTCCTATGAAATCTTGATAGTGCCAGATGGCAAACAATGGTAGCATCCTCGTACATCCACGTGTACAACGTTGTCACCTTAAATTCCTCTCTTTTTTCCACAAGATTGCATGTAACGTGTAACCATTCACCGCCGCCAAAACTTCAACTTGTCCATAACACAGTCCACATTCCAATAAAAAAACTTCCATACCCACGTACCCCGTTATTGGATTTGAACTCCATTTTCTTTCTCCATGGCTCTTCATATAAACGGTGGTTGTTTTACGATAATGGGTCACTCCAGAATTCGAAGAATAAGAGCTGTTGCTTCAGAGGGTTCTTCAACTCTTAAGACAGTTGAAGACAAGGTGAAATTGGGTGGCTCTGATTTGAAGGTAACTACAATTGGAATTGGTGCTTGGTCATGGGGTGATACTACTTACTGGAACAATAATCAATGGAATGGTAACTTTTTTTTTGTGTTCCTTTATTATGCATGGAAACTTTGAGTTGCATTGCACAAATCAGTAAAAACCAATTCAATGTTGGTTTTTAAATTAATAATTAGAATTCTATATGTTTCTTGTTTTCGAAATTCTTTTTCTAATCTTTACACAAGGATCATTAGTTAGCAATCATCATGGTCGCGGATGTGTTGCGGTTGTGGCAAGTGCGGTAGTTACACTTAATGTTAATATATTCCGGTGTATTTCAAAAACCTTCCAATCAAACTTAGGTTATGTTTGGACTGATGGACTAGAATCAAACTAGGAAAATAAAAAATCATAGTGGAATGGAGTAGAGCATAACAATGGAACGAGATTTTATTATTTTTTATAATTTGATGCGGAAGAGAGTAAATTAGTTCATTCCATTGCATACATTTCAAATTAGAGGAATGAAAAAATCACTACTGCTGATGTGGAGACTACCACATCATCAATATTGTTGCCGCAATTGCGACCGCAGTTTGAAACCATGAGAATCATCTAACTTCTTCTCTTGGGGTAACTTTAGATAGAAATGAGAAGGCTGCTAGAGATGCATTCAATGCAAGTATTGATGGGGGTCTAACCTTTTTCGACACTGCTGAAGTTTATGGTTCTGGGGTGAGTATATATCTTATCATGATTGCATTGATGAGTGTGAATCAATTCATTAACTTAGTAGTTTGTCTTCTTTTTAAGCTTTCTTTCGGAGCCATCAATTCAGAAACTCTTCTTGGAAGGTAACACATACATTTTTTGGTATAATCTTCATATGAAGTTTCCAATCAAAAGTCACATTAACGTTTTATATGTTTGTCATGTGAAGATTTATTAGAGAGAGAAAAGAAAAGGATCCGAATGTCAATGTTGCAGTTGCAACCAAGTATGCTGCACTACCATGGAGACTAGGTCGTCAAAGTGTTATCAATGCGCTTAAAGATTCCCTCGGTCGACTTGGAATGACTTCCGTGGATGTGTATCAGCTTCATTGGTCCGTATTTTATTAACCTGTGAAATGATATAGGTTTAGTTCCATATTACTTTTTTTGATGTAGTAATGTACTTGTTTTTCAGGCCGGGAGTGTGGGGAAATGAAGGTACCAATTTAATCCATTGAACTAACTATTCATTTGATATAGTTCATGGAACTATTGTTTGATATGATTCGTTCGCGAATGAATTACATTTCAGGGTATATTGATGGTCTAGGTGATGCTGTTGAAAAGGGACTTGTAAAGGCTGTTGGTGTTTCAAACTATAGTGGTAAATCTCAATGATTATTATCTTTTATGTAGCACGGATACCTCGTATTAAAGGCTTTTCAGAGTGTTCGTACACTATCACGATGCTGACTATTATGATTACATACAATCACTTCTATTATCTCAAGTTATTTTCGATGTCAGTATCGTGTCTAGTGTCTATGTCATTGTTTCATGTATTATGAGCATGTGTACTTAACATTCATTTTTTGATGTATTAAGAAAAACGACTACGAGAGGCTTACGAAAGGCTAAAGAAGAGAGGTGTTCCATTGGCTTCAAACCAAGTAAACTACAGCCTTATCTATAGGACCCCTGAAGAAAATGGTGTGAAGGCTACCTGCGACGAACTGGGGATTTCATTGATAGCCTATTCACCAATAGCTCAAGGTGAACGAACTCCTTTTCATTACTCATCATATTTATTATGTCAATGTTATCCTCAAAATCGTAGCTTGCATATCAAAAGATTAATATTTCTGATCGAACACACACACACACACACTCAGTTTAATTAAGTGCTTATAGTTGAAGTTCTTCATCAGGTGTTCTAACCGGAAAGTATACTCCTGAAAAGCCCCCAAGTGGACCTCGAGGCAGAATTTATACTCCAGAATTCCTTACAACGGTACACAGCAATTACTGTTTTTCAGAAATTTGAAGATCCAATAAATTTTACCAATATTACTGTTATTTTTATGTCGCAGCTCAAACCTTTGCTGAACAAGATCACTGAAATAGGAGACAAGTACAACAAAACTTCTACACAGGTTCATACTAAGTTGAATATTTGAAACATTAGTGTAGTGTTTGTTCTGAGACATTCAGTGATGAGAACATAAATCTTACGAAATGATTCTGTTTAGGTATCACTGAACTGGCTTGTAGCTCAAGGCAATGTCATACCGATTCCTGGTGCTAAGACAGCAGAACAAGCTGAAGAATTTAAAGGTGCACTTGGGTGGAGATTGAACAATGATGAAGTAGCCGAGTTACGAAGTTTGGCTTCAAAAATTAAACCTGTTATTGGTTTTCCAGTTGAAAAACTCTGAAACATGGTTAAGCAGTTGATTAATAGTTGGAGCATACATACTCTCCTCAATCATTTGTAAAGTTATATATATGTAGTTCAGTGAAAGGGAAAAAGAAATTGTTTTCATAGTGAATTGAAAATTCAGAGAGATTGATATTGTATTATAGTTACTTGCTAGTGTGCTTTTCTACAAGGTCTACTTTCATATTTGTTCTTTTCCTCAAAATTTCTAAGATTTACAAGTTAGTATCATTTGATTAAACACCATCTGACACCTTAAGTTAGTATCATTTAGGTGACATCCTCTGAAGACTAAATTTAAATTCATCTTAAAGATTTCCAGTATCCCTCTCTAAATTTGATTTTCAAATGGTACAAAGTCCTCCTACAAGTTATGCAAGACAACTAATAAAATAGTACAAATCGTGTGCAAACAATCTTGATACACAACAGTTTTTTCAACTACTATAATCTCAAGGAATATATACTTTGCAATCCTACAAGTGTATAATCAGATCAGTACAACCTCTATTTATATTAATGTTTTAAAAATAGGATTGAATATTCTATTTGCTAAAAACAATTATAATAAGAGTAATCTTGTATTTGAAGGGTTGTATGTGATGTTTAGGATTGTTGATGGTGGTTAGAGCTACTTCACGCAGAATGGAAAAATTGTGTATATGTGGTTTCTAGACGAATAATCATCTCTATTTCTTAATCAAGAAGTTGAGGTATTTATAGATATCTCTTGAGCTTGGATCCTTAGACACATGAAATGGTTATTCTCCCACTTCCTTAAGGAGTTTGGAATATGCGGAAGCTGTTTTTCCTTATAAACATAGGAGAATGTGATTTTCTTCTTTGACTGATTCATTGTGTTAGTGTATAAGGCCACATCATTACCCGGATTCATTGGACGGGTGGATAGTAAGAATTACGTTGGATAGCACAAGCTCAATCTTGGTGTTTGATGGTATGTCCTAGCAGACCTAAGCGCTACATTGATACTCGCCCGTTCTTCTTTCAGATGGCCCATGAAGTTTGCCCCTCCTCAGTTAGCCTATAATTTCTCTCCCTACGAGACATCTTCTTTTCAACCTCAATAAACTTATTTCAATACAGAGTCCTCAAGCACAAGGTATTGTAAAGGGAGAAGTGAGTAGTGTTTTGAGTTTTTAAGTGAGACTTAAATTGAGTCCCTCATACGAGACTTAAGTTGAGTCCCTCAGACGAGATTTAAGTTGAGCCCCTCATAAAATACTTAAATTGAGTACCTCGAACGAGATTTTTTAAATCCCTCGTGCGAGACTTGTCATCCCTTAGAAGGTCCTTGTAATAGTGCTTTAGGATCTTTATAAAAGAAAGCGTTCGGAGCCCATGGTGGTTAGACTTATTTCATATCACGTCTCTTTCTTTAAAAATTCAATTAGTTTTTAGACACATACCTTTATGTTGCTATGCTTAAGCTTATTTCCCTTGTGAGCAAACTAGTTCTGCTTTTCCAAGAAGGCTAATAGCTAGTTTCACGAAGAAGTCTGCAGATTCTTTAATATAGATCAAATACTAATACTTCCTCTTGGACTGACTCTTTATACAAGATCCAATATTGATTTTTCCTCTTGGACGACAAGGACTATTTAAAGAAGATTTAATATTGATATTTTCTATTGGGAGGCAAAGACTCTTTAGAGAAGATCCAACATTTATATTGCCTCTTGGACGACAAGGACTCTTGAGAGAAGATCCGTCATTGATATTTCCATTATTGATATTTCCTCTTGAGCGGAAATGACTCTTAAGAGATATTGCCTCTTGGGCGGCAAGAACTCTTCAGAGAAGATCCAACATTGATTGCATCTTGGACAATAAAGACTCTTCAGATAAGATCCAACATTGATATTGCCTCTTGGGTGGCAAGGAATCTTTAGAGAGCTCCAACATTCAATTATTAATCAGTTACCACGATAGGCTCTCTTTTGAAGTTTCGCCATGTTGTGAAAAATGATAGTAAAACAGTTTTCAGAGATTTTATACATGGAAAAAAAGTCTCTCGCTTTATTTAATATAAATGGAAAATGACTAACTATAATAATATCTCAGATAAACTAAGTTCCACATCATAGGGGTGAATCATTCATCCAACTCTTCAAGTTTTTAAGCTCTGTGAAGTAAATTTTGACATATAAAGTATGGACCTTCTGGTTATGTTGCAGTTTCGCAAGGCGAGCTGGTGCGACAACCTGCCCGAGCACGGGGCCGCCCTCTTGCATTTGCCATGAGACCACTTTGGAGTTGTACCTTCTGACGACCATTTCTTTGGTAGCTATTACTCTGATATGGGTAACATCTTGAGTTTTGTGGATTGGGTCGGCTGCACATCTAAGTCTTTCCTCATTTCTTCTTCATATGGTCGTATCAATTTCGATAAATGGCATGATGATAATGTTGTACACCATTGTGAACAGAGTTTCTTAGGTAGTTGATTGAGGGGTGATATGATATGAACATAATACTTTGTGGAGTTGTTTGGCCCAGAGCCCATTAGCACCGCCTATTTTTTTCTTTATCTTGCCTAGTATTACGTTGTTCATTGACTGAGCGTGTTCGTTCTCTCCTTTGGATGAACAACTGAAATCAACTCCGTTTGTTTACTCAAGTATTGGTTGAAATAGACCACTATGAAGCTGCAGAGTTGCGTACCATTGTGTGAAATGATAACTCCTAGTAAACAAAACCTACATATAATTCGTTGCCAATAGAAGCGTCAAACTCCCTATGTTGCGATTTTGGAGACGCCTTCAACTTTTATCCATTTCATGAAGTAGTCTACTTAGACGATTAGGAACTCTATTTGGTTAGGATCCAGCGGGAAAGAGCATAGTATGTCCATGCTGCATTGGTAAAATTGCCATGGAAATGTGGCAGAGTAAAGAACCATGGCTGACACATAATGAAGGTTGGTATGTTTTTTGGAATTTTTCTCATTTTCTGAAGATTTATGCACTATATTTCATCATAGTGGGCAAATAATAACCTTCCCTAAGAATCTTGTGAAAAGTGGCGCCTGCCAATGTGACTATCGCATGTTCCTTGGTGGACCTTTATGAGGATCAAGGTAATTTGTTTTTCCCCTAGACATCTCAGGATGTGGGAAGCACTTCCCAACTTATAAAGCTTCAAGAACATCATGATATACTTTGTTGCACACTTTCGGATCCTCTTCGCTTCCATCTCTTCAAGTGGCAGTTTGTATGGAAGTAGATATCATATTATAGGCATCATCAACATCTTATCTGGCTATGTTGCCTTCTTCACCCTTGCTAAGCTTGTTTGACCAACAATCAACTATAGCACTGAACTTTTCTCTTGTCAAACTTCTAATTTCCCTTCTAAACGTTCTGATGTTTGTTATCAGAATTGGAGAGTTTTGACTTTTGAACACGACCACCATACTTATTCTTGTTCTCTAACCATGCTTGCTTCTGATTCTTCTTGCCAAAAGAAGCTTTTAGAGCCTGAGCTTTCAGAGTCTGTTCTAATTCTTGTTCAGAGTTTCTTTTAGTCAGACGAAACTCTTGTGCCTTTAAACTACTCTGAAGCTCTTCAATTCTCATGGTACTGGTATCTTTAGAGTGTTATACGACTACAATTATGTAATCAAACTGAGGAGTAAGTGATCTCAATACCTTTTCAGTAATTACATGTTCAGAGAGTGTTTCTCCATAAGACTTCATCTCATTTGTGACCACAATCACCCTGGAGATGTAATCAGGTACCCTTTCATTGTTCTTCATGCTGAGATTGTCATATTGCTTACATAGGGACTGAAACTTGACCTTCTTCACTAATGCGTCACCACCATAACATCGTATCAGTACATCCCACGTCGCCTTCGTCGTCGTCGAATCAACAATTTTCTTAAGCACCTTTGTATCAATACACTGATGGAAATAAAAATAACTCCTTCTGATCTTTCTTCCTCGTTTCTTATTGCGTAATTCTTTGCGCTTCTGTTGCATTTTCTGCAACCGACGTGTAACCGTCATTGACGAGATCAAGAACATCTTAAGCTTCAAACAACACACACATGTGAACCGACCACCGATTCTAGTTCTTTCCGTCGAATACTGAAATTTTAGTGTTCAAGCTACCATTTTCGCCGTTCATTTTCGTTCTTGTGCAAATCACTCAGTTCTCACTAACGCTTGTGTTTTCCAAACCATGAGAATCAAGATATGTGATTCTCTCTAATTTTGAACTTCAATTCAACGCGAATTTTAAAATCAATCACACACCTCACTATACTTGTGTTTCCCTGTTAATCGATCAGGAGATCTGAATACCAATTATTGGTGTTCAACAATGAACCTTACTAACAAGAAGATGAATAAGATAAAGAAGAGGTACAAAGAATTAAATAGATAGATAGATAGATAAATAGAGAGAGATAGAGAGAGAGAGAGAGAGAGAGAGAGAGAGAGAGAGAGAGAGAGAGAGAGAGAGAGAGAGAGAGAGAAATGTGTAACTAACTTTCGAATATCAAAATTCAAACTGAATATACAAATTCACTTAAATTCAAACTGAATTCAACTCAAACTAAATATACAAACTAACTTTCATTTAAATTTATATAGATTCACCTAAATTCAACTCAAATGAAATACAAACTGAATTCAAATATAAGTATAAATATAAATGCAAATGAAACTAATGTTAAATGTTGAATTACATGAATCTTAAACATACTAAAAATGGAAAGAGTTAAATTTATTTTATATAGAATTGGCTTTAGATCCTAAATAGGTGAATCTTAGAGATACTAAAAATGGAAAGAGTTAAATTTACTTTATATAGAATTGGCTTTAGATCCTGAATAGGTGAATCTTAGAGATACTAAAAATGGAAAAAGTTCAATTTATTCTATATAGAATTGGCTTTATATCCTAGGAATATCTGACTCACGTTACCTCCCGATGGTTTCAATCAATTTAGAACTTTAAATTCTTCTAACACCATTTGATCAATAATGGGCCAATTTGTTTTAACTTTAAAAAATGGATTTTTTCTTTGGATTTTTAAAAATGGATTTTACAAAAATATTTTTTAAAATATTACAAGTTTTTCTAAATTTATTTTTTATAAATTAAAAGATTAATTTTGATATACTATAACATAGACCTACATTATTGAAGATCAAAGTATAGTCAAAATCACAATTTTTTCAAAAAATTCTATTTTAAAAATGATTTTTATGAAAAACGATTTGAAATTGCTTCAAATTAAATGATTTTTTATAATTTTGATATTCAATTTTTTTTTTTGATAAAATTATGAAATACATAAAATAACATTTTAAGAATAAATATTCAAATCAAACCAATGTTTTATTTGAAACTTTTATAAAAAAAAATTGGTAACATTTTTTACATCAAAATATATTACATTATAAAAATCATTTTAAGAAAAAAGTCAAACAAAACAAATATTATATATTTATAACTATTCTACATGGTATTGTGCCAAACCAACTTCTCCATCCTATCTTGATATATATTGCGATAATTCCTATAAGTTGGATCTTCACAACTTTAAGAAGTACTCTAATGACATCTTCAATGTATCAATAATTATAAAGAAATTCCAATTTTCCATATAAAATATATATATATATATATATATATATATATATATATATATATATATATATATATATATATATATATATATATATATATATATAAAGTTTTATCACACGTATTCAATGCAACATCATTGTCTATTCGTTTACTGTAAATAGTGTATCTTTGATGTTCTTTAATCTTGACATTTCAATCTTAGAACTTTCATCGGGAAGTTAAAGAGAATTTGCTCACCCTACAAATAGTAAAAACAATCAAATTAAAGTTGGAATTAGTGAAAGTTCATAAAATCTCTTATTAATATAACGATAGTGATTTTTTAATCTTGTATGACCATTCAACATGTTCTTACCACTACGCTCCTTGACTGTCTAATAGCCCAATACATAGATGACAATATTCCAAACTTGATTTCCTTTTTTCAAATCCCGTATAAAAATAGTAGGACATGCCATTTTCAATAAAAAAATGAAAAATCATGGAACATTCACTTGTTGTGTTATTTTCACAACAAAATATGGAAGGTCATGGTGGTATTTATTAAGCAAGTAGTAACGTTCCATATAAATACACAAAAAAGTTGCAATTTTTCATATCCATGACTTTTCAAAGTTTCCATATCCAAACTATCAAAATGAAAAATTATAAAAGTATCCTTCTCAATTAATGGTTATCTTCCATGGCATGTTAAGACACAAAAAAGTTGTAACTTGTCATATCTATGGCTTTTCAAAGTTTATATATACAAACTTTCAAACACCAAAATATTTACTTGAACAAAAATCTAAAAATGAGCCATGTTAAGTTAAGAAAGAGAAGATTAGAATACACAAAAATATGGTTTTAGTGTGTCACAAACTTAGCTTGTTTGGATATGAAAATTTAGGAAATCTTTCCACATACCTCTCAAACAAATCTACAGAAAAACACATAGATTTTTGAAATACTGGTCAAACATACTTTGTATTTAAGAGAGTTGGTTTCGAGATTGGGTGAAAGAAACATAAACACATATCATTGATTCATGTCAACTGTATCAATAAATGCAAAAAAAAAGAAGAAGTTGAAAATGGAGAAAAAATAGAAAGAATTACTCATGAAAAATTAATTAGATTAAAGAAGCTGATATATGTACTGTTATGTTGGTTTTCGAAAATGCAAGACAATTTTAGAGAGTTTTGTTTCAAAAATTAATGTTATTCCTCGTTAGTTGAAAGAAACATGTTTTCCTCCTTCCTTTTTGGTTTGTTCAGACAAATTTAACAACAAAAAAAAACTTTTATTAATGTAAAATAAAAATTTGTACTTTAATGATGTTGAATTGTGGGTTGGATGGTTTTGTGGGTGTTATATTTGCATTCAATTGTTGATTACTATTAGGGTCTTTTGCAAGTATAATACAAAAGATACTTTTAAGAAGAACGGTAACATGTAATTGTCTAAGGAAGATTCCCAAAAAAAAATAATTCACTAAAAAAAAATATATTTTTGTTGTGATACATATTAGTTTGTTAAGGTGGTTACTCCAATCTTTAAAAATAATTTATAGTGAGTTAGGAAATTTTCATTAAATTGGTTAGAAACATCTCTTTAGCATTACTCCACAGTTAGAAAGAAGAACAAGTTACAAGTTAGTTATCCCAATAATTAACTTGTTCTGAAAATTTTCTTTTTATAACATGTTAGTTAGAATCTTATGATGTTAGCTTTTTATAATTAGTATATGTTAGTTAAGAGTTTGTTAGAGTGACTCAGAGACTTTAATCATGTACATACACTCCTAGTATGAAGAACTGCATTCTTCTTCTCCTATAAATATCTATTGTACTTGTTCTTTCAAGTTCAATGAATTTGATTATGTTATTCATAGTATGGTATCAAGTTCAATGTAGAGTTATATAATATCCAACTTCCTTCTTTGACTCTTCCACTGTGAATCCTTTTATCTTCTTGGAATTTGTCACATTCTTTTTGTTTGATCATTTTCTACAACTTTCAAAGTCTGCCATTTTTTTCAAGCTTCATCAATGGAGCCTTGTAAAAAAATAATGCTCAACAAGTTCAAACTCAACCTTAATTAGATTCATTTTATTTGTACATCCAAGTGATTGACCGAATTCTATTTCAATTATACCAAATCTTGATAG
Organism: Lathyrus oleraceus; assembly: GCF_024323335.1. Taxonomy (NCBI): domain Eukaryota; kingdom Viridiplantae; phylum Streptophyta; class Magnoliopsida; order Fabales; family Fabaceae; genus Lathyrus; species Lathyrus oleraceus. Next base: position 433,168,106 of record NC_066583.1, on the reverse strand, counting down.
ATCCAACTATGATGGTTAGAGAAGATCAATGTGATGTTTTCTTGGTGAAAAGAACAAATTACTCATCATTGATCAATATACACCAATATCAGTTCATTAAAATCTCAATCATGCAACTTGGAAGAGGTGTAACCATTTGGCATGTCTTTGGTTTATTAATTCAGCTTCAGATTTCATTGCTCCAACCATTATGTTTCAAGAAAATTATATTGATGTTTGGTAAGATTTGAAAGAAACTTTTTCTAAAATTGATAGAGTTCGAGTTTCAAACCTAATATTTCAACTCAATTCATCGGTGATATTATTCTATACACTCAGCTCAAAGTTGCATTCTTAAGGATCAAGAAATTCAATTTCTAATAGGCCTAAATGACAATATTTCGGTGGTTAAGGCACATGTGTTGTTAATGGAATATCTGTCATTTATTAACAAGATATACTATTAGTTGCTCAAGAGGAGAGTAATATTATTCCCACATATCTATTTGATTATTCAAGCTTACTAGCAAATTCCTTTTATATTAAGAAAGGAAATGATATTAGTTCTAGTTTAAATCAAATTACATAATCTAAGTAGGTTCATCTTGGTCATCCACCAAATGAACTAAATTCTAGCTTAACTAGTAACACAAAATTCTCCAACAGTTCGCTCATTGATTATGAAGCTAATGATCATATATATGTTTATCTTTACAAGTTTTGAAGTCTTTCTATAGAATTAAGCTTATTAGTGTTAATTTACCGAATGGTAATCCAGTCCACGTGTTATATGTAAGTAGTGTTCAAATTTATCCCTTCCTTACATAACATATTTTTATATTCAAATGAGTTTAAACTCTATGTGTAGAGATTATGTTAATCATTAAATTTATCAGCCAAATTCACATATAATCATTCTTATTAGCAAGATATGATATCCTTGAAGAAGATTGGTTTGGATAATCAAGTGAATGGAGTCTAACCTATACATGTCACTTCTCAACACCAACTTGAATATGATTTTTTATTTTCATCATAAACATGTAAACAACACTTATTGTTCTACACATTACATTTCAATTCTTTACCCGTTTATATGGTATTTTAGATAAGGGAACCTTTCAAATCACATATTAAGTGATATTTACGAATTGTACCTACCATTATCAATGTTAATAAATCAGTGTGTGATATTTGTCACTTTCAAAAACAAAGAAAATTTTGTTAGTTTATCTCATACAGCCACTAAATTTGGATTAATTCACTTTGATATTTGTAGGCTAATTGCAACTCTATCTATCCATCGTCAAAAGTACTTTATAAAAATACTTTATGATTTCAATAGATTTACATGGATCACAAGTGTCTTACCACCACAGTTCAGTGATAATATGTATGTCAAGGAACAACATACAGTGAAAACACACACACACTTGAGACATATTTCACACCTGCAACCATCATACACCCACCTCTAATAACACCACACACACATGCAACCATCATACACTCACCTCTATGACACCACACACACCTAACACATCTACACCAAAAACTACCTCACTATTTAATGATGATAATGATAACCTGACTCCCTTGAAAGTAGAGATAAACAAGAGGGGGGGGGGGGGGGGGGGGGGTTTGACTTTTGCAACACCACACACACAAAGATAAAAACAAATAACTCTGAAGTTTATCCTGATTCGCTTGAAATTCAAAGCTACTCCAGTCCACCTGACCAAGGTGATTTCGCCTTCAATGAAGACTTAATCCAATAATCTAGAAAGATTACAACAATTGTCTAAGAGTTCAACAATATCTTAGCCCTCTCAAGTCTACAGACTTCACAGGTCACTTGAGGAATCACAACAACTATTGAGAGTTATAAGAATGTGTTTGATGCTTCTAGATAAGCAAGATGAACACAATTAATAACGAATGATCAATGATCACACTAAGAGCAACAACTCGTGTGTGATAATTGGATTATAAAATGACAAGAGTTTAGTATATGTTTTCAAATGTATGTGCTGAATTCTTGAGTGAGAGCTTTGTGTCTTAGTATGATGAGAGTGAGGTGTATATATAGTTCTTGGAGATGATACCATTGGAGAGAGCATTGATGCTGATATCTTTCCAGTTATGGGACTTAATGACATTAATTTTCTTATCCTTTCCATAGCAGTCTTGGAGTGTATTCAATACTATCCATATATAGATCCATACCATACTTAGATTTCTTCTTCGTTAAGTTTCTGATTTTGATTAATTAGATGATCTGTTGGGCATGAATGAGAGTGAGCGGAGTTCAAAGCCTTTAGGTAGCGCGTGTATTCTTCAGATAGTTTTGTTTGTTGATTGTTTTTCAGAGTCAGCTTGACTGATCTTCAGATATAATGTCTTCTAATGCAGAGTATCCAGAGTCTTCAGAGAAAATTTCAATGACAAATTTTGTGTGTGATTCTTTTGGACATGCTTGTGGTCAGCGTCAGATATGATTTGTGAATTTGAATCAGTTGTTCTGAACTTTGATTGACGTCAGATAGTGTTCCATCAAATTCAGTTTACCTTAGAGTCCTGCAGACTTAGAGAATTTATTAGGGTACCAAATTGTTTCATTCTTTGTTATCATAAAAACTTAGAGATATATTGCAGAACGAAAATCTTGTTCTAACAATCTCCCCCTTTTTGATGATGACAAAAACTCCAGACAATTGATGAAACAATGGTACTTCACAAGATAGAGAGAAAAATAAATCAGAGTCAGATACAGTATGACTCCTCCTGATATTGGAAATCTCCCCCTAAGTATGGTACTTAGAGAGTTTAGAGTTTCTTACCATAGCCTCTTATGTTGCTTAGCTTGTTTCTCAGATATTGATTAAGTTTTCCTTGTTCAGATACATCCTGTAAGAATGCTCAACCTTCGTAATTTATTTAAAATGTTAGAATGTAAGCAGTGCATTATGAGACTTAGATATTAATTTCATCAGAAGGATGTTTATTTCTCCCCTTTTTGTCAGACTAAAAAAGAACATAGTGAAAAAACATGTAAAGCAAAATAGAGTTTCATTAGATAAGTTGAAAGAGATACAAAGAAGAAGGCATTAGAGGCAAAAACACTTAGAGCTAAAAACAGAAACATAAAAGCCTAAGGTGCCTAAGGGTTTGAAGGAGGAGGCATCCTCTGAAGCAACTGGACAAGGAGATCCTGAATGCTGGAGTTGACCAAGTCTTGTTGGTCGAATATGGCTCTCACAAGTTATTGTTCCTTTTGAATTTCGTCTAGATTTTTTAGCACCAACAGAGCAAGATCAGAGTTTGATGACTCACCTCGAGTCAGAGCAACTTCATTGGCCTTAACAGCTTCCTTTGTAGCTATGCGTGTTGCTTCTTCAGCGTCAACTTTAGCTTCTACAGCAGCAACAACAGCCTCAACGACAACTTTTTCTTCAGCTTTCTTTCTTGCCTACACTTCAGCTTCCAGCCTAGGCTTTTCTTCAACTTCCTTGACCAGACGTTCCTCCAGTCTCTCCACATCTCCTCTGATGTAGTCATTTCTAACTTGTTCAGAGAGTCCTTTCAACTTAAAGACCTCAGATGGCATCCATCTAAGAAATCCATTCCAGTGAGTCCTTACATCAGATGGACTGTCACTTAGGCTGGATTGTTCAGATAGCGATGTGAGCTTCACAACTGAGCATTCTGAGAATAAAGCAAATGAATCTTCTAGGGTTGGGAAGATTGGTTGAGGTTCAGAGGTTGGATTTATGGGTTCAGATGGAGTGTGAGTGGTTTCAAAGGGTTCAGTGGGAGGTTCAAAGGGTGGTAGAGTTATGGAGGGTGCTAAATGAGTTGCGGAGGGAGAAGGTGAAGGTGCAGAGGTTTCTGGGACAAACGAAGCTTGTTCAAAGCTTATTGTGGGTTGGAGTTGAGCCAGAGTAGGAGAGGAAGGGTCATGAATTTCTTGCTGGTGAGAGTCAGAGGAAAGGTCATAGTATGAAGGAGATGAGGTAGTGGACGAGGGAGGTGAAATTGGTTCATTTAGAAGTAGGGCCTCAGAAACGAGAAGTGTTGTGGTTGAGAGGTTGGATTTTTGTAGAGGGGGTGAGGATGTGTTAATTTTAGAGTTATGGGGTTCAGAGGGAGTTGAAATTGAGATAGTGGATTCAGAGGGAGTATATGTAGTAGATGGTTGAGGTAGAGAATAAGATATTTTCTTTAAACCAGAAGTTAAAGGAGCTTCAGGGAGATAAGACTTACTTGAAGTGGAGGAGTCTAGAGGCACAGGCGATCTGGATTCTGAAGGTTCTCCCAACTTCAGAGTCTTCTTCTTCTTTGACTTCTAAGAGGGCTTTCTCTTCCTCTTCATGAAGTTAGGTGGCTTCTCTGGGAGCCAGTCCACAGAGAACTCTAGGATGTCCACACCTTGAAATGCCATATCCTGGAGGTAATGAGCAATGACCTCTGGAGGATCTATCTTGGAGAAAAGATATATCCCATTTGGTATCTTCCTCTGATCCTTCAGAGCTTCCCAGGAGGTGTCTAACATTAGCTTGACTAAGACTCTCTCAATGACCCTCATGCTCTTCAGATTCCTAGCATTCATAGGCTTGCCAACATCCATAGTGACATTTTCCCAAAGGGATGTAGTTTCTGGGCTTCATGTGGTTTCTTGTATCCCTGATTGAATCCCTCAGATATTTGAAGAGTAATGAGGGCAGATTCAGTTTCAGTCCCTTATGAAGGAAATGCATGATGCACTTCTGATTTGTGTTTATGTAATCTGAAGAGTTTGAAGTTGGGCGATGGTGGATGGTACCCAGAATAATCTTCAACTAGACCCTCAGATTCTGGTGAAGTTCCCTGTTCTTTGAGGTTTTCCCTTCTAGGTTCTGTTTGAATATAGTGGGGACTATCTCCTGGGACATTTATTTTTCCCTAGGGTTGATGTTATAGATCCTTCTGCCCCCAGTTTTCTCCATGTTGAGAAGCTTGGCTATGGACTTCTTTGTGATGACCATTTTGACTCCCATGACGTAGGAAACAATGCAATGGTCGTCGCAATTTGCAAATCTCCACAATTCCTTAATAAGGAAGGTGTAAACTGGACTATACAGTCTCTAGAAGTAATTTCCCCAACCTTGTTTCTCTAGTTCTGCAGTGAGATCAATGCAGTTACGCTTTAAGTTATCAAAATTCACTAGTGATTCACATAGAACTTTCAGATTTTCAAATGGCGTGGCAAGGTTAATGTGAGGGGGACGGTCAAGAACGTGGGATTCCTTGTAAGCAGTTATTGATGTTGTAGTAGTTTAAGTAGTAGTTTGTTGTGGAGCTTCAACAAGTTGTTCAGTAGCTTCCATTTGCTGAGAATAATCGTAAACTTGTTGTTGTTGAGAATCTATTGAGTTGGAGAAGATGAGGATTGTTGTTGTTGATGAAGGTTGAAGAAGTTCAAGAGAACCACGAGCACAAGAAGGTTTATGTAGGTTTGTGAGTGATAAGTGTGAAAGTGAGAATTGTGGAAAGTATATATACACATCCACTTAGCATGCAAAACGGCAGTGTAATAAGAGAATATGAAACAACAATAATAATTAGTCCAAAAATATGAGTTGACACGCTTGAGGAAAATTAATTGCAACTAATGATGGTAGTCTAATCTCAAAAGTATGCACACTGCTCGAGGGGATCTTAACAGTTCTGGCTCTTGAGTTTTGTGCTAGACAATTGTCTAGAAGATCCAAGGCCAACGTTAGAGAGGCCATGTGTTGATGTTTCTAACATCAAGAATACCAAAAGGTTCTTTATTCAGAAGGACTCTAATACAGATAACATCTAACCAATAGAAGTATCAGAACCAGGACCAGATGACCGACAAATGATAAAGTTAGAGCCTATTAAACAAAACATAAGAGAAGCACAAGTTCATAATCATTCTGGGTAATCTGTCATGTTTAAATGTTTCAGAATGAAGGAAAATCTATCTTCATCCAAGGGTTTTGTGAAGATATCATCCCATTGATGGTCTGTATCTATGAATTTTAAACTTATTACCCCTTTCTGAACATAGTCTCTGATAAAATGATGTTTAATTTCTATGTGCTTTGCTCTGGAATGTAAAATAGGGTTCTTACTTAAACATATGGCAGAAATATTATCACAAAAGATAGGGATGTTACTCTCATATATCTGAAAGTCCTCAACCTAGTTCTTCATCCAAAGCATGTGAGTGTTGCATAGTGAAGTTGAATTGTATTCTGCTTCTGCAGTTGAGAGTGCAATGGTTGATTGTCTTTTGCTATCCCATGAGATGAGGTTTCCTCCCAGAAACTGATAATTCCCAAATGTGCTTTTGCGCTCCAGTCTGTCTCCAGCGTAATCTGCATCACAATACCCAAAAAGCTTATACTTTAATGTTCTCTCATACATCAGGCCAAAGTTAGGTGTTCCTTTCAGATACCTCAGGATTCTCTTAACAATAGTTAAGTTAGATTCCCTTGGATCTGATTGGAATCTGGAATAGAGACACACGCTGAATAAAATATCTGGATGTTTAGCAGTCAGATAGAGAAGAGAACCTATCATACCATGATAGAGTTTCTGACAAATCTTTTGACTTACCTCTTCTTTCTCCAGAATGCAAGTAGGACGCATGGGAGTCTTTGTTGGTTTGCTTTCTGACATTTCAAATTTCTTCAGAATGTATTTTATGTATTTGCTTTGATATACATAGGCAACATCTGAAGTTGGAATAATTTGAATCCCTAGAAATAATTTTAGTTCTTACATCAGACTCATTTCAAATTCTTCCTGGCGATTGGAGCAAAGGTTTCATTGTAGTCAATACCTTCTTGTTGATTGTAACCCTGTGCCACAAGTCGTGCTTTGTTTCTTACCATTTCACCCTTTTCATTGAGTTTGTTTATGTACACCCATTTGGTTCCAATCACATGAGTTCCCTTGGGTCTTGGTACAAGATCCCAGACATTATTCTTCGCAAATTGATCAAGTTCTTCTTTTATTTCCAGAATCCATTCTTTGTCTTGAAGAGCTTTTTCACAGGATGTTGGCTCTATTATAAATACTAGTCCCAGAAGTGCTTCCTCAAAGACCTTGAATGTTGATCTTGTTCTGACAGGTTCATCCTTGTTTGTCAGAATCAATTCTTCAGAAACTTCCAGTCAATTTCTTGATCTTTTCTGATTGATTGAGACTTCAAGTGCTTCTGACATTTACTTTTCTATTTATTCAAATTCTTCAGTCTTTTCTTCAGAACCTACAAGTGTTATCTCTAAATCTGCAAAATTCTCAACTAGCTTTGACTTTTCAGAGTCAAGCTTATCATCAAATATGACATGTATTGATTCTTCCACAATTTGTGTTTTTGTATTGTATACTCTATAGCCTTTAGAGCGTTCTAAGTATCCCAACATAATACACTTTTGTGCTTTAGAATCAAACTTGTTCAACGTCTTTAGTATTCAGAATAAAACAAGAACATCCGAAAGGATGAAAATAAGAAGTGTTGGGTTTTATTCCCTTATATAGTTCATAAGGAGTCTTCTCCAGAATAGGTCTAATAGATATTCTATTTAGAATGTAACACGTTGTATTCACTAGTTCAGCCCATAAGTGCTTAGCCATATTTGTTTCATTGATCATGGTTCTGGCCATTTCTTGGAAGGTCTTATTCTTCCTTTCTACAACTCCATTTTGTTGTGGAGTTCTAGGACAGGAGAAATCATGGGATATTCCATTAGAGTAAAAAAGTTCTTCAAAAAGTTTGTTTTCAAATTCCCCATCATGATCACTTCTGACTCTAATGATTTTAGAGCCAAATTCATTTTGCACTTTTGAGCAGAAACTAGTGAACATAGAATGTGACTCATTCTTGTGTCTTAGGAATTTTACCCATGTCCAACGACTATAATCATCAACAATGACAAGTCCATACTTCTTACCATTGACTAACGTTGTCTTAACAGGTCGAAACAAGTCAATGTGTAGAACTTCTAGAGGCTTAGAGGTAGAGACAACATTTTTATTTTAGAGAATTCTTCTCTCTGACATGCTTCACAAAGAGAATCTGAAGAAAACTTCATCTTAGGTAGGCCTCTGACTAACTCGAGTTTATTTAGCTGAGAAATCCTCCTCAAGCTAATGTGACCAAGCGTCTATGCCACACCCATTGCTCTTCATTTATAGACATTAAACATTTTACATTTTGATCTTTTAAATCTGAAAGCTTAATTTTGTAAATGTTGTTCTTCCTCTTACCAGTGAAAAGGACTGTGCCATTTTTCTGATTTACAGCTTTGCACGTTTTTTGATTAAAAATTATATCATAACCGTTATCACTTAATTGACCTATGGGTAAAAAGTTATGCATTCATCCTTCAACATAAAGGACATCAGAAATAAAGGGAAGAGATCCATTACCAACTATTCTAGATCCTCTGATTCTTCCTTTCTGATTTCCTCAAAAGCCTACGAAGCCAACATCCTTAAGTTCCAGACTTTGGAACATATGATTTCTTCTCGTCTTGTGTCGCGAGCATCCAGAGTCCAGGTACCATGATTGGTGTTTTAACTATGATGCATAAGATATCTGCAACATATACTATTTTATCCTTTCGTACCCATAATCTTTTGGTTCCTTTATGATTAGTTCTCCCAGAGTTTCTGACAACTTTGGGTTTTCTAGCATCATTGAATTTTTGTGTTTGTGCATGTGTGTAATGATAAGAAAAAGGGGATCTAGGTTTGTTTTTTGCAGAATATTTTAAACCATCTTCATCAGAGTCATATCCAATTCCTCTTTTCTTATTATGACTAACGCCATAAATCATAGAATCCATTTTGCTTCTTTCAAGCCCATTGTTTAGAAATTTTTTAAAAGCTTTTTCATATTTATATATGATGGTGTCAGAAGTTGGTGGAACTTTGGAAAGAGTTTCCTCAAGTTTTAAACTTTTTTTGGTTAAAAATTCATTTTGTTTTTCAAGGATAAAATTGTTTTATTTAAGTTCAGAAACTTTTTTCTCAAGCTTATCACACTCTTTAACAGTTTCTTCATGAACCCTTTTTAGGATCTTGAACTTTTGTCAAAGTTTCTGATAAGAGCTTAGAGATTTTGATAATCAGGCTTCCAGATCAGAACAAGAAAAATCATAAAATAGCTCCTTAGAGTTAGATTCCATTTCGGATGAGCTTCTAGATGTGGTAGTCATGAATGAAACATTTTCCTGTTCCTCTTGAGAGTCAGATTCTGAAGCATCAGATTTAGAGTCATCCCAGGTTGCCTTAAGCCCCTTCTTTGTTTTGAAGGAGTTTTTCTTGAAACCTTCTTTTCTGGAACTGTCTTTCTTGAGCTTTGGACATTCATTTATGTAGTGTCCAGGTTCTTTACATTCATAGCAGGTTACCTCTTTGTTTGGTCTGCCTCTGGAAGTTGACTCTGGTTGATCTCCCTTATGTCCGGGTCTTCTGAAGTTGTTATTCCTTTTTCTCCAGAGTTGTTTGCCTCTTCTGGATAAAAGAGATAACTCTTCTTCATTATCAGAATCTTCATTTTCAGAGTCATCATCGTCTACTTCTTCAACTTGAAAGGCTTTGTTCCTTTCTAGCTTTCTTCTTTCTGATCTAGACTTCAGAGCCACTGATTTTCTTTTCTTTTGAGGTTCATCTTCCTCTAGCTCTATCTCATGACTCCTGAGGGAGCTGATGAGTTCTTCAAGGCTTATGCTATCCAGATCCTTGGATAGTTTTAAAGCAGTAACCATATGTCTCCACTTCTTTGGAAGACTTCTAATTATCTTTTTGACATGATATGCAGTTGTGTATCCTTTGTCCAGAACCTTGAGTCCTACAACTAAAGTTTGGAATCTAGAGAACATTACCTCAACAACTTCATCATCTTCCATTCTGAAGGCTTCGCATTTTTGGATTAACGCTAGAGCCTTAGTCTTTTTGACTTGATTATTGCCTTCATGAGTCATTTTTAAGGAATCAAATATTTCTTTCATTGTCTCCCTGTTGGTGATCTTTTCTTACTCATTGTAGGATATTGCATTCAACAAAATAGTTCTAGCTTTGTGGTGATTCTTGAAGTCACGCTTATGATCATCACTCATTTTTCTTTTTGTAATGATAATACCAGAATCAGATACGGGTGGTTCATAACCATTTGTAACAATGTCCCATAGGTCAGCGTCATAGCCTAGGAAGAAGCTTTAAATTCTGTCCTTCCAATAATCAAATTTCTCTCCATCGAACACTGGAGGTTTAGTGTTGTAGCTATCTCTTTCATTGGTATTTTCCATGATGTTTATCTCACATTGGATCTCTCTACACTGTTAAGTGTTTGATTCGAAAATCAATAACAAAGCCAAAGGTCTTATACCAATTGAAGGTAGAGAAAAACAAGAAAGGGGGGGGGGGGGTTGAATTGTTTTCACTGACAATAAAAACTTTTGCAACACCACACACACAAAGATAAAAACAAATAACTCAGAAGTTTATCCTAGTTCACTTGAAATTCAAAGCTACTCCAGTCCACCCGACCAAGGTGATTTCGCCTTCAATAAGGACTTAATCCAATAATCTAGAAAGATTACAACAATCGTCTAAGAGTTCAACAATCTCTTAGCCCTCTCAAGTCTAAAGACTTCACATGTCACTTGAGGAATCACAACAACTATTGAGAGTTACAAGAATGTGTTTGATGCTTCTAGATAAGCAAGATGAACACGATAATAACGAATGATCAATGATGACATTAAGAGCAACAACTCGTGTGTGAAAACTGGATTATAAAATGACAAGAGTTTAGTGTATGATTTCAAAATATATGTGCAAAATTCTTGAGTGAAAGCTTCGTGTCTTCGTATGATGATAGTGAGGTCTATATATAGTGCTTGGAGATGATACCATTGGAGAGAGCATTGATGTTGATATCTTGCCAGTTATGGGACTTAATGACATTAATTTTCTTGTCAATAGCAGTCTTGGAGTGTATTTAATACTATCCATATATAGATCCATGTCATACTTAGACTTCTTCTTCGTTAAGTTTCTGATTTTGATTAGTCAGATGATCTGTTGGGCGTGAATCAGAGTGAGCAGAGTTCAGAGCCTTTAGGTAGTGCTTGTGTTCTTCATATAGTTTTGTTTGTTGATTGGTCTTCAGAGTCAGCTTGACTGATCTTCAGATAAAGTGTCTTATGATGCAGAGTCTCCATAGTCTTCAGATAAAATTTCAATGACAGATTATGTGTGTGATTCTTTTGGACATGCTTATGGTCAGTGTCAGATATGATTTATGAATTTGAATAAGCGGTTCTGGACTTTGGTTGATGTCAGATAGTGTTCCATCAGATTTAGTTTACCTTAGAGTCGTGCACATTTAGAGAATTTATTAGGGTACCAAATTATTTCATTCTTTGTTATCATTAAAACTTATAGATATATTGCAGAATGAAAATCTTGTTCTAACATCCCTTACATCCACCCATAAAAAATAACCCTCACACGCATTCCACCAGAATTAAAAACCCTTCATCATATCTCAAGGACTACATATACAATTCATCCACTGATGCACCAAATATTTTATCTTTGGGTACCAATTATCCTATGTCTCAATTCATATCTTATTCAAAGTTATCATCTTTATACAATCATTTTGTTATGTCTCTTAACACTATAACTAAACCAAAATCATTTGTTAAAGCTAACAAGTTTTAATGTTGGAGACAGGCTATACAAACTGAACTCGTAACTCTTGTAATAAAATTGTGAATTTTCCACCAAATATCAAAGCAATAGGTTGCAAATGGATATTCAAAACCAAGTTCCATGCATATGGCTCAGTGGAGATGTTCAAGACCATACTAGTAGCCAAAGGTTACAACCAAATTGAAGTGTTGGACTACTTAGACACATATTCACCAGTGGATAAACTACCAACTGTAAGGCTTGTCATTTCCATCACCTCAATCAATAACTGGTTTCATTCACCAATTTGGATGTGAATAATGCCTTTCTTCATGGTGACCTTCAAGAAAATGTTTACATGGTTATTCCTCTTGGATTAAACACACCAAAACCAAATCAAGTGTAAAACTTAATAAATTATTGTATGGGCTTAAGCAATCTATCGAAAAAGGGTATCAAAAACTCACATTTGTTAGCTTTTTTCATACCCTTTTTTGTTGCATTGACTACAATAACTTATTAGTTGAAGCTCATAAGTTGCTGCAGTCAATGCATGATATTCAGTTTCTTCATATCTTCAAATAAATTATTGTTATGGGCTTAAGCAAGCCAATGTTGATCACTCCTTGTTCACCATAAATCAATGCTTTATTTTTTGGAAAGCCTCTCATTTAATTGGGTACATAGAAATAACTAACTATTTCCAAATCCTCATGAGAAATTGAATATCATGCATTGACTGCAGCAACTTATGAGCTTCAAGGACTTGTATATTTACTTGAAGATATAAAGATTCCACCACCAAAATTAGAGTAATTTATTATGACAATGTTAGTGTCATCCATATTGCAGCAAACCATATGTTTTATAAGCGCACCAAACACTTCAAAATTGATTGCTACCTTGTTTGAGAGAAGTTACAATCTGGTTTACTTAAATTGATGTTTATTTCTTCCATAGACCAAAATGCATATATCTTCACCAAACCACTTCTACGTCAACCATTTCATCTATTTTTATTCAAGTGGGGGATGGTAAACATCTATTCTCCAACTTGTGAAGAAATAAACATAATAAGAAAGAAAAAGAAGTTACAAGTTAGTTATCCCAATAACTAGCTTGTTGGACAAACTTTTTTTTTTAAATATATTAATTAGTATGCACATCCTCTAGTCACTATTATCAGGAAATTTGACTTTTGTTAGTACATTAGCTAATTAATGTATCTAGTTTATTTATGGACTAGATATATTAATGATCAAATGTACCGGAAAAATTAAATTTACTTATAATATTGACCGAAGGGTGTATTATTATATGTTAGGATTTTGTTAAAGTGAATTAGAGACTTTAATCATGTATGTGCACTCCTATATGAAGAGCATGCACTCATCTTTCTTCCATAAGTAGCCATTGTTAAATATGATTTTGGTCCTCCAAAATATATCATATTTAACTTTTAGTCATTCCAAAAATTTCCTTCAAAGAATGGTCCTTCTAAAAATTTTAATTTTAACTTTTGGTCCCTCCCGCAACATTGCGACCAAATTAGCGACAATTTTTTAATTTGCGACAATTTTAGCGACGATTTAGGCAAGAGGGACCAAAAGTTAAAATTAAAATTTTTAGGAGGACCATTCTTTGGAGGAAATTTTAGGAGAGACTAAAAGTTAAATATGAGATATTTAGGAGGACCAAAAACATATTTAACCCTTTTAATTTTAATTATTTATAATATTCTAATTAACTGACGATGGTGTGATAAAATCTTAAAAGTGTCAGATGGAAAACAATGATAGCATCCTCGTACATCCACGTGTACAATGTTCTCACCTTAAACTTATTTTTTTCCACAAGATTGCATGTAACATAGGGATGAATAAGAAAAGAAAACCCGAACCAAACCATCCGGCCCATGGTAACCCAATGCCACAGGTGGATCTAATTTAGTTTGTCGAGTTAAGCGATTTTTAAGATGGATATGGGTGGGTAGCAATGGGTCGGGCCGGATCATTAAATACAATCCAAAGAAACTCATAATCGACTGGCCCATAACACTTTGTATTCTTAAATCAAGGTTGGTCGACCCAGTAACTAAACAAGCCCAAAAAAAGTCCACTAAACCCAATCAGTTTTGTGAATTTCTTAATACACCCTTTATGTTTCTTAGTCACCATGCGAAATTATTTAAATGCCCCCAAATTCCGGAGAAGCATCTCCGGACGCACCAAATTCTAAATGAACTTTGAAATATTTCAGAGACGCATCTTCGTAACAATTTAAAACATTATTTGCATCACTTTCAGAAGTCATTATACACGTATATTATACCGGAGAGGCATCTCCGTGAAGTTTACATAGATACGTCTTTGTAATGTATCAGCACATAACTCTTCATGTTATGCTTTATTTACATGTATTTAGATGCATATTTAAACCATACCATACAATCGAAAATAAAAAATAGACGTAGATAAATCCAGATGATCCAAAAACACCAATAAATTTCAAAAATGTCATACATTCGAGACCAATAGAGTATCATGATGTCAAAATAAAATATATACCATAGTAGTAGTACTACTACTATAAACTAATACACTACTATGTATGCCTAAAGACCTCTCCACTACCTCATATGCCTCCTTTTCCTCCTCTACCTCATCGACATCAATCCCCCATCCCCCGACATTATCTTCGATATATCAATGCATCCTTGTCTCCTTCATGATGGCATCTAGGACCTACCTCGCATCAGACCCATCAAGGAAGATGCGTGTGGCAATACTTGCTTGCACAATCTCAATTATTCAATGACATCTAGGCAATATATCCTCAACATGATCTAATTATGCCTACTCCTTCTCTAGTATCTCCTGATGAGATGACCTCAGTGAATCTCCTAGAGCAACATGCACCATGTACATATGTTACACCCTGAAGAACCATCTGATGTACCCTTTGACGTAGCTCTAGTCACTCTCAACTATTATACTTCTTGCCTTCTCCGGTACCATATGACTCTCATAATCATCAAACATGTAATCTATATGTCTACGTGTCAAGGTAGGAGGAGCAGAGACATTAAGTTATCTAGGAATGGTCTGAGTGCATCTGAACTGCCGCATGATGCACTCTGGAAGATGAGGAGAAGTGAGACACGATCTACATGCCAACCATCCAGAGTATATCACTCTAACTTTAAAGTGCCGCATCTCACAATGATCAAATAGTTGTTGAAGTGCATGTCATCGACAACCAAAAGGTCAAGATAGACTTTGAAAGGCTTGGTCGCCTGGTTCCCTCGGAGCGGGGAAAAACCAATAGAACACGACATATCCTTAGTGTAATATGGTACACTCACTCATTCGGAGATGCGAGGGAAGTGCTGGAGAATCCAAGTCTAAAATGAAAATTTCGGAACCCGTGAGTCATCAGTAATTACTTTGCAAAGATGAAATGAAAATGACAAAGAAACATGCAAA
Organism: Lathyrus oleraceus; assembly: GCF_024323335.1. NCBI lineage: Eukaryota > Viridiplantae > Streptophyta > Magnoliopsida > Fabales > Fabaceae > Lathyrus > Lathyrus oleraceus. The sequence continues at coordinate 433,152,921 of NC_066583.1, read as the reverse complement.
GACAAATAATTATTACCGTAACTAGTGTGATGCTCCCTATGATCTGCTTCATCTTCCGCATACAACCCTCTCTCAACTTCGAGTACTGATAGACCAAGTAACCCCCTCCCCTCATTTGTACTCATGGATCTCTCGAAATCCTCGAAGTACCGTAGGTAGACGGGGCAGAAGAAGATGGAGTGGCATAAGGAGAAGCACGAGCCCTGAAAGTAGATGGCTCTGCATGACCAGAGGAACCAGGAGCCTCCAGAACCTACTGACTCTTCTCCCTCCGCACTGATACATGTTGAGAAACCCTCATGTGCCTTAGTATATCGTGTCTATCATCCATTATGCATGTGAGTTAAAGTAAAGTAGACAACTAGTGAAGGAAAACAACACCACAAGCAAGAAAATAAATAAAAAATACTGGAAAAAATCTGGAGATGCATATCTGGAATATAGGAAACTAAAATGCTGAATATTTTCGGAGATGCGTCTCTAGAAGTTTATGTAACTCAGAAGCTGCATCAATGGCATCATTGTACCCCATGCAATCCCAAAAATAACATGCTTCAAACATCCTTTTCATCCAAAAAAACGTCTAATACAATATGTCTAAACTATCATAAATGTAATTTCTACTCATTTCTAACCTTAATCATCCATTTTTACTCATTTATACAAAAACTTAAAAATTTATCAAAAACTCAAAAAACTTATAGGAAGTTGATGTTTATGATATTGTTTATGGTGTTAAAAATGTTTACTGAAGTCTAATTTGAGTTTTGTTGATTGAGTTTTGACTTGGAGAAGAGAAAAAAGTTGAGAGAGTTTGAATTTGATTTTAAGAAAAATGAGAAATAAGGAAGGAGAAGGGTCTGACGCGATTTACCTCCAAAATACTCCAGAGAAGCATCTCTAGAATATTTTAACATTAACAGAGATTTTGGTGCGTCCGAAGATGCATCTCTGGAATCTGGGGGCAATTATGTATTTTTGTGTGGTGGCTAAAGCTAGCGGAAATATACTCAAACGCATCCCATATTCGAACATACAACAGAGTCACCATCGAACTTTATTTATTCCCGAAGGAAAGGGAAAACATCGATAAAACCCAGGGGAAATAGATAATGTGTAAGGAAGTCGGTTATGCAAGGGGAAGGTATTAACTCCCCTTACATTTGTTGTACTCAATGGGAACCATTTTGATTGTTCTAATCTCGAATATGTGTGATATCTAAAGTTACTCGCGAAGGGATAAAGGAACGGGAAAGAGAATAGATAAACTGCTCGGTGAGGATTAGGGTCCTCATGCCTACGTATCCTTATAATGCAATAAGGAATTCAGAGTTTCGTAGTTCATAAAACTAATGTTGGGGGGGGGGGGTGAAAATAATAGTGATAACAAATATGGTTTGAGCAAAAGGATAATGTCGTTTGACTCCAAAAAGGGATAAGATATGAACCCAAGAGTAAAACTGGAATTAACCGACATATGGATAGCCTGAAGCATTCGCCACTATATGGTACGACCGAAAACAAAGAGAATTAAGTTTTTGGTTCCATAACAAACATCTCTTGGTTCACAAGCAAACACAAGATAGAGCTCAAAGAAATAGTGTGTTTGGCTCAAAGGTAGCAGTATATCACATGAAGTGAATGAAGGTAGTAGGTATTAATGAATATAGTGAGTAATGTTCCATGGATATGGATGGAGGAATAGAGGAAGAATGAATAAATATGGATAAATATGCTCACGGAGGATTCAAACCCTCATGCCTAGTATTCTCATCATGCAATGAGAAAGTCAGAGCTCCGTAGTTTGTGGAATCAATGTGGCACACAGAAAAGACTGATAGGATTGCCAAGAGGCAAAGAAAATTGCTTAAAAAGCAAGAGTGTGGAATTAAACAATGATGGTAATCAACCATAGTGACAAATGAGATATGATTGGCCTACACACGAGAGGATTTATAAGGCAAAAGAGCTTCGTATAAACACGAGAGGTCTTATAAGAAGAGCAATGAATAAGAGGTGTTTTGCCAGCACCCGAGAGGGTTTATAAGGCAAAATAACTCAAAGGGGTCGCCTAATCACGAGAGGTGTTAGAAGGAGAACAATGAATAGGAGATAAGTTTCCAACACACGAGAGAGTTTACAAGGAAAAAGATCTCAAGAGATTTGTCTGAGCACGAGAGGTCTTATAAGAAAAATAATGTTTGGGGGGTTTTCCAAAGCACAAGAGGACTGATAAGGGAAAAATGATTAAATATAGTGGGCCTAAGCACAAGAGGACTGATAAGGGTCACAATGATTGAGGGTTTTCCAAAGCACAAGAGGAATGATAAGGAAAACAATGATTGGATTGATTGATTAGGATTCAAAGACTTGATCACAAGGGAACTAATCCAAAGGATGTATGAATATCAAAGAGAGCATGATTAGTAATCTACTAAGGAGAGAATGATTGATGTTTCACTTGCCGAAGTGTTGACTGATTGATGCCTTCCTGAAGAAGACTCATCAATTTTATGATTCAAATTGCACTAAATTCCATGAACAGAGGCAAATACCTTGAGAAACTCGGTCATTCGTCCCGTACTCAAAGATATTCTAGACAAGGATATAAATTTTCCACTCTCATAATTCTTTGTTACTTAAGGCTCATGGCATACAACTTGAATCATAATTGACAAGTTACTGATAAGAGATCCTGAGTGTTGATCTTGATGATACAATGCCACTTGTTGTAGAACAAGACTTGACAAGCATTTGATTCGATATGCTAAAGTTTATGAACAAAGGGGAATACGATGAGCAATTGGGTCATTGGTCTTAATGGAATTATCCTTTCTCATTCATTATCTATTTCTTAAGTCTCATTCCACACAATATGAATTATGGATGACAAGTGTTGATACCTTTGTTGTGCTTGAGAAGTAGTCCAATTTGTCAACTATGCTTGATTGGTGTTAACTTTGAAGTCTTGATCTTGGATTTTAACCTTGAGGTCTAGACCTCCTGAGATCTAGCATATCCAATACAACTTGAGTGCAATGGACTTGTCCTATCAAGTGATCAAGGGTCTTTTGATCACTTGAATAGGCTTAGGGATTTAAGCACGACACAAAGGATTTGATTGACCAAAGTGACCTTTGATCAACACTAATCAGTGGGGATGAAAATGAAATGAATCATGTACACAACATATCTAAAGATTAATCAGTTAATCAGATGATTTACAAGTCCTAAGCTAGGGGAACATGCATTTCAAGATTAAAAACTCTAAGCATTAAGGCTAATGGCACAATTAGGAACAAAGATTTAAATAAAGCTAAACAACCTAATAATCTAATCATCTAATTATGTTCTAACAATAGTAAAAAATCTAATTATCATTAATCTAATTAGAATTCTAAAAAATCTTAATCAAGTTCAAAAAACCTAATCAATCTAATTAACTACTAATATTTTAATCAATTCTAGAACTTCTAAATTAACCTCTAAACTAACCAAAGTTCTAAAAACCTATTTAATCTAATTAATTACTAAAATTCTAATCAATTCTAGAAATTTAATCCTAAAATTCTAATGATCTTCTAATCAAATTCTAATTTTTTAAAATCTAAAATCTAATTAATCAAGAAACTAAATAACATGAATCTAATTAAATAACATGATTAAGAGAAAACCAGGGGTGCAAGCCCATGAAGCATGTATGCTAAACAATTCTTACTTGGGCCTAAAAATAAGCCCAACCCTGAGATCCACTCGGAAAGGAGGGTAAGCACAACAAATGGAGGGTGTGAACTGAAAGATGCTTGGGCCAGTTATGGCCTAAAGTGTTGGTGTAAGCCCTAGAGGCCAATACTTTTGGTACTTGTATCGAATTATTAATAATAAATGGCTTTTTCTTTATTATGTTTGTTTAATAAAGTCCCTAGAATAGATAGTCCGTTTAATGTATCAAGTGTGACTTAATCATGAGATCACATTAAACATAAGGACACTATTCTTAAAGTATTCATAGTCGAGCTTTATTGTGAAGTGGGATAACATTAAAGCATTAAGACTATTATGTATATAGACTGATGATCACATCTCATGGATCATGGATAAGGAGTTATCAAGTCTTAAACATAGGTATGAATATTAAGAGTAATATTTATATTGGATTGACCAGCTATGAGAATACTATATAGAATGTTATGCAAAGTGTCATAAGTTATTCTCATGGTGATAATGGTGTATACCACCCTTCGACTTGAAACCACTATGGACCCTAGATATAGAGTCGAGTGCCTTATTGATGATCAAACATTGTCCGTAACGGGATGACCATAAAGACAGTTGATGGATACTCCACGAAGCATTCTAAGGGACATGAGTGACCTAGATAGAATTTGCCCATCCTGCGTAACAGGATAAATGTCTATGGGCCCAATATTGAACTGGACAAGGATGACACGGTCTATGCCTTGTGTTCAATATAAACATAAGGGCAAAAGGGTAATTGTACACATAAGTATTATCACAAAAGGATTTGTCAGATCACATGACATTTTTGTGTCTTGGGTAGCAGTGATGTGTTGCTAGATACCGCTCACTGTTTATTATGTTAAATACGTGATTTAATATAATTGCCAATGCCGCCAAAACCTACAGGGTCACACACAAAAGGACGAATTGATGAGAGATAAAGTAACTAAGGAATACCGTAATGTACGATGCCCTTAAGTGAATTGTAGAACATCGTAAGGTACGGTGTACTTAAGTAGAATACGAAATATGGTAAGGTACCTCGCGCTTAAGTGATTTTGGCATATTATAAGATATGGGCCACATACACTTGAGTGGGCTTTTTAGCTTGCAGCCCACACAAGTTGTTCTATAAATAGAACCCTTGTGTAGAAGCATTCGTGGAGTTGCAATTTTGTTTCTCTCTCTCTCTCTCTCTCTCTCTCTCTCTCTCTCTCTCTCTCTCTCTCTCTCTCTCTCTCTCTCTCTCTCTCTCTCTCTCTCTCTCTCCCTCTCTCTCTCTCTCTCTCTCTCACTCACTCAAAGCAGTCATTCGTAGCAGCTAGCGCTGAGATTGAAGGAATTCATTCGTGTGGACTGAGTAGAGGCGTTGTCATCGTTCAACGTTTGTGATCGCTCCGTAGATCTGCATCAAAGGTTACAATCTCCACAAGAGGTAATGATTCTATCATTGATCATGCCCATTCGTAAGGATCACTAAAGGAGAATTCTTAAATTCCGTTGCGTTTTGGATCGCTCTTCTCCTTCAGTGGTATCAGAGCCACTTACGAAACCGTGCATCTGATAGCTGTTTATTTTCTGTATTTTCTGTATTAATACGATTAAAAGACATAATGAATCAAAGAATAAACGAGTAATTAAATTTGGCATCGTGTGTGTACGATTTGGATGATTGATGTTGACTATCCTTCGGAATCCGACATTAGTATGGTGAAGCAGCGATACATCGATCGTCCATAGGTTATGCAATTGAGATTGATCAAGCTATATATATGATATAAGTTATCATGATACAAAATACGGTATATATGATATACTGTTTCTGTTTCTTTCATTCAAACACTTAATGGTTGTTTTCCTTTGAGTGACCAATGGTCGTTTGCTTCTTGATCCGACATTAGTATGGTGAAGCAATGACGTGTTGATCAATCATACTAAATCAAAAATCGAGGTGTGTTTGACGGTCTGAAATTGGTGCATTAGGGTTAATGACGGCACAAGGGTTGTATTGTCAAAGAGTTATGCGATTAGGGTTGTGACTGCGCAAGAGTTGTGCTTTAAAGTATCAAGTGTTGATGCGAAAAACGACGTCGATTTCAAATGAATTGTTCATTAAAAATTTCGGCCAGGGGCGCTGCCCTTTCAACCCCGCAAGGGGGCACTGCCCCCTTGACCCCCGTCCGCTGATCGGTTATGGCCTTAGTTTTCCTTTATTTTGTTTTGGGTTTTTAAAATACAGTCTGCGTGTCGTGCCTCTCTTTTAATCTCTTAATGTAACTTCTTTTCTCATCTCACTCCCTCGTATGTAAAACGAGTTTCTTTTATGTAAAGTAATGTTATGAAGAAAGAGAAGAATTCAATATCAAAGGAGGACAACCTTGAAGATCTTGCTTGGAGAAGCTTAGATCGTTATTAGATTAGCTTAGGTTCTCTCATTAGCTTAGGAGAACAATTGCACTAGGGGCCATAACTGTTTCATTATGTATGTTGATGCATGTGAATGTATGTTGATGCATGTGAGAGACGATTTATATGATAAATAAGCCGGTGAGATCAGAATAATTGCAAATTCCCTCAAATTAAATATTAAGTTTATGCTTTCCATGTTTTAGCACTCATCAAGACTAGTATCGGATAATGTAGGTTTCGCCTACACGAGGTGCATGTTCTATATTAGTAAGGTGCGATGGGATAATTGTAATATCCAATTGCTAAAACAATGGGTCAAACTTAACTAAACAAATTATAATAAGATTATGTATTGAAATTCTAGTATCAGATATGAGATGTCGAAGGTAATGTCATGACACTAATATCTGAACAATATAAACAGGATAAAAGATAAAGAACAATAGTATAAGTGACACAAGCAATTGTTAACCCAGTTCGGTGCAAACTCACCTACGTCTGGGGGTTACTAAGGCAGGAAGGAAATCCACTAAACAGAATTAGTTCAAAGACTCTCAGTAAACAACTTCAAGTTACAGTCTTTTCACCTAATCTTTACCCGTGTGACTTCTATCTAAGGACTCTTAGATAAGAGATCCTGCTCACTCCCCCTCAATCACAGCAGTGATGTAAAAACAAATATTACAATGAAAGAAGACAATTTTGAAGAACACATACTTGATCTTGCTTAAAAGCTTCAACCAAGTAAACACACACTCATGCTCCAAAGCTTAGAGTGGACAAATTACAACTCAAAAGTTAGTCCAATTCAATCGTCAATGGATGAATGAATGGTTCACAATACACACGCTCACACAAGACTAAAACCCTTATTCTCTCTCACTATTTCGTTCGTTATTTCTTGTGTATAAAACCAGGTTTTCCATGCCCTTTATATAGAAGTGTTTGACTGGGCTTGGACATCATAAAACCCTAAAACTATTTTCCATTCGTATCTTCTTATTGGAAAATAAATCAATATGGTTTTAATTACTGATTGAATGGCGCGTTCAATCATCACATCAATTACACATAGATTAGCATAAAAAGCGCAATCACACAATACATAACATTCAGACTGAATGTTCTGTATACAGATGTCTTGACATCGAGTCTGACATCTTAGCAAAATCCTGCACATTCACATTTTAAACACCCTGCAGGAACCTGTTATCTCATGTCAAGATAAGACTTGTGACAACTTGTGAAAACTCTAGGTTTTACAATAATTGATGCCAACACATAGAACCAATAAACTCCCCCTTTGGCAAATTTTGGCTAAAACATACATCAGATCATTTGTTTCACAAGAGAATAATCACAGTATCAGTTTAGCAGCAGAAGTCATAAAACACACATTACTAGCTAAGATAGCAACTAGTAAACACATATTAAACACACATGCGCTTGTGCTCCACCTCCCCCTCAGTCTGCTCAACACAGACAAAACACTTCTCCTCTTTATCATCACCTGTAACATACACCTACCCATATAACATCACCTTCAACATCACCTGTAACATATACCTCCCCATCTAACATCACCTGTACTAAACAGATTATCTCCAACATACGTCATCTTCAACATCATCTGTCATCTGTTTATAGTATAGCATAGCTACTTTAGCTACTTCTCCCCCTTTTTAGCCAAAATAGACCAAAGAGACAAAATAAATATCTATTAGTCAAACAGAATGTCACACAGAATGTCAAAGCAGATTGTTAAGTGTTATAGATCCCAGAACACACACAACTATATAAGTTGAGATAAAAATCCAGAAAAACCAAAAAGAACCCAGAAAAAAAATACATCAAGGTAACAGAACATGACTACCAAAAGAAACACCAGAACATCCATCACAGCACATCATCAGAAGAGTGGGGGACAACTTCAACAAAACTAGTCAGAGGAGCTTGCATCTTCATCATCATCAGAACCAGAACTGCCACTTGTTTCATCTTTAGATTCAGACCTCTCACTAGAGGTTTGGGCTTCTGTTTCCTTGGCCTGTCCAACATTCTCTCTTTCAACTTGCTCCAAGCTTGCAATTAGAGCCTCCAAAGCTTCCTTCCTGACTGTTGCTACCCTTATCCCAGTATCCAATTTTTTACAAGTTTCTTTCAGCTCAGCAATAAGACCACCTTTTGAGGCTGGCTTCTTCACAGCAGATGTCATGACAATGTCTTTGACATGACTGCCTTCAAACAATTTGTAATGAACAGATAGAGGAGGTTTTCTTCTACTAGGAAGATCAATTGTGCTTAGAATTCCAGGTTGCTGGCTCAGGATAATCCCACAAATCATTGAGGGAAAAGCTATGGGCAACTTAACTGCATTTGTAGAAGCATGTTTGACAATTTGTTCAAACATAAATCTACCATAATCAAATTTCAGCTTGGTTCCAACAACAAAGATGAACCTTCCAAGGGCATTTGAAATTGTAGAGATGTGGTTGGTTGGCACCCAATTTGCTGACCCTATCTTGTGCAAAATAGCATATTTCACAGTCAGCTTCCCAACAGGGAGATGCTTCTTACTAGGCCACTCCTTGACCTGTCTTGCAGTTATTTCCCTACAGACCTCATTGTCTGTGGCTTCCAGTTCACATGCACCTTCTGTTCCTCTTCCTAGAAACTTATTAATCACAGTTGGAGAAAATGTGATACACTTCCCTCTTACAAACACTTTACAAAATTCTTTGTTGTTTTTATCAGCAATGTCTTCAGGAATGTTGACCACAAATTCTTTAACCAGTCCTTCATAACACTGAGATAACCCAGCAATAGTTTTCATTAATCCAACAGTTTTAACTAGGTCCATGACCTCTTTGACCTCCACAGCATCCTTGCCCAATTCTCTCTGCACCGCCACCCTTCTTTGGATTACAAACTTCCATTTTGCTACTCCATCTTCAAGATGGAAAGAAATATTATCCAGGTGTACAGTAGTAACTTTTATAGGGGATTTCCTAATAGTTGTCCTCTTGACAGGGGAGATGTCAGGGACATCTTCTTCAACATATTCATCTGAGTCAGAAATTTCTCTCACTTTTCTCTTCTTCACCTCAACCTTACTCCAAGACTTTGAGGGGCATACAGCAGTAGCCTTCTTAGCAGTTTTGACTGACATCATTTCAGCCACAGACCTACCCTTTCTGGTCTTCATCCTCTTAGCCACACTAGGCTTCAAGTGATGAAGCAAGCTATCATCTTGATCATCCGAAATATCAACTTCTAGGTCAATCACCTTCTTTGCAGAACCATGCTTCTTAGACTGTGAAGCATTGGCAATAGGTGATGCCACATATTTCTTACCATACAAAGTTTGCCCTAAAGAGCACAAACCTTCAGTAGCCATATCTTTTTCAAACCTAGAGGAATCATCATCCTTCTCATTATGAGGTCCAACCTCAGGAGAGGGGTCCCTTCTTGATAGAGGAGTAGAAACTCCTTTTACAGAATATCCTTCATTGAGAATCCTAGTGACTAGGTTTCTTATGACATGATCAGTGTGATGCATGTCGTCCTTAGAACTAGGGGTATGAGTAGAGCTGGAGGGGATATTAGAACTGTTACCTTGAGTAGGGCATGCAGTGGTGGATGAGCCAGGAGCTTCGCCTGGAATGACAGACATGGGAATCACGTCCAAAATATCTTCATCAAGAAAGTCCATAGAAGGCGTTCTATCTTTGTGAGTAGGTTTGGTAGTTTTAGAACCAGATGGTGATGGATGTTGTGACATCTTGTTGTTTTTGTGGAAAGGTTTCAGTTGCCCTAGCAGAGAAGTTTGATGAAGTTGCAGGAAGTTGGAAACGTTTGAGTAGAGGTTGCGTGTGAAAAGGCAATAGATGGAATTTCCAATACTAGGTGATGATTTACCATAAATGGGGCACTTTATTTTAAGTGGGAAACAATATTTTTATTACCTTTTCCACTCCAAGTTAATTGCTACAAATTCTCATAAATACAAATCCCTAATTTCCCTCTTAGAGATTCAAATTGATTTGCATCCAAGGCCTTTGTAAAGATATCAGCTAACTGCATTTCAGTAGCAACATGCTCTAGGACTATGATTTTATCTTCCACTAGTTCTCTAATAAAATGATGATGAATATCAATATGTTTTATCCTACTTGTAGCACCTCAAATTTGCACCCTACCTTTTGTACATTCATTTCATATTAGGTCATAGCATAACATAGGCCACTGCATAACATTGCATTGTCCATTTGCCCAAGTGCAAGCCCACTGACAAATTAGGTCAAACTGGTCAGGAGAATCAGTCAAACAAGCAAGCATGTGCCATTTTCATTGGAACAAAGCCCTATGGTTGATTTATCAAGTTCATATGGTCTAAGGATCATTGTGAAGTGGTTTGGCCAAAGATTGGATGATCAAAGCTCGACAGTCAAGCTGAATTTCTTCAGAAACCCTAGAAAGTCAACTATGGTCAACTGTGCCTGATTTTATGGATTGGAAGGTGTGAGATGGTTTGAAAAGCCTCATTCATGTCCATATAAGTCTCATTTGACATACCAAAGACCAAGGTTGAAGATTTGGAGGTCAGATCAGAAGTTTCCAAAAATAGCAGGTGACCTGTAATTTCAGCTGCCCAAAATGGAAAGTTTTTCTCCTCAAAATTACTTCATCATACAAGCTTCAAATGGAATTTTGTCCAACATGAAAGTTGAAGATCTTGATCTCACCATTCCAAAAAGTCCAAGAACCTGAAATTCCCATGTGTGGTTGGCAAGATATGGTCCAGTCATTTTCCAAAAATGCCCAAAATCAAAGTGCCATAACTTTCACATGGAATGGCCAAATTGGATGATTTTTCTTTGAGCCAACCACATTTGATGTGTACTTTCATGATCCATCATCACATTTTGCCAAAAGCCTTCACATAAAAAGGTCAATTTTCAAGTGCAACAATTAAATACCAAGGGCAAAATGGTCCAATTTGAGAAATACTTGGAATTTTGAAATGAGGCTTTTTGCAACACTTTCTAAATGTCATTTGTGACCTGTTGGAACCAAGTTTGGACAGAAAAATCAGCTGGTTTAAGAAAGGGCATTTTGGCCAAAGCTTGAAAATTGCACATTAACACAAAACTTCCATTTTGCTAATTGGGATTAATTTTGGATTAGGAAGTGGTATAAATAGATAATTACAACTGTTTTGCATCAGCACTAATCATTTCTTCAAGATCCAAAACAGAAAATCAAAAACTCTCTCAATTTCTCACAATTTCACATCCACTTTTTTTCACATTTTTCATCCATAATTCATCAATAGTGCTGGATATTCTTTGTGATTTCTTCATCTGCAGGTAGATTCCAAGCACTGTTGAAGCAAATTCGAGCTCAAATCCATCAAAAACTCCAACTGTCCAAGATCGTTCATCAATGGTAAATCAAGAATTCAAGCATTTGGAGTGTTGCTGAGCTACCAAAGCTGTACCAATCATCTTCCTAATCAACATACTTCTGCTGTTTTCGCGAATTGGATCGAAAGGAGCACAAATTCATCAGCTGCCATTCTCATAAGGTTGGATTTCGACCTTGATGATTCTCCAAATTGAGATATGATATGTGTAGATCGTTGATTGTAGAATGTAATGCAACTTGTAGAATTAGAATCCATTAAGATTTGAGAGAGAAATCTAGGATTAAAGTTTGCATGACGAAACTTCTTTCGATCGAATCTTCGCGTGTGATAATCTTTAGACAATTTCGTGGCCATAACTGTAATCTACGTTGGAAGACGGAGAGATCCATATATCATTTGCGTGTTTTGGTTGAGTTTCGCTCGTAACGGATGCTGCTGTTGAAGAACTCCATGGACGCGAAGAACAGCTTCGAGAATCTGGAAAATATCACGTTCAATCCGTTTCGCAGCATGGCGTTTTCAAAAACCTGTTTCGCGCCAGATTCCGTCCATTCACACGGTGACACGCAATAAATGAATACGCTGTCGTTTTGGCAAGGCTGAGCATAATTACAAAACTGCCACTCGTGGCTAAATTAATTCAATTAATTCATATTCCATTTAAATAATTATTCAATAATTCCACAAATCTTACAAAAATCATATAAAATCCATTTTTCATCCAAATTTAGTGGGAGTTTTTTTTTGTTAGATTGATAATTTTCTCTAGTTTTTTTATAGGTATGATAACTCAAGTTGTGCTTGGAGAATTTTTGACTTTGCCTATGGATCTTTGACTTGTGTGCATTTTGTATATGTTTCACCATTTCTAACATGAAATACTCATACCTTATCCAAATTGAATGAAATTTCACATGCTAATTCTTGACTCCTTGCTGGTTATTTTGATGTATAGTTTGTGAATTTTGGATCTCTGGTCTGGTAGTTATGATGTGTGCAAGTTGAGTGTGACAATTTGTGTCACACTAGGTTAGGTCAATTTCATGAATTTATTTGACATGCCTATGTTTCTCCAATTGATCTCAAATTTTGCATGCTGTGTCTTGTACATGTCTAGTTTCACTATGATGTTTTGTAGGAATTGTTGAGCCATTTCCTATTTGATTGAGATTTTTATTTGCTGTTTAGACATTTTAGGGTTTTGTTTGAGTGCTTGTCTTCCATGTCTTGTGAAATGCTCATACCATATCATATGAATGTGAAATTTGATGGAGTGATTCATAACATGTTCCTTGTTAATTTGGCTTTGGTCCTACTCATTTCTTAATTGTTCTCACTGTTTGGCATTTGATTGAAGTTGATGCTCATTTTGCTACCATGTGTTGACTTGTTTGGATTTCTGTTGACTTTATGATTTTCATTGACCTACTTCCTGTTGTCCAAATGGCATGAAAATTGACATGTAGCTCATTGAATGTGTCCTGTTTAGGCTGGAATTTTTGTGGAATTTATTGAGCTGTTTTGGTTTGGCTTTAATTGATATCATTCTGTTTGCTCATATATGATTCATGATTGCCTAGCTCGACTTAAATTGTGCATGAAATTAATTTGGTGCATAGTTTAGATGTGAGACCAATTGGATTCTCTTTGTATTTGATTAATGTTGATTTTGATCATGTTTCACTTGCTGTTTTGACTTTTTCACTTCTTTTTGACCCTAGGCTTGTCCTAGTGGTCTTGTATCTCATGTTTGAATGTGATTTTCAGGTTAAGAAGCAAAATACCTTAAGGAGGTGGATTCACATTTGATTGAGATATCATTTGACATTGTACACTAACTTGTTTTGTTTTGTAGGGTGCTTGGCTTTTGAGTTGCTTGCACTTTGGTGCATTGGATTGTGTTTGTCTGTATATAGTTAATTGTGAACCATTTGCTGTTTAGTTCTGTGATTGGTATACTGATGATATTTGATTGATTTCAGGTACATTAGTTGCTAATATTGCTTTGCTTTGCTTGATAAGCAATTTGCACTGAGGTATAACATTCTTGTCTCCATGTAGTCTGGAAGACCTGGCCTGTTACTTGGCCAGGCACCTGTCTGAAGTCCTCCTTAAGAGGCGATGTTTGTGATTGTTTACTTTTGTCCCCAAGCAGGTAAAGACCTCTATGAGGCAATTGGCGGATCAAAGAGATATGCAATCTATCTCCCACTATTCTGTTGAGTCGTCCCTCTGCTCACACCACTGTGTTGATGCATTGGGACACAAACCCAAGATCTCGTACTTTGTACAGTTGTGTCAGAGTCCTTGAGTGTAGAAGGGTTCCTCCTTTCTGAACCCACACTCCTTTGTCTGAAGCTCTCCCTGACCAGGGATAAGAGCTGTGAAGTCTTATCTTCACTCTCCTTTCATCAGCTTCACCTTAGCCCCTCAATGGCAAGGTTAAGAGCTAACCATACCTCTGTACAGATGACTTGCTCTTGCAGTCTTACCCTTTGATTGAGCCCCATTTGTGTGCATATAGTGTGTGCTACTTGTGAATGCTTGATTTGCTGTTTACTTGTGCTGAATAGGATAGGCTTGCTTCCTGTGCAAGTTAGCCAGAAACCTTGACTTAGGGACAATCTTGCATGATAACAGCTAGGCTCGAGTCGTAGTCTCCCTAGTTGTGTCTCCCTCTGTTATCTGGCTAGGCTAGTCCTGTGTCCCTTCGTAGGGGAACTACGTCGCCCTGATCCTCATACCAGATGAGGTACGTAGGCAGGAGATGAGCAGATCTCTCTGGGCGCCTGTGTCTTTATTTTGTGTTGTTGTGTGCTTGGAAGCTGATGTAAGTCCATCGAGTGGCATTCGGGTTCCAGTGTGGGTTTGTTTGGTTCGGATGCTGACGTAAGTCCAGTGATTGGCGGTTGGGCTCCACGTTTGCCTCTTTGTGTGTGTTCTGGTTCGGATGCTGATGTAAGTCCAGTGATTGGCATTCAGGCTCCACGTTTGCCTTTGCCTGTGTTTGTTTGTGTGCGTGTTAGCCGAGCTACGGATGCTCTGATTCTCCTTCGTCCAAAGGAGATACGTATGCATAGGATGCGACATCCTAGCGAGCATGTGTCGTTTCCCCAGTCCGAACTACTTTGACTCTGATGTCTATGCTTGATAGACTAAGTAGGCCCAGGATACGATGTCCTGCCGAGTCAGTCTTGTTTGTTTCCTTGCGTCTCTTTCAGCCAGTATCTGTGTGTGTGTGTGAGCAGTGTTTTAGCAACCATTTTCCTTCCTATTGTGCGTGGATCCCGTCGAGTACGACGGATGCGTAGGGGTGCTAATACCTTCCCTTCGCATAACCGACTCCCGATCCCATTCTCTTTGGTCGCGAGACCATGCTTTTTCCAGGTTTACTCTGAGCGTTTCCTTTCCCTCTTTTGGGATAAATAACGCACGGTGGCGGCTCTGTTGTTCTTGTTTTCCCGCCGGTTTTTCGCGTAATGCGACAGCTGGCGACTCTGCTGGGGATGGAAGAAGTTGACCTCTGGCTGGTCCATCTTCCCTAAGCGAGTCTCTCCTAGCGCTCTCTAGGTTAGGGTTCTGGTTGCTATTTGCTGTTATTTATTGCATTCATTTGTACATATGTGCATTTATTGTTTGCATTTATTGTTTGCATTAATGTTTGCATTCATTCATATTCATCTGCTGTGCTGGCTGTGTTCTCTCTGTTTGGGGTGGGAGTTACTCGAGGTAAAAGGCCCAATACCCAGGCTATGAGTGAAATCTAGGAAACCTAGGCATAGAGTGATTCATGGGAAGCGGGTGGTATGCGCCACTTAGCGGAACATTGATATCACGAGCAGTTCAGACTCTGATGGGGTATTATCGGTGCATACATCTGGTGTGCACAGGATGATATTCTTGAAAGGGTTGTTTATCCTGCGTTTCTCTCGACCTTACCCTGGCCTAGATGACACCCGTGAGTGGGGAGGGATGATGATTATTGCAGGTACAGTTACTGACTTGTTGGTGACTTGTCGGTGACTCTTGGTACTGATGGTGACTGTGAATTGTGGACACTTATTTCTGGGACGCCGGAGTTCTGTCCGTGGTTTATCGGCGGGTTCCGTTTATTTCGGATTCCCCGGGTTGAATTTGAGAGTGCCCGTTCAGAGGATCTGGCTGTCATCCTTTCAGTGGATGTTCCTGTGATGATAGTGATGTAATCTCCAGTTCCGTTTATTTCGGAACTCCCCAAGTCGGATTTATGGTGACTCAGTTGACTGTGACTGGTTCAGAGAGTGGGTCTTCAGATGACTTGGTGGCCCAGTGACCTGCATTCATGCATTTGCATCATCCCATTTTGCATTCATTCGCATTCAACCCATGTCTGTCCGTATTCAGGGTCCATTTCCTTGATTAAGATTCTGGTTGAGAGACATCCAGATGTCTGAATGTTATTGATGAAAAAGTATTTGTCTCAGTGACGCTAGAATCAAAGGACAAGATATTCCTGGTACGGATAGACATTGCATGTGTGAGTCATACTAACCCATTTGCTGTTTTGTAGGTGTCAACCGGTGCGCATAGCTCGTTTGCTCAGATATCCTGCTAGAAGCAACAAATCCAAACTGATGGATCCTCCCAACGCCGACATCCTTGAACTGAAAGAGATGGTGAGGGATTTGTTCAGCGTTGTGCAAGGGCTTGCCTTGGGGCAGAGAACCATGGCTGAGAGATTGGAAAAGATTGAGAAGTGGCTGATGGTGGAGAAAGTTCAAGGAAAAGCTCCATCATCCGAAGTGACAAATCCCTCTGACTCTGTAGCAAAGAAACTCTCTGACAGTGGTCCGCTCAAAAAGGAGGTTGAGTCAGGCGGTGTGCCAGCAAAGAAAGAACGCAGTAAGGATCGTTATCATCCTTATGCTGCCATTGTAACTACTCCTGTTGGTAATCCACTTGTACCGCAACAACAACCACCACCTCAACAGAAGGCACCGAGAGCTAGGAGCCAGGTGAAGAAGAAAAAGGAGGAGCGTCAGTTTGAGGAACCACCTGTGACCTACACCCTTCTGTTCAGGAGATTGAGGGATTTGGGGTTAGTCCGGCCAAGGATTTTGATTCCCATAGCAAAACAGAAGAGGCCTGCACACTATGATGAGAATGCCAGGTGCGAGTTCCATTCTGAGGCACCCGGGCACAGTGTTGAGGGTTGTAGGGCTTTCAAGCATGTCGTCCAGGACATGGTGGACTCCAAGACCATCAGCTTGGCACAGATCATGGATGGGGATGTCAACCCTGTACCCAGGAAGGGTCCTGTAAAGATGAAGATGGTGAAAAAGGTCAAGAAAGGAATAGAGATGACTGAGGAAGATCAGCTAAAGGTGTCGCATCCGCGAAAAAACAACCGGCGGGACTCAAATAAAAACACAACACAGAGCCGCCACTGCGCGTTATTTATCCCAAAATAGGGAAAGGAAACGCTCAGAGAAACCTGGAAAGGAAATGGTCTTGCGACCAAAGAGAAAGGGTAAGGGAGTCGGTTACGCAAGGGGAAGGTATTAGCACCCCTCACGTCCGTCGTACTCGACGGGATCCACGTTCTAAAATAAAGAATAGGTTGCTAAAACATCACACACACACACAGGGAACGCAAGTGGGGTTAAGAGAAGGGAGCTCGATAGGACATCGCATCCTATGCCTACATATCTCGTCTGGAACGAGAATCAGAGCCACTGTAGTTCGGCTCACGCACGCCAAACAACACAAAACACACAAACAGATGGCAAACATGGAGCCCGACAACCACTCGATGGAATTACGTCAGCATCCGAACCAAAACACACTCAAAGGGGCAAACGTGGAGCCCGACAGCCAATCACTGGACTTACGTCGGCATCCGAACCAAAACACACAATCAGATGACAAGTAAACACACACAAAAAAAGAAAAAGGTTGCCCGAAGTGGTCTCGCACGACCACCTGCCTACATACCTCGTCTGGAACAAGGATCAGGGCGATGTAGTTCCCCCTCAAGGGAAAGAAAATCTAACCAGAAACCGAGGGAAGACACACTACCAGGGAGCTGGACTCGAGCCTAGTGTTGTCATGCATCGTTACCCTACGTTCAGGTTTCTACCTACTTGCACAACTGCAATCTAATCCTATCCAGGAAGAAAGCATACAAGCATACAGGCAAACAGAGCAAACAAAGCATTTCAAACAAATATTCACATAGCACACACTATAACCAATCAAGTGAGGCTCAAACAATGGGTTTGACTGCCGAAGCAAGTCATTTGTACATGGGTATTGCTCGCTCTTAACCTTGCCATTACGAGGCTAAGGTGAAGCAGATGAAAAGGTGAAGTGAGGATGAGACCTCACAGCTCTTATCCCTGACCAGGGAGAGCTTTTAGACAAAGGAGCGTGGGTCCAGAATGGAGGGACCCTTCTACGCTCAAAGACTCTGACTCGATTGTGCAACATCACGAGATCTTGGGTTTGTGTCCCAATGCATCAACACACAGCCGTGTGAGCAGAGGGACGACTCACAGAATAGTGGGGGATAGATTGCATATCCCTTGGCTTCCACCAATTGCCTCATAGAGGACTTTCACCTGCTTGGCACAAATGTAAACAATCACAAGCATCGCCTCTTAAGGAGGACTTCAGACAGTTTGCCCGGCCAAATAACAGACCGGGTCTCCAGACTACATGAAGAATAGAAGTCCTACCTCAAGTGGTTTAAAAACCAAGCAGCAGCAAGCAAGTTCTTAAAGAACTGTAAGCAACTAAATGTACCTGAAAACAATCAAGTATCATCAGTACTCAGACAGACAACAATAAACAGCAAATGTTAATCAGTCAGACTATACAGACAACACAAGCACATAAATGCAAGCTACAAGCTCAAGCTCAAGCTTTACAACCTACAAAACAAAGTTATGTTAGTCCTCAACATCAAACACATCCAATTTAATCAACTTGGCTCAATCCCTTTATGCATTATGCATTTCATCCTGAAAAATCAAGCAAATGTGAGAAACTGGACCACTAGGCCAAGCCTAGGGTCCAAAAGGGAGAAAAAATTCTAAACAGCAAGCAATTCTCAACCAAACTCAAATTAACACAAATAGAAAGCCAAGGCAATTGATCCCATGTCTATACCATTCACCAATATTATTTCATGACCAAAACATCACAAACTAGGTCAAATGCAACATCCAATGTCCAAACAGAATGAATTCCATCAAAAGCATACCAAAATAATTCCAAAAATCCTCAAATAATTCACACCTAAACAGGACATATTCAAGATATAGCATGTCAATTTTCAGCTCAATTGGACAAAAGGAACTATGTCAATGAAAATCAAGAAATACAGACACAAATATTCAAGCCAAACCATAACATCAACACATGCATTCACTTAAAAAATTCACAAGTCAATGAAAACAATTAATAAATGAATGGGACCAAAACAGGGATGTCCTATCATGTGTCTATAACCAGCATACCAAATTTCATCATCATCCAAAACCATATGAGCATTTCACACAAGATATCCCAACATATATCACACAAGCTTGCATAATTGACCAACAAAGATGAAAAATATCAATCAAATTGAAAATGCCATATAAAAATCCAGAAATATTCACATAGCATCTTAACATGTTAATGATCACACATATAAAATTTCAAGTCATTTCAACAAGCCTCTAGGTCATGAAAATAAATCCAGAAAGTTGACCTAGCTAGGTGTGACACAAATTGTCACACCTAGATTCAAAAATTCATAACTCAATCACCAGGTTTCCAAAATTCACAAAATTTATATGTAAATCACCATCAGCATGTCTACAATCACCACAAAAAGTTTCAAGCATTTCTTTTAAGGCATGAGTATTTCACATCAAAAATGGTAAAACATGTCAAAATTACACACAAAAATGACATAGGTCAAACATCCCTAAGCAAAGTCAACTTTCCATCATGCACAACTTCTAAAATCATATCCATAAAATTCTAGAGACAATTTGGAAACTATAGAAAAAATCCTCATATTTTTCTGATCAACCAATATTTTTTTATGATTTTTCTAAGATTTATGTGATTTTTAAATAATTATTGAATGTGTTATAATTAATTAAATGATTAAATGGCAAAACCGTAATTAAGCGCGCAGGGACCAAAACGCTGGCGTTTTATTAATTGAGCTGGAGGCGCGTGATTGGCCGGTTTCGCGCGGCAAACAGAATTTGAAAATGGAAATGAGTTTCAGTGGATCAAACACCTAATTGTTCATCATTTTTTCCAGAAAATTACCAGCGAGCTCAAGAACACGAAGAACATCAAAGTTTCACCAAAATCCTCATGCGAATAGTCATTGGAAAGGTATCAGAACGTGGAGTACGAATATGTCCTCGATTTTACCTAATTTTTCCTAAATTTTCTGGATCGAGCGTTTTAGGTTTTCACATCATTACTTCTAATCAACATAACTCGAGCTAGGTTTCACCATTTCTAAAACTAATTACATCATGATAACCTATGTTCTTCACTCTTCAAAACGCACACCACAATTGAAGCAATAGTGAATCTCGAATTCTAACCTCGATTTGAAGGCAGTGCTGAAATTGGAGTTGTCAAGGAGTTTTGATTCGAAACAGATGAAACTTAAGCTTGTGGAAGTGGACTGGAATGCTCAGGTTCGATTGAATTAGCTTCTAATGGAAGAATTCTTCAAAAGCCATGGATGCACCTTGCTTGAACAGTTGCGAATGGTGAGGAGTTTGATGTTGATTTCCAAAAACAGTCCAAGAAGAAGTTGAATGAAGATCAAACCAAAAAGAATTTTCGAGTTTGATGAAGAATTGGAAGAGATTTTGTGATTTTTGCTTTTTGTGTTCTTGAGGAATTTTGATGAATTTGGAGAATTTGATTGTGATTTTGGGGAATTGTGAAAATCTGTTAGAGTTTGTTATGATTAAGCTTAAGTACCTCCAATTAATCAAACTCCTTAATCATCTTAATTAACATAATGCAATGTTTAGCAAAATGTCATTTTCCAAACTAAGGGCAAAATGGTAACTTCACATGCCAGCTCATTGACAGCTCATTGACAGCTCACACACTCTCAAAATGACATGTGTGAGCTGTTGCAACTTGTCTCATGTTGATTGGATGTGTATTTTGGAAATTCACTATGTGATGGCACTTTGTTCATTTTTTCAAGTTCATTTCAAAAGTCAATTCTCAAACCACAAGGCCTTGGCATGTTATGAGCATTCCAACAATTTTCAAATGTCATTTGTAAAGTGTTGCAAAAATCCCCATTCCAAAATTCTCATTATTTCTCAAGTTGGACAATTTTGCCCCTGGACTTTTAACTGTACAGTTGAAATTTGACTTTATGCATTTACCATTTTTGATAAAATCCAATTATGCACCATGAAAGTACATGTCAAATGGAGTTTGTGCATAAAAAGATCATCCAATTTGGACACTCCATGTGGAAGTTATGCCCTCCTGATTATGGGTCATTTTTGAAATTCCCTGGACCATATCTTGCCAACCATACATGGGATTTTCAAGTTCTTGGACTTTTTGGAAAGGTGAGAACAAGATCTACAACTTTCATGTTGAACAAATTTTCATTTGAAGCTTCCTTGGACATGTAATTTTGAGGTCAAAAACTTTCCATTTTTGGAAACTTCTATTACAAGTCATTTTCTATTTTTGGCAATTTTTGTCCTGACTTGATTTTCTTCATTCTTAAGCTTTGAAATGTCAAATAACACTTGTTTCAACATGAATGAAGTGTATCCAACTCAATTCCACCTCCAAATCCATTAAATCATGTACAGTTGACCACAATTGACTTTTTCAACTGATAGATGAATTTGGCCATGCATAGATCAATCTGAGCTCCAATTCTCTGATGAAATGGCTCAAGGGTGAAACCCTAGCCTCAATAATCTCCATTCAACCATAAGATGATCCCCAGATCCAATATAGACCCCATCTCCTTGCTATGCCCTGATTGGCCCAATGCAACTGATTAGGGTTGACCAGTGGTCAAAACCCTAATCTCAAGGAATGTGCTTCAACACTTGATGAAACCAAATCATGATGATGATGATGAATCATTTCAAACAAGATGAAGACCAATATCCTTTGAGAATCATGAAACCCTAATTTGAACTTCCACATCCTCAGATGATTGTTGACCAGTCCAATGAAACCCCAGCATGCACATGACCTCTTCATCTCCTGATCAAGACTTGGAAGAATGACTTGCACAATGTAACCACATGATATGCAATATGCAATGCCTAATGACCTAAAAATGTTATGCAAATATGTTATGCTAGTCCCAAGAGAAGAGGGCAAATTTTGAGGTGTTACAGCTGCCCCTATTCAATCCACTGTGAACCTGTCGATATGAATAGCCTCGACTTTCAGATGATCAGGATGAAGAGTGATTGAATACCAAGAACAGACGAACAATTTGCACTCTGATGGGAAAATAATTAACAACGCCTATCAGAATCAGCGAAGAAACAACCTCTGAACAAGAAATCCGTCTGGAACGGAGAAAGCTCGGCTTGAACCCCAAAACAGAAACGTCGACCTGGATACCAAAATAAATGGTAACGCAGGGATAACCATGGCCTGAACACCACATCCGCTGGGGATTATTACTCTTTTTTCTCTTTATGCTTTTCTTGAAACCCGAAGTTTTCTCTATTTTTTTCCATTTTCTTGAACCCCGAAATTTTCTTTTCTGCTTTTTTCATTTTCTTGAACCCCAAAATTTTCTCTGCGCAAACGATCCTCGGATCTCTGCATTTGAACCCCAGTCTCCTGTTTGCCAAAATAATGAACCCCATTCTCCGATTTGAACCCCAGTCGCCTGACGATAACTTGCGATCGCCAATATGAACCCCGTTCTCCAGAAAATGCCGCAACATCTCCTTTTCTCCATTTGAACCCCATCTCCAGAAAATGCCTCAACATCTTCTTTTCTCCATTTGAACCCCGATCTCCAATCTCTCGTGATAATTCCACTGGCAATGACGGAAATAACACCAAACCACTCTGAGGGCGACATGTCAGAGGGTATACCTTCACAAAGGAAGGTAGCATGTGTATCTCTTCCTCAGAAGACACCTATAACGACCTCCATTGGCCTCAGCCAGAGTCTAAGGTGACACATGAACAGAAGAAAATCCTAAGGACCTCATCCTGGATATAATCTTCAACTCCAATCTCCATTTGAACCCCAGAAAATGCCTCAGCATATACTCTTCTCTGATTGAACCCCGATCTCCAGAAAATGTCGCAACACTTCCCTTTCTTCATTTGAACCCCATCTCTAGAAAATGCCTCAACATCTCCTTTTCTCCATTTGAACCCCGGAATCGCGCTGATCGCGTAACGTCTTCTGATATTATTTCCATCTCTGTCCGACGGAAAAATTTCCTCCAATATCGCACTACTGGGGAACACTGCTGATCCGACGTCATGATACTAGACTCCTCAGAGTAACATCTTCACCATCCGGTGCACCAAAACTTCAAGCGGTAACCACGGCTCGAATTGTGCTGAACGCCAAACATTTCCCATCTCTGCTCGACGGAAAACAATTACTCCAGTATCGCACTACTGGGGAATATCTTTGATTCAATCACGAGGCTAAACTCCTCGGAGTAACACCTCTTCACCTTTGGGCAAAATCATTTCTCAAACAGTAACCACGGTTTGAGACTAGCTTATGCTGGCAATATGATGCATGATTGATTTTTCTCTGCGTAATGCTCCATAATTATGGAAATGCTACGCGATTTATTATGCAATATGCTATGCTTATTTACATGATGAATGCATAAAAAGTATCCCCCTCAAGGGATTCTGCTGGAGAGCACAAGGCACTCTGCTGAGGAACTCGTCAATACTCCGCTCTCCACCCTGCTGGGGAATAGCACTGCTGCTGCTGGGAACTGGCAACCCTTGCTGGGGAAGAACCTCCTTTGCACCCAATCCGATCGGGAAACTGCTGGGGATAAGCACCACCAACACTCTGTGGGGATACAACAGTCTTTGACTTGCTGAGGATATAAATCTCGACTCTGCTCTGGGAAACCCTCACAGATATCTGACGACTTCACTGGGGAAATGCTCACAGATACTCGGCTGGGGAAACAGCAACCTCCAGGCCTAGCGACTGGGGAAGCATCGATCTGACACCTGCTGGGGATAACCATCCAAACCCTGCTAGGGAAAACGAATGCTACTCCGGTGGGGACAACCCATGCAATCCACACGTAGGATACACTCAGCTGGGGGTGCAAAAATCCGTCCGCTACGGGAACTTGTCCAATCCACCGGTAGGATGAACACTGCTGGAGATATATTTCATTGAAACCCGCTCCACTCGGGGAGTAACAACCTTCAGGCCTGGCTGCTGAGGAAACACCGTTTACCTGCCGGGGATAACCATCCTGACTCGGCTGGGGATGTCACAGATCTGGAATCTGCTGGGGAGTTGGTCCTCTAATTCTGCTTGGGGACTTAGCTGGGAAATGAGAAAAGTTGGTACAAAACACCCGTTGACTCGTCGAACCATGGTATCCGCCTCCCAATCTCGTATCGGCTTTCCACTTTTGAGAACTCCCAGACTCGTCTGGACCTTTTCTGCTCCATCATCTTGTATTCCCAATCGCTCCGCGCTCGACGGAAACGTACTCCTGGGATTTATACATAATTTTCAATCTTCTGACTTTGAAGAGTCTTCTTGATTAATTCCAAAGGCCGTCGGACGTCCCTCGTCGTCTCTCACTGCTTCTCTTACCCATTCATTCGTCCCTGACTGGACCCTGCGGGGAATTTCTACAGACTTTCCAATCTTCCGACTTTGAAGAGTCTTCTTGATTAATATCAAGGATCGTCGTACGTCTCAACGTCTCTTCGTCATCCCTTCACATTCATTCGTCCCTGAGCGAACTCTCTGGGGATTTGTTTCATCAACAGCTTCCACATCACAACCTGCAAGCGAGTGAAAAATATCTAACAGTTCCTGCAAAACAGATCGTTAGATAAAACCGTGCCCCAGGCGTGTCAAGATTTCAACACTTGGGTCACTCAACCTTCCGAATAAGATTTCAAGCTTTCAATCTTATAAACATGCATTGGAAGGAACCTGTATGTCTTAAAATGCAAGATTCTTTATCAAAAATATCTGGATGTTTTTGCAATCAAAGCGGTAATGAAAAACAAAAACAAAATTATTTGACTGAATTGGCATTTTATTGATTGGAAAAGTGTGTGGCTCAAATTGAGCAATACAAAGGAAGCAATTCCTGAAAAGAGGTAATTGCACAAAAGGAAAAATCTATCCTAATGGCAATGTGAAACCCGTGATCTCATCGAGTTCCAACTCGGTTACACCTCATATGTCCTCAGACTCTCCGTGCTTTCTGCCTTCTGAACAAGACGATTCCGATTGATCCCCACCGGGTATTATCCATGATGCTTTAACTAAAACGCAAACGATCATGCGAGACGCAGTTGTTCGTTTCAATCCCTCTTTTGCCTAGACCGCCCTCTCGGGTTTTCAGTCCACCGGGATACCCCTTCTTGCCCAAGTCGCCTTTTCAGGTTTTTGACTTGCCGGGTGTACATTTTTTCATTTTATCCCTAATTTTTGCCCGAACCTTTCTTTCTGTTTTTGGTTCGCCGGGATGCCCAGTTTTGCCTGGACTATTTTATTCTTTTCGTCCAGCGGGTCTCTTTACACGAAGTATTTTTTAACTGCGTCCGCATTCACAGGGGATGGAAAATCCTCGCCATCCATAGTCGTTAACAACAAGGCTCCACCAGAGAAAACCTTCTTGACCACGAATGGACCTTCATAATTCGGTGTCCATTTGCCCCTTCGATCGTTTTGAGGAGGAAAGATCCTTTTCAACACCATATCACCCACGTGATATACCCGAGGTCGCACCTTTCTGTCAAAAGCACGCTTCATCCTTTGCTGATATAGCTGCCCATGACAGATGGCTGCCAGCCTCTTTTCTTCAATCATGCTCTCTGAGTGAGAAAGGCGTTTGCCCCAGTAGATATACGCATTGAGGTTTGGCACCCAGAATACAAACTTCGGCCTCAGCCGCCATCATTGGTGCATTCAACTGTCATCCTGGCCACAAAAGGAACATGGGATCATTTTGGCGTAACCACAGCAGCACTAACTCCTTCACATTAACCCCATCAGACATCAGAACCCGTTCGGATTCAGGGTCAGGCCCCTCCTCCGGGATCGGTTACTCTCAATCTTTCGATCAGAGCACCTCGAGATGTCCTCATCAGGGAATTCAAACTTCCTCGGTTGATAATCCTCCATGGGTTGCGGGGCGATGTAATCAGACAATACACTCCCCTCGATTGCTTTCAGGGAGATGTACCGAATATCGTATTCAATCAAAATCATTGGCCCTTTTGCCACCCGTCCGGTTCTTGCTGGCTCTTTCAGAAATCTACTTGATCAGATCCATCTCGAAATCCACAAAGTGGTATGAACCAGCATATACTGTCTCAGTCGGCGAGCAGCCTATGCCAAAGTACATCAAGTTTTCTCGAACAGTGAATGTACTGTTTCACAGTCGATAAACTTTTTGCTAAGGTAAATTGCATGCTCTTTTCGACAAGACTCATCATGCTGCCCCAGTACACACCTCATAGACCCCTCAAAGGCTGTCAAGTACAGATTAACAGTTTCTTTCCATAGGGAGGCAACAGAATCGGAGGCTCCTGCAACTTATTCTTTTATTTTTTCAATGCCCCTTGGCAATCATTATTTCACCTGACCGTTCGATTTCTTTTTCACTGTCTTGAATAGGTTCCCACGTGGCTGTTAGGTGAGATGTGAACCATGACATGTAGTTCAATCTACCTAGGAGACCACGAATCTCTTTTTCCATTCTCGGTTCAGGCGTTTCTCTTATTGTTTTTTTTTTTTTTTTTTTTTTTTTTTTTTTTAGCAGGATCAACCTCGATTCCTCTCTTACAATGAACCCCAACATCTTACCGGCCCGCACTCTGATAGTGCACTTATTCGAATTCAACCTCAGTTTGAATTGTCTCAACCGGTCAAACGACTTGCCCCGGTCTGCCAGATGCCCCTCTTCTATTTGGGACTTTGCTATCATGTCATAGCATTTGATTTCATGACGAATCATATCATGAAACAAAGTCACCATGGCTCTCTGATACAGGCACTGGCGTTCTGCTTCTTTAGAGGACAGTCTCCTTTCCATGGTAGCTTGTGCACAACGATATTGGTATCCGACCCTGGCATATCCTGACACGACCAGGTGACGGTATCCACATGCTCTTTCAACAGGCTACCATTCTGCTTTCGACTCGCCTCTGAAGCGGCCCCAATTTTTACTTCCTTTCTGACCTCGGCGGTGTACAGGTTAACAATCTCAACCCGCTCCTCGTGCGGCTGAATCACCTTCTCCTCTTGTTTTGACAACCTGGTTAATTCCAGCAGATCACAATCTTCTTCGTCTTCTTCTTCAGCAAGATAGATCGGTTTGTCGAAATCATATGAGGTGTAACCAAATTGTTATCAACGAGATCCGGAGAATTATTTTTGCACTCGGAACGAGACAAATCAAAAAAGAAAAATGAAAACATTGCCATTTTTATTTGTTTTTAAACTGCAAAAATAAATGAAAAACAGGGAACACCGCTTTTTGACTGAAAAACATCCATTTATTAATGATGCAGAAATGCAGATTTAAACATGAGGTGGCCCTTACAATGGACCATTACGTGTCGGGCAACACATATGGCTTTCATGCAAATAAAACTGAAAACAAGAAATTATTACTCTTCAGGATGAGTGACAGTGCTGATCTTTTTAAGCCTTCCAGCTTCCTGGTCCGCACGGCTTTATCCAACCATCAAACTTGCAGTCACTGTCGTTCTCTCCACCCACCGTACAGACGTGATCTGAATCTTTAGTTATTGCACTCACCATCGCCTGACCATGTGCCGGCATGGGATTAGCATTAACATTCGGAGATGGTGCAAAGTTGATAGCCTTGGAGTCTACCAGGTCCTGGACAACATTCTTGAACGCTCTACAGCCCTCAATGTTATGCCCCGGTGTTCCAGAATGAAATTCACACTGGGCGTTCTCATCATAGTTAGGAGGCTTCTGATCTGATCTCATCGGAACCATCGCCCTCGGCTGAACCAACCCAAAATCCATCAACTCCTTAAACAGAACAGCATATGTCACGGGCGGCTTGTCAAAATGGCGATCAACCCCTTTTCCTTTCACCTGGTACCCAGCTCCTTGTTGAGATGGCTGACGTTGCTGTCGGACTGACTGATTACCAGCAGGGATGGTTACTGCAGCAGTGTGCTGGTAGTAACGACCCCTACCGTGTCCTCTCTGGGCGTACACAGCACTCGATTCACCCTCATCCTTGTGCTGGTCATTACCAAAGAATTTCTTCGGTCCAGATGACGAAGCGTTTCCTTGCATGTCCCCCTTCTTCAGCCAGTCTTCAATCCTCCCCACCTTCTCGGCAATCACTTTCTGCCCCAGGGCGAACTCTCGCATGAGATTGATCAGCTCTCCCATCTTCTCTTTCAGCTCGAGAATATCTGTATTTGGGAGATCCATCAGTCTTGGAGTATTGCGTCTGGTGAAGTATCTGTGAGGTCGGGTTGAGTGCAAAGGTACAGTTCTGCGAGCACGAGCAATGATTCCTGCAAAACAGCAAACAGGTTAATATGCATGAATGCAACATCTATCCATACGAGGAAGATTCTGTCCTTTGATTCTGGTTTCATCGAGACAGATAATATTTCACCAATAACATTCTGACATCCAGATGTCTCTCAACCAGATTCTCAATCCATAATACTCCCCATATGGCTAGACGTAGGTTTAGTGCAGATGAATGCAAAATGAGAATGATGCAGATGAATGAATGCAATGCACTGTCATCCTCCAAGTCATCTGATCATCTGTTGCTCTGAACCACAACCCTGATCTCTGGACTGATCACAACCATCTGAAGGAAAATGTACCCACAATTCCAACTCAAGGGTTCCGAAATAAACGGAAGAAAGATACATCATCATCATCACCATCACCAATCTCTGAGCAGATACCCATCATCATCTGAATCGGCCCGGGGAATCCTGAAATAAACGGATCCCCGCTGATAAAATCGGCCCGGGGAATCCTGAAATAAACGGATCCCCACTGATAAATACCACGGACAACACTCCGGCGTCACGGAAATAAATGGCCATAAATCCGACTTATAAATAGGACTCTGATCCACGGAACAAAAAAACACCATCTGAGTCACCATCTGAACATGCATCTGAAAGAATCACCCTCCCCTCACAGGTAAATTCTAAACAGGTCATCCTAAGGCGGATAATAGTCTCGACAATCGGGAAAAGATACTCAATGGGTTTGCCCTTTCGGGTGTGCCATTGTAGCTCTCCTGAGATCGTCTAAACCAAAGATCCGGGAAATGATCGGTCACCAGAGTCAATAGCCCAAAAGAGATAATCCAACCTAAGCGGAATAACTCCACCCGGCAAGACTCTCTCAAATGAACCTCGTCCGGCTGTGGTGACATGTCTCCGCATCATGTCGTACAACATGTGAAGAGACATGAGACCACGCTAATCCTAGGTGTGTACTCAGGCCTGGGTATTGGGCCTCACTCAGAACACCCACCCCAAACAGAGGAACCACCTGCACAGAGGACGGCAACAACATGATAGTATGATGCATGCAAATATTTATGCAAATATATACACTGGTTAGAATAATAAATGCAATGAATAAAGCAAAACAAACAACCCAAACTATCCTAGAACGCTAGGAAGGACTCGCTCGGGGAAGATGGACCAGCACAGGTCAACACCTTATGAGTTCCCCAGCAGAGTCGCCAGCTGTCGCATCCTGCGAAAAAACAACCGGCGGGACTCAAATAAAAACACAACACAGAGCCGCCACTGCGCGTTATTTATCCCAAAATAGGGAAAGGAAACGCTCAGAGAAACCTGGAAAGGAAATGGTCTTGCAACCAAAGAGAAAGGGTAAGGGAGTCGGTTACGCAAGGGGAAGGTATTAGCACCCCTCACGTCCGTCGTACTCGACGGGATCCACGTTCTAAAATAAAGAATAGGTTGCTAAAACATCACACACACACACAGGGAACGCAGGTGGGGTTAAGAGAAGGGAGCTCGATAGGACATCGCATCCTATGCCTACATATCTCGTCTGGAACGAGAATCAGAGCCACTGTAGTTCGGCTCACGCACGCCAAACAACACAAAACACACAAACAGATGGCAAACATGGAGCTCGACAACCACTCGATGGAATTACGTCAGCATCCGAACCAAAACACACTCAAAGGGGCAAACGTGGAGCCCGACAGCCAATCACTGGACTTACGTCGGCATCCGAACCAAAACACACAATCAGATGACAAGTAAACACACAAAAAAAGAAAAAGGTTGCCCGGAGTGGTCTCGCACGACCACCTGCCTACATACCTCGTCTGGAACAAGGATCAGGGCGATGTAGTTCCCCCTCAAGGGAAAGAAAATCTAACCAGAAACCGAGGGAAGACACACTACCAGGGAGCTGGACTCGAGCCTAGTGTTGTCATGCATCGTTACCCTACGTTCAGGTTTCTACCTACTTGCACAACTGCAATCTAATCCTATCCAGGAAGAAATCATACAAGCATACAGGCAAACAGAGCAAACAAAGCATTTCAAACAAATATTCACATAGCACACACTATAACCAATCAAGTGAGGCTCAAACAATGGGTTTGACTGCCGAAGCAAGTCATCTGTACATGGGTATTGCTCGCTCTTAACCTTGCCATTACGAGGCTAAGGTGAAGCAGATGAAAAGGTGAAGTGAGGATGAGACCTCACAGCTCTTATCCCTGACCAGGGAGAGCTTTTAGACAAAGGAGCGTGGGTCCAGAATGGAGGGACCCTTCTACGCTCAAAGACTCTGACTCGATTGTGCAACAGCACGAGATCTTGGGTTTGTGTCCCAATGCATCAACACACAGCCGTGTGAGCAGAGGGACGACTCACAGAATAGTGGGGGATAGATTGCATATCCCTTGGCTTCCACCAATTGCCTCATAGAGGACTTTCACCTGCTTGGCACAAATGTAAACAATCACAAGCATCGCCTCTTAAGGAGGACTTCAGACAGTTTGCCCGGCCAAATAACAGACCGGGTCTCCAGACTACATGAAGAATAGAAGTCCTACCTCAAGTGGTTTAAAAACCAAGCAGCAGCAAGCAAGTTCTTAAAGAACTGTAAGCAACTAAATGTACCTGAAAACAATCAAGTATCATCAGTACTCAGACAGACAACAATAAACAGCAAATGTTAATCAGTCAGACTATACAGACAACACAAGCACATAAATGCAAGCTACAAGCTCAAGCTCAAGCTTCACAACCTACAAAACAAAGTTATGTTAGTCCTCAACATCAAACACATCCAATTTAATCAACTTGGCTCAATCCCTTTATGCATTATGCATTTCATCCTGAAAAATCAAGCAAATGTGAGAAACTGGACCACTAGGCCAAGCCTAGGGTCCAAAAGGGAGAAAAAATTCTAAACAGCAAGCAATTCTCAACCAAACTCAAATTAACACAAATAGAAAGCCAAGGCAATTGATCCCATGTCTATACCATTCACCAATATTATTTCATGACCAAAACATCACAAACTAGGTCAAATGCAACATCCAATGTCCAAACAGAATGAATTCCATCAAAAGCATACCAAAATAATTCCAAAAATCCTCAAATAATTCACACCTAAACAGGACATATTCAAGGTATAGCATGTCAATTTTCAGCTCAATTAGACAAAAGGAACTATGTCAATGAAAATCAAGAAATACAGACACAAATATTCAAGCCAAACCATAACATCAACACATGCATTCACTTAAAAAATTCACAAGTCAATGAAAACAATTAATAAATGAATGGGACCAAAACAGGGATGTCCTATCATGTGTCTATAACCAGCATACCAAATTTCATCATCATCCAAAACCATATGAGCATTTCACACAAGATATCCCAACATATATCACACAAGCTTGCATAATTGACCAACAAAGATGAAAAATATCAATCAAATTTAAAATGCGATATAAAAATCCAGAAATATTCACATAGCATCTTAACATGTTAATGATCACACATATAAAATTTCAAGTCATTTCAACAAGCCTAGGTCATGAAAATAAATCCAGAAAGTTGACCTAGCTAGGTGTGACACAAATTGTCACACCTAGATTCAAAAATTCATAACTCAATCACCAGGTATCCAAAATTCACAAAATTTATATGTAAATCACCATCAGCATGTCTAAAATCACCACAAAAAGTTTCAAGCATTTCTTTTAAGGCATGAGTATTTCACATCAAAAATGGTAAAACATGTCAAAATTACACACAAAAATGACATAGGTCAAACATCCCTAAGCAAAGTCAACTTTCCATCATGCACAACTTCTAAAATCATATCCATAAAATTCTAGAGACAATTTGGAAACTATAGAAAAAATCCTCATATTTTTCTGATCAACCAATATTTTTTTATGATTTTTCTAAGATTTATGTGATTTTTAAATAATTATTGAATGTGTTATAATTAATTAAATGATTAAATGGCAAAACCGTAATTAAGCGCGCAGGGACCAAAACGCTGGCGTTTTATTAATTGAGCTGGAGGCGCGTGATTGGCCGGTTTCGCGCGGCAAACAGAATTTGAAAATGGAAATGAGTTTCAGTGGATCAAACACCTAATTGTTCATCATTTTTTCCAGAAAATTACCAGCGAGCTCAAGAACACGAAGAACATCAAAGTTTCACCAAAATCCTCATGCGAATAGTCATTGGAAAGGTATCAGAACGTGGAGTACGAATATGTCCTCGATTTTACCTAATTTTTCCTAAATTTTCTGGATCGAGCGTTTTAGGTTTTCACATCATTACTTCTAATCAACATAACTCGAGCTAGGTTTCACCATTTCTAAAACTAATTACATCATGATAACCTATGTTCTTCACTCTTCAAAACGCACACCACAATTGAAGCAATAGTGAATCTCGAATTCTAACCTCGATTTGAAGGCAGTGCTGAAATTGGAGTTGTCAAGGAGTTTTGATTCGAAACAGATGAAACTTAAGCTTGTGGAAGTGGACTGGAATGCTCAGGTTCGATTGAATTAGCTTCTAATGGAAGAATTCTTCAAAAGCCATGGATGCACCTTGCTTGAACAGTTGCGAATGGTGAGGAGTTTGATGTTGATTTCCAAAAACAGTCCAAGAAGAAGTTGAATGAAGATCAAACCAAAAAGAATTTTCGAGTTTGATGAAGAATTGGAAGAGATTTTGTGATTTTTGCTTTTTGTGTTCTTGAGGAATTTTGATGAATTTGGAGAATTTGATTGTGATTTTGGGGAATTGTGAAAATCTGTTAGAGTTTGTTATGATTAAGCTTAAGTACCTCCAATTAATCAAACTCCTTAATCATCTTAATTAACATAATGCAATGTTTAGCAAAATGTCATTTTCCAAACTAAGGGCAAAATGGTAACTTCACATGCCAGCTCATTGACAGCTCATTGACAGCTCACACACTCTCAAAATGACATGTGTGAGCTGTTGCAACTTGTCTCATGTTGATTGGATGTGTATTTTGGAAATTCACTATGTGATGGCACTTTGTTCATTTTTTCAAGTTCATTTCAAAAGTCAATTCTCAAACCACAAGGCCTTGGCATGTTATGAGCATTCCAACAATTTTCAAATCTCATTTGTGAAGTGTTGCAAAAATCCCCATTCCAAAATTCTCATTATTTCTCAAGTTGGACAATTTTGCCCCTGGACTTTTAACTGTACAATTGAAATTTGACTTTTTGCATTTACCATTTTTGATAAAATCCAATTATGCACCATGAAAGTACATGTCAAATGGAGTGTGTGCATAAAAAGATCATCCAATTTGGACACTCCATGTGGAAGTTATGCCCTCCTGATTATGGGTCATTTTTGAAATTCCCTGGACCATATCTTGCCAGCCATACATGGGATTTTCAAGTTCTTGGACTTTTTGGAAAGGTGAGAACAAGATCTATAACTTTCATGTTGAACAAATTTTCATTTGAAGCTTCCTTGGACATGTAATTTTGAGGTCAAAAACTTTCCATTTTTGGAAACTTCTATTACAAGTCATTTTCTATTTTTGGCAATTTTTGTCCTGACTTGATTTTCTTCATTCTTAAGCTTTGAAATGTCAAATAACACTTGTTTCAACATGAATGAAGTGTATCCAACTCAATTCCACCTCCAAATCCATTAAATCATGTACAGTTGACCACAATTGACTTTTTCAACTGATAGATGAATTTGGCCATGCATAGATCAATCTGAGCTCCAATTCTCTGATGAAATGGCTCAAGGGTGAAACCCTAGCCTCAATAATCTCCATTCAACCATAAGATGATCCCCAGATCCAATATAGACCCCATCTCCTTGCTATGCCCTGATTGGCCCAATGCAACTGATTAGGGTTGACCAGTGGTCAAAACCCTAATCTCAAGGAATGTGCTTCAACACTTGATGAAACCAAATCATGATGATGATGATGAATCATTTCAAACAAGATGAAGACCAATATCCTTTGAGAATCATGAAACCCTAATTTGAACTTCCACATCCTCAGATGATTGCTGACCAGTCCAATGAAACCCCAGCATGCACATGACCTTTTCATCTCCTGATCAAGACTTGGAAGAATGACTTGCACAATGTAACCACATGATATGAAATATGCAATTCCTAATGACCTAAAAATGTTATGCAAATATGTTATGCTAGTCCCAAGAGAAGAGGACAAATTTTGAGGTGTTACAGCTGCCCCTATTCAATCCACTGTGAACCTGTCGATATGAATAGCCTCGGCTTTCAGATGATCAGGATGAAGAGTGATTGAATACCAAGAACAGACGAACAATTTGCACTCTGATGGGAAAATAATTAACAACGCCTATCAGAATCAGCGAAGAAACAACCTCTGAACAAGAAATCCGTCTGGAACGGAGAAAGCTCGGCTTGAACCCCAAAACAGAAACGTCGACCTGGATACCAAAATAAATGGTAACGCAGGGATAACCATGGCCTAAACACCACATCCGCTGGGGATTATTACTCTTTTTTCTCTTTATGCTTTTCTTGAACCCCGAAGTTTTCTCTATTTTTTTCCATTTTCTTGAACCCCGAAATTTTCTTTTCTGCTTTTTTCATTTTCTTGAACCCCAAAATTTTCTCTGCGCAAACGATCCTCGGATCTCTGCATTTGAACCCCAGTCTCCTGTTTGCCAAAATAATGAACCCCATTCTCCGATTTGAACCCCAGTCGCCTGACGATAACTTGCGATCGCCAATATGAACCCCGTTCTCCAGAAAATGCCGCAACATCTCCTTTTCTCCATTTGAACCCCATCTCCAGAAAATGCCTCAACATCTTCTTTTCTCCATTTGAACCCCGATCTCCAATCTCTCGTGATAATTCCGCTGGCAATGACGGAAATAACACCAAACCACTCTGAGGGCGACATGTCAGAGGGTATACCTTCACAAAGGAAGGTAGCATGTGTATCTCTTCCTCAGAAGACACCTATAACGACCTCCATTGGCCTCAGCCAGAGTCTAAGGTGACACATGAACAGAAGAAAATCCTAAGGACCTCATCCTGGATATAATCTTCAACTCCAATCTCCATTTGAACCCCAGAAAATGCCTCAGCATATACTCTTCTCTGATTGAACCCCGATCTCCAGAAAATGTCGCAACACTTCCCTTTCTTCATTTGAACCCCATCTCCAGAAAATGCCTCAACATCTCCTTTTCTCCATTTGAACCCCGGAATCGCGCTGATCGCGTAACGTCTTCTGATATTATTTCCATCTCTGTCCGACGGAAAAATTTCCTCCAATATCGCACTACTGGGGAACACTGCTGATCCGACGTCATGATACTAGACTCCTCAGAGTAACATCTTCACCATCCGGTGCACCAAAACTTCAAGCGGTAACCACGGCTCGAATTGTGCTGAACGCCAAACATTTCCCATCTCTGCTCGACGGAAAACAATTACTCCAGTATCGCACTACTGGGGAATATCTTTGATTCAATCACGAGGCTAAACTCCTCGGAGTAACACCTCTTCACCTTTGGGCAAAATCATTTCTCAAACAGTAACCACGGTTTGAGACTAGCTTATGCTGGCAATATGATGCATGATTGATTTTTCTCTGCGTAATGCTCCATAATTATGGAAATGCTACGCGATTTATTATGCAATATGCTATGCTTATTTACATGATGAATGCATAAAAAGTATCCCCCTCAAGGGATTCTGCTGGGGAGCACAAGGCACTCTGCTGAGGAACTCGTCAATACTCCGCTCTCCACCCTGCTGGGGAATAGCACTGCTGCTGCTGGGAACTGGCAACCCTTGCTGGGGAAGAACCTCCTTTGCACCCAATCCGCTCGGGAAACTGCTGGGGATAAGCACCACCAACACTCTGTGGGGATACAACAGTCTTTGACTTGCTGAGGATATAAATCTCGACTCTGCTCTGGGAAACCCTCACAGATATCTGACGACTTCACTAGGGAAATGCTCACAGATACTCGGCTGGGGAAACAGCAACCTCCAGGCCTAGCGACTGGGGAAGCATCGATCTGACACCTGCTGGGAATAACCATCCAAACCCTGCTAGGGAAAACGAATGCTACTCCGCTGGGGACAACCCATGCAATCCACACGTAGGATACACTCAGCTGGGGGTGCAAAAATCCGTCCGCTACGGGAACTTGTCCAATCCACCGGTAGGATGAACACTGCTGGAGATATATTTCATTGAAACCCGCTCCACTCGGGGAGTAACAACCTTCAGGCCTGGCTGCTGAGGAAACACCGTTTACTTGCCGGGGATAACCATCCTGACTCGGCTGGGGATGTCACAGATCTGGAATCTGCTGGGGAGTTGGTCCTCTAATTCTGCTTGGGGACTTAGCTGGGAAATGAGAAAAGTTGGTACAAAACACCCGTTGACTCGTCGAACCATGGTATCCGCCTCCCAATCTCGTATCGGCTTTCCACTTTTGAGAACTCCCAGACTCGTCTGGACCTTTTCTGCTCCATCATCTTGTATTCCCAATCGCTCCGCGCTCGACGGAAACGTACTCCTGGGATTTATACATAATTTTCAATCTTCTGACTTTGAAGAGTCTTCTTGATTAATTCCAAAGGCCGTCGGACGTCCCTCGTCGTCTCTCACTGCTTCTCTTACCCATTCATTCGTCCCTGACTGGACCCTGCGGGGAATTTCTACAGACTTTCCAATCTTCCGACTTTGAAGAGTCTTCTTGATTAATATCAAGGATCGTCGTACGTCTCAACGTATCTTCGTCATCCCTTCACATTCATTCGTCCCTGAGCGAACTCTCTGGGGATTTGTTTCATCAACAGCTTCCACATCACAACCTGCAAGCGAGTGAAAAATATCTAACAGTTCCTGCAAAACAGATCGTTAGATAAAACCGTGCCCCAGGCGTGTCAAGATTTCAACACTTGGGTCACTCAACCTTCCGAATAAGATTTCAAGCTTTCAATCTTATAAACATGCATTGGAAGGAACCTGTATGTCTTAAAATGCAAGATTCTTTATCAAAAATATCTGGATGTTTTTGCAATCAAAGCGGTAATGAAAAACAAAAACAAAATTATTTGACTGAATTGGCATTTTATTGATTGGAAAAGTGTGTGGCTCAAATTGAGCAATACAAAGGAAGCAATTCCTGAAAAGAGGTAATTGCACAAAAGGAAAAATCTATCCTAATGGCAATGTGAAACCCGTGATCTCATCGAGTTCCAACTCGGTTACACCCCATATGTCCTCAGACTCTCCGTGCTTTCTGCCTTCTGAACAAGACGATTCCGATTGATCCCCACCGGGTATTATCCATGATGCTTTAACTAAAACGCAAACGATCATGCGAGACGCAGTTGTTCGTTTCAATCCCTCTTTTTCCTGGACCGCCCTCTCGGGTTTTCAGTCCACCGGGATACCCCTTCTTGCCCAAGTCGCCTTTTCAGGTTTTCGACTTGCCGGGTGTACATTTTTTCATTTTATCCCTAATTTCTGCCCGAACCTTTCTTTCTGTTTTTGGTTCGCCGGGATGCCCATTTTTGCCTGGACTATTTTATTCTTTTCGTCCAGCGGGTCTCTTTACACGAAGTATTTTTTAACTGCGTCCGCATTCACAGGGGATGGAAAATCCTCGCCATCCATAGTCGTTAACAACAAGGCTCCACCAGAGAAAACCTTCTTGACCACGAATGGACCTTCATAATTCGGTGTCCATTTGCCCCTTCGATCGTTTTGAGGAGGAAGGATCCTTTTCAACACCATATCACCCACGTGATATACCCGAGGTCGCACCTTTCTGTCAAAAGCACGCTTCATCCTTTGCTGATATAGCTGCCCATGACAGATGGCTGCCAGCCTCTTTTCTTCAATCATGCTCTCTGAGTGAGAAAGGCGTTTGCCCCAGTAGATATACGCATTGAGGTTTGGCACCCAGAATACAAACTTCGGCCTCAGCCGCCATCATTGGTGCATTCAACTGTCATCCTGGCCACAAAAGGAACATGGGATCCTTTTGGCGTAACCACAGCAGCACTAACTCCTTCACATTAACCCCATCAGACATCAGAACCCGTTCGGATTCAGGGTCAGGCCCCTCCTCCGGGATCGGTTACTCTCAATCTTTCGATCAGAGCACCTCGAGATGTCCTCATCAGGGAATTCAAACTTCCTCGGTTGATAATCCTCCACGGGTTGCGGGGCGATGTAATCAGACAATACACTCCCCTCGATTGCTTTCAGGGAGATGTACCGAATATCGTATTCAATCAAAATCATTGGCCCTTTTGCCACCCGTCCGGTTCTTGCTGGCTCTTTCAGAAATCTACTTGATCAGATCCATCTCGAAATCCACAAAGTGGTATGAACCAGCATATACTGTCTCAGTCGGCGAGCAGCCTATGCCAAAGTACATCAAGTTTTCTCGAACAGTGAATGTACTGTTTCACAGTCGATAAACTTTTTGCTAAGGTAAATTGCATGCTCTTTTCGACAAGACTCGTCATGCTGCCCCAGTACACACCTCATAGACCCCTCAAAGGCTGTCAAGTACAGATTAACAGTTTCTTTCCATAGGGAGGCAACAGAATCGGAGGCTCCTGCAACTTATTCTTTTATTTTTTCAATGCCCCTTGGCAATCATTATTTCACCTGACCGTTCGATTTCTTTTTCACTGTCTTGAATAGGTTCCCACGTGGCTGTTAGGTGAGATGTGAACCATGACATGTAGTTCAATCTACCTAGGAGACCACGAACCTCTTTTTCCATTCTCGGTTCAGGCGTTTCTCTTATTGTTTTTTTTTTTTTTTTTTTTTTTTTTTTTTTTTTTTTTTTTTTAGCAGGATCAACCTCGATTCCTCTCTTACAATGAACCCCAACATCTTACCGGCCCGCACTCTGATAGTGCACTTATTCGAATTCAACCTCAGTTTGAATTGTCTCAACCGGTCAAACGACTTGCCCCGGTCTGCCAGATGCCCCTCTTCTATTTGGGACTTTGCTATCATGTCATAGCATTTGATTTCATGACGAATCATATCATGAAACAAAGTCACCATGGCTCTCTGATACAGGCACTGGCGTTCTGCTTCTTTAGAGGACAGTCTCCTTTCCATGGTAGCTTGTGCACAACGATATTGGTATCCGACCCTGGCATATCCTGACACGACCAGGTGACGGTATCCACATGCTCTTTGAACAGGCTACCATTCTGCTTTCGACTCGCCTCTGAAGCGGCCCCAATTTTTACTTCCTTTCTGACCTCGGCGGTGTACAGGTTAACAATCTCAACCCGCTCCTCGTGCGGCTGAATCACCTTCTCCTCTTGTTTTGACAACCTGGTTAATTCCAGCAGATCACAATCTTCTTCGTCTTCTTCTTCAGCAAGATAGATCGGTTTGTCGAAGTCATATGAGGTGTAACCAAATTGTTATCAACGAGATCCGGAGAATTATTTTTGCACTCGGAACGAGACAAATCAAAAAAGAAAAATGAAAACATTGCCATTTTTATTTGTTTTTAAACTGCAAAAATAAATGAAAAACAGGGAACACCGCTTTTTGACTGAAAAACATCCATTTATTAATGATGCAAAAATGCAGATTTAAACATGAGGTGGCCCTTACAATGGACCATTACGTGTCGGGCAACACATATGGCTTTCATGCAAATAAAACTGAAAACGAGAAATTATTACTCTTCAGGATGAGTGACAGTGCTGATCTTTTTAAGCCTTCCAGCTTCCTGGTACGCACGACTTTATCCAACCATCAAACTTGCAGTCACTGTCGTTCTCTCCACCCACCGTACAGACGTGATCTGAATCTTTAGTTATTGCACTCACCATCGCCTGACCATGTGCCGGCATGGGATTAGCATTAACATTCGGAGATGGTGCAAAGTTGATAGCCTTGGAGTCTACCAGGTCCTGGACAACATTCTTGAACGCTCTACAGCCCTCAATGTTATGCCCCGGTGTTCCAGAATGAAATTCACACTGGGCGTTCTCATCATAGTTAGGAGGCTTCTGATCTGATCTCATCGGAACCATTGCCCTCGGCTGAACCAACCCAAAATCCATCAACTCCTTAAACAGAACAGCATATGTCACGGGCGGCTTGTCAAAATGGCGATCAACCCCTTTTCCTTTCACCTGGTACCCAGCTCCTTGTTGAGATGGCTGACGTTGCTGTCGGACTGACTGATTACCAGCAGGGATGGTTACTGCAGCAGTGTGCTGGTAGTAACGACCCCTACCGTGTCCTCTCTGGGCGTACACAGCACTCGATTCACCCTCATCCTTGTGCTGGTCATTACCAAAGAATTTCTTCGGTCCAGATGACGAAGCGTTTCCTTGCATGTCCCCCTTCTTCAGCCAGTCTTCAATCCTCCCCACCTTCTCGGCAATCACTTTCTGCCCCAGGGCGAACTCTCGCATGACATTGATCAGCTCTCCCATCTTCTCTTTCAGCTCGAGAATATCTGTATTTGGGAGATCCATCAGTCTTGGAGTATTGCGTCTGGTGAAGTATCTGTGAGGTCGGGTTGAGTGCAAAGGTACAGTTCTGCGAGCACGAGCAATGATTCCTGCAAAACAGCAAACAGGTTAATATGCATGAATGCAACATCTATCCATACGAGGAAGATTCTGTCCTTTGATTCTGGTTTCATCGAGACAGATAATATTTCACCAATAACATTCTGACATCCAGATGTCTCTCAACCAGATTCTCAATCCATAATACTCCCCATATGGCTAGACGTAGGTTTAGTGCAGATGAATGCAAAATGAAAATGATGCAGATGAATGAATGCAATGCACTGTCATCCTCCAAGTCATCTGATCATCTGTTGCTCTGAACCACAACCCTGATCTCTGGACTGATCACAACCATCTGAAGGAAAATGTACCCACAATTCCAACTCAAGGGTTCCGAAATAAACGGAAGAAAGATACATCATCATCATCACCATCACCAATCTCTGAGCAGATACCCATCATCATCTGAATCGGCCCGGGGAATCCTGAAATAAACGGATCCCCACTGATAAAATCGGCCCGGGGAATCCTGAAATAAACGGATCCCCACTGATAAATACCACGGAC
The DNA here is from genome assembly GCF_024323335.1 of Lathyrus oleraceus. Lineage (NCBI taxonomy): Eukaryota > Viridiplantae > Streptophyta > Magnoliopsida > Fabales > Fabaceae > Lathyrus > Lathyrus oleraceus. Next base: position 433,111,429 of record NC_066583.1, on the reverse strand, counting down.
AGCACTCCGGCGTCACGGCAATAAATGGCCATAAATCCGACTTATAAATAGGACTCTGATCCACGGAACAAAAAAACACCATCTGAGTCACCATCTGAACATGCATCTGAAAGAATCACCCTCCCCTCACAGGTAAATTCTAAATAGGTCATCCTAAGGCGGATAATAGTCTCGACAATCGGGCAAAGATACTCAATGGGTTTGCCCTTTCGGGTGTGCCATTGTAGCTCTCCTGAGATCGTCTAAACCAAAGATCCGGGAAATGATCGGTCACCAGAGTCAATAGCCCAAAAGAGATAATCCAACCTAAGCGGAATAACTCCACCCGGCAAGACTCTCTCAAATGAACCTCGTCCGGCTGTGGTGACATGTCTCCGCATCATGTCGTACAACATGTGAAGAGACATGAGACCACGCTAATCCTAGGTGTGTACTCAGGCCTGGGTATTGGGCCTCACTCAGAACACCCACCCCAAACAGAGGAACCACCTGCACAGAGGACGGCAAGAACATGATAGTATGATGCATGCAAATATTTATGCAAATATATACACTGGTTAGAATAATAAATGCAATGAATAAAGCAAAACAAACAACCCAAACTATCCTAGAACCCTAGGAAGGACTCGCTCGGGGAAGATGGACCAGCACAGGTCAACACCTTATGAGTTCCCCAGCAGAGTCGCCAGCTGTCGCATCCTGCGAAAAAACAACCGGCGGGACTCAAATAAAAACACAACACAGAGCCGCCACTGCGCGTTATTTATCCCAAAATAGGGAAAGGAAACGCTCAGAGAAACCTGGAAAGGAAATGGTCTTGCGACCAAAGAGAAAGGGTAAGGGAGTCGGTTACGCAAGGGGAAGGTATTAGCACCCCTCACGTCCGTCGTACTCGACGGGATCCACGTTCTAAAATAAAGAATAGGTTGCTAAAACATCACACACACACACACAGGGAACGCAGGTGGGGTTAAGAGAAGGGAGCTCGATAGGACATCGTATCCTATGCCTACATATCTCGTCTGGAACGAGAATCAGAGCCACTGTAGTTCGGCTCACGCACGCCAAACAACACAAAACACACAAACAGATGGCAAACATGGAGCCCGACAACCACTCGATGGAATTACGTCAGCATCCGAACCAAAACACACTCAAAGGGGCAAACGTGGAGCCCGACAGCCAATCACTGGACTTACGTCGGCATCCGAACCAAAACACACAATCAGATGACAAGTAAACACACACAAAAAAAGAAAAAGGTTGCCCGGAGTGGTCTCGCACGACCACCTGCCTACATACCTCGTCTGGAACAAGGATCAGGGCGATGTAGTTCCCCCTCAAGGGAAAGAAAATCTAACCAGAAACCGAGGGAAGACACACTACCAGGGAGCTGGACTCGAGCCTAGTGTTGTCATGCATCGTTACCCTACGTTCAGGTTTCTACCTACTTGCACAACTGCAATCTAATCCTATCCAGGAAGAAAGCATACAAGCATACAGGCAAACAGAGCAAACAAAGCATTTCAAACAAATATTCACATAGCACACACTATAACCAATCAAGTGAGGCTCAAACAATGGGTTTGACTGCCGAAGCAAGTCATCTGTACATGGGTATTGCTCGCTCTTAACCTTGCCATTACGAGGCTAAGGTGAAGCATATGAAAAGGTGAAGTGAGGATGAGACCTCACAGCTCTTATCCCTGACCAGGGAGAGCTTTTAGACAAAGGAGCGTGGGTCCAGAATGGAGGGACCCTTCTACGCTCAAAGACTCTGACTCGATTGTGCAACAGCACGAGATCTTGGGTTTGTGTCCCAATGCATCAACACACAGCCGTGTGAGCAGAGGGACGACTCACAGAATAGTGGGGGATAGATTGCATATCCCTTGGCTTCCACCAATTGCCTCATAGAGGACTTTCACCTGCTTGGCACAAATGTAAACAATCACAAGCATCGCCTCTTAAGGAGGACTTCAGACAGTTTGCCCGGCCAAATAACAGACCGGGTCTCCAGACTACATGAAGAATAGAAGTCCTACCTCAAGTGGTTTAAAAACCAAGCAGCAGCAAGCAAGTTCTTAAAGAACTGTAAGCAACTAAATGTACCTGAAAACAATCAAGTATCATCAGTACTCAGACAGACAACAATAAACAGCAAATGTTAATCAGTCAGACTATACAGACAACACAAGCACATAAATGCAAGCTACAAGCTCAAGCTCAAGCTTCACAACCTACAAAACAAAGTTATGTTAGTCCTCAACATCAAACACATCCAATTTAATCAACTTGGCTCAATCCCTTTATGCATTATGCATTTCATCCTGAAAAATCAAGCAAATGTGAGAAACTGGACCACTAGGCCAAGCCTAGGGTCCAAAAGGGAGAAAAAATTCTAAACAGCAAGCAATTCTCAACCAAACTCAAATTAACACAAATAGAAAGCCAAGGCAATTGATCCCATGTCTATACCATTCACCAATATTATTTCATGACCAAAACATCACAAACTAGGTCAAATGCAACATCCAATGTCCAAACAGAATGAATTCCATCAAAAGCATACCAAAATAATTCCAAAAATCCTCAAATAATTCACACCTAAACAGGACATATTCAAGGTATAGCATGTCAATTTTCAGCTCAATTAGACAAAAGGAACTATGTCAATGAAAATCAAGAAATACAGACACAAATATTCAAGCCAAACCATAACATCAACACATGCATTCACTTAAAAAATTCACAAGTCAATGAAAACAATTAATAAATGAATGGGACCAAAACAGGGATGTCCTATCATGTGTCTATAACCAGCATACCAAATTTCATCATCATCCAAAACCATATGAGCATTTCACACAAGATATCCCAACATATATCACACAAGCTTGCATAATTGACCAACAAAGATGAAAAATATCAATCAAATTTAAAATGCGATATAAAAATCCAGAAATATTCACATAGCATCTTAACATGTTAATGATCACACATATAAAATTTCAAGTCATTTCAACAAGCCTAGGTCATGAAAATAAATCCAGAAAGTTGACCTAGCTAGGTGTGACACAAATTGTCACACCTAGATTCAAAAATTCATAACTCAATCACCAGGTATCCAAAATTCACAAAATTTATATGTAAATCACCATCAGCATGTCTAAAATCACCACAAAAAGTTTCAAGCATTTCTTTTAAGGCATGAGTATTTCACATCAAAAATGGTAAAACATGTCAAAATTACACACAAAAATGACATAGGTCAAACATCCCTAAGCAAAGTCAACTTTCCATCATGCACAACTTCTAAAATCATATCCATAAAATTCTAGAGACAATTTGGAAACTATAGAAAAAATCCTCATATTTTTCTGATCAACCAATATTTTTTTATGATTTTTCTAAGATTTATGTGATTTTTAAATAATTATTGAATGTGTTATAATTAATTAAATGATTAAATGGCAAAACCGTAATTAAGCGCGCAGGGACCAAAACGCTGGCGTTTTATTAATTGAGCTGGAGGCGCGTGATTGGCCGGTTTCGCGCGGCAAACAGAATTTGAAAATGGAAATGAGTTTCAGTGGATCAAACACCTAATTGTTCATCATTTTTTCCAGAAAATTACCAGCGAGCTCAAGAACACGAAGAACATCAAAGTTTCACCAAAATCCTCATGCGAATAGTCATTGGAAAGGTATCAGAACGTGGAGTACGAATATGTCCTCGATTTTACCTAATTTTTCCTAAATTTTCTGGATCGAGCGTTTTAGGTTTTCACATCATTACTTCTAATCAACATAACTCGAGCTAGGTTTCACCATTTCTAAAACTAATTACATCATGATAACCTATGTTCTTCACTCTTCAAAACGCACACCACAATTGAAGCAATAGTGAATCTCGAATTCTAACCTCGATTTGAAGGCAGTGCTGAAATTGGAGTTGTCAAGGAGTTTTGATTCGAAACAGATGAAACTTAAGCTTGTGGAAGTGGACTGGAATGCTCAGGTTCGATTGAATTAGCTTCTAATGGAAGAATTCTTCAAAAGCCATGGATGCACCTTGCTTGAACAGTTGCGAATGGTGAGGAGTTTGATGTTGATTTCCAAAAACAGTCCAAGAAGAAGTTGAATGAAGATCAAACCAAAAAGAATTTTCGAGTTTGATGAAGAATTGGAAGAGATTTTGTGATTTTTGCTTTTTGTGTTCTTGAGGAATTTTGATGAATTTGGAGAATTTGATTGTGATTTTGGGGAATTGTGAAAATCTGTTAGAGTTTGTTATGATTAAGCTTAAGTACCTCCAATTAATCAAACTCCTTAATCATCTTAATTAACATAATGCAATGTTTAGCAAAATGTCATTTTCCAAACTAAGGGCAAAATGGTAACTTCACATGCCAGCTCATTGACAGCTCATTGACAGCTCACACACTCTCAAAATGACATGTGTGAGCTGTTGCAACTTGTCTCATGTTGATTGGATGTGTATTTTGGAAATTCACTATGTGATGGCACTTTGTTCATTTTTTCAAGTTCATTTCAAAAGTCAATTCTCAAACCACAAGGCCTTGGCATGTTATGAGCATTCCAACAATTTTCAAATCTCATTTGTGAAGTGTTGCAAAAATCCCCATTCCAAAATTCTCATTATTTCTCAAGTTGGACAATTTTGCCCCTGGACTTTTAACTGTACAGTTGAAATTTGACTTTTTGCATTGACCATTTTTGATAAAATCCAATTATGCACCATGAAAGTACATGTCAAACGGAGTTTGTGCATAAAAAGATCATCCAATTTGGACACTCCATGTGGAAGTTATGCCCTCCTGATTATGGATCATTTTTGAAATTCCCTGGACCATATCTTGCCAGCCATACATGGGATTTTCAAGTTCTTGGACTTTTTGGAAAGGTGAGAACAAGATCTACAACTTTCATGTTGAACAAATTTTCATTTGAAGCTTCCTTGGACATGTAATTTTGAGGTCAAAAACTTTCCATTTTTGGAAACTTCTATTACAAGTCATTTTCTATTTTTGGCAATTTTTGTCCTGACTTGATTTTCTTCATTCTTAAGCTTTGAAATGTCAAATAACACTTGTTTCAACATGAATGAAGTGTATCCAACTCAATTCCACCTCCAAATCCATTAAATCATGTACAGTTGACCACAATTGACTTTTTCAACTGATAGATGAATTTGGCCATGCATAGATCAATCTGAGCTCCAATTCTCTGATGAAATGGCTCAAGGGTGAAACCCTAGCCTCAATAATCTCCATTCAACCATAAGATGATCCCCAGATCCAATATAGACCCCATCTCCTTGCTATGCCCTGATTGGCCCAATGCAACTGATTAGGGTTGACCAGTGGTCAAAACCCTAATCTCAAGGAATGTGCTTCAACACTTGATGAAACCAAATCATGATGATGATGATGAATCATTTCAAACAAGATGAAGACCAATATCCTTTGAGAATCATGAAACCCTAATTTGAACTTCCACATCCTCAGATGATTGCTGACCAGTCCAATGAAACCCCAGCATGCACATGACCTCTTCATCTCCTGATCAAGACTTGGAAGAATGACTTGCACAATGTAACCACATGATATGCAATATGCAATGCCTAATGACCTAAAAATGTTATGCAAATATGTTATGCTAGTCCCAAGAGAAGAGGGCAAATTTTGAGGTGTTACAAAAGGTTCCCATGGTTGTGGTCCCAAAACCTCTGATGCAGGATGGAGCTTTCCCTGTTTTTGATAATTGTTGCGCGGCCGTTGCCACAGAGGGGTGCGCATTGATGAGAGATACAACCCAGAAGACGATGGAAATGGAAATGGATAGTGAAAAAGTTGAAACACCCAGTCAAGCAATTGAAACCATCAAGGTAGAGAATGCTGTTGTTATTGGGAAAGAGAAGACGCTGTCCATTTCTTCTTATAAACAAGCTCTAGAGGTGGTGAAGAACAAAGAAGCCCGAGGTTGGGGAAGGATCATTGACATAGTGGTGAAGGCAGACATGTTTGGGATCGGTTATCCAGATCAAGAGTCGTCTAGACCAAACAGAGGACGTCGTCCACCGTACATCTTCGTCAGTGCAGGAATGCTGAATTCTGATCATGCTTGTTCAGTAAGTGAAGAGATCGACCGCGACCGCGAGCTAGAGTTGTGGATAAAGTCGTGCGTACCAGGAAATTGGAAAGCCTCCAAAAGCGTCACTGTCACTCATCCGGAAGTGTAGTATTTCTGGGTTTTATTTTGTTTGCATGAAAGCCATACATTTTGCCCGAAACGTATTGGTCCATTATAAGGGCCACCTCATGTGTCTCATTTTGCAACATTTTGCATCAGTAATAAATGGATGTTTTTGTGATCAAAAGCGGTGTTCCCTGTTTTTCATTTTTGCAGTTTTAAAAAATAAAAATGGCAATGTTTTTCGTTTTCTTTTGAACTTGTCTCGTTCCAACCACAAGAGTGATTACCCTCCTGATCTCATCGATAACAATTTGGTTACACCTCTGTATGACTTCGACAATCCGGTCTATCATGCCGAAGAATAAGGCAAAGAAGATTGTGATCTGCTGGAATTAGCCAGGTTGTTGAAACAAGAGGAGAAGGTGATTCAACCGCACGAGGAGAAGGTCAAGACTGTCCTCAAGTGAGGCGGAGAATGTGTGTGGGCTATCGAGACGTGAATGGAGCTAGTTTGAAAGATGAATTCCCGGTACTTCACATTGATGTATTGGTTGATAGTACAGCTCAATTCTCGGTGTTTACCTCCATGGATGGCTTTCTAGCCAAAATCAGGTGGAATTGTCGCCAGATGATGTGGAGTAAACAATGTCCATCACACCAAAGAGTACCTTCTTGTTATAAGGTGAAGAAGAAGGCCGGTGCCACGGATCAAAGGACTACGGTGACTTTGTTTCATGATATGATTCATCGTGAAAGTGAATGTCATGTTGATGACATGATGACAAAGTCCCGAGCAAGAGAGGGGCATCCGGTGGACTTGATCAAGTTGTTTGACCGGATCGAAACTACTCAGACTGAGGTGAACCAGTGCGCTTGTGGAGTGTTGTCCGGTAAGTTGCCGAGGCTTATTGTGAACGAAAGAGGAGTCGAGGTCGATCCTGCAAAAAAAAAAGAAAAAAAAAAAGAAAAAACTAGAAACGCCTGAACCAAAAACAAATAAAAAAGAAAGAAATCAAATGGTCAGGTGGAATGGGGACTGCCAAGGGGCATGGAAAGGAAAATAAGTAGCAGGAACCTCTGATTCTGATACCTTCCTTGGAAGAAACAACTGTTAATCTGGTACTTGACAGTCTTTAAGGGGTCTATGAGGCGTATTGGGTCAGCATGACTAGTCTTGTCGAAAAGAGCATGCAATTTACCTAAGCAAAAAGTTTATCGACTGTGAAACAATACACTCACTGTTCGAGAAAACTTGATGTACTTTGGCATAGGCTGCTCGCCGACTGAGACAGTATGCTGGTTCATACCACCTTGTGGATGTCCAAAATGGATCTGATCAAGTATGTGCTTGAGGAGATAGCATTGAACGGACGGGTTGCGAGAGGGCGAATGGAGTCGATTGAATACGATATTCAGTATACCTCCCAGAAAGCAACTAAGAGGAGTACTGTATGATTATCCCAACAACCCATCGATGATTCTCAACCAAGGAAGTTTGAAGTCCCTAATGAGGACATTTCGAGGTGCTCAAATCGAAAGATTGAGAGTGACCGATCCCGGAGGAGGGGCCTGACCTTGAATCCGAACGGATTCTGATGTCTGATGGGGAGAGTTTAAAGTGAATGAGTTAGTGCCTCCCCCATAAATGTTGAAAGCACCAACGATGGTGGCTGAGTACGAAGTTGGTATCCTGAGTGTCGTACTTCGATACGTGCATCTACTGGGGCAACACCTTCCTCATTCAGTATGGGATGGAAGTGATATTGCCTGCTGGAGGCTAGATCTCATTGTGGAGAGTCCAGATGGATGAGAAGTTAGAAAAGGGCGAGTGGATAAGGACTCGGTATGTCGCGTTGAGCCTGACTGAAAAAGGGCTGACAATTACTTGTCATGGGACAGTGGTACCCGGTGAATGAAGCGTGTTGTTAACTAAGAAGTGAGACCTCGTGCGTGTCATGTGAGCGATGCGGTGTTGAAAAGGATCCTTCCTCCTCGAGACGATCGTGGGGCAAGTGGACACACAGTCATGAATCCCCAACATGGTCAAGGAGGCTTTCTCCGACAGAGCCTTGTTGCTGACGACCATGAGTGGCTAGGATTTTCCATCCCCTGCAGATGCGGACGCAGTTAGAAAATACTTCGTTAAAAGAGACCCGCTGGACAAAAAGAATAAAAGAGTCCAGGCAAAAAAGGGGCATCCCGGCGAACCAAGAAAAAAGAGAAAGGTTCGGGCAAAAGTTAGGGATAATAAAAAAAACTGTACACCCGGCAAGTCGAAAACCCCACAAGGGCGGCTTGGGCAAAAAAGGGTATCCCGGTGGACTGAAACCCGAAAGGGCGGTCCAGGCAAAAGAGGGATTGAAACGAACAACTGCGTCCAGCATGATCGTTGGTGCTCGAGATGTGACTTGGATAATCTCCGACAGAGATCGATCGGAAGCGTCTGGTTCAGAAAGCCGAAAGTGCGGAAAGTCTTGAGGACATATGGGGTGTAACCGAGTTGGAACCCGATGAGATCACGGTTTCACATTGCCATTAGGATAGATTTTTCCTTTTGTGCGCAATCACCTCTTTCCAGGGTTTGCTTCCTGTGTGTTGCTCGATTCTGAGCCACCTTTTTGTTTCAGTCTATAAATGCGTTCAGTCAAATAGTTTTGTTTTTGTTTTCATTACCGCTTTGATTACGAAAACATCCGTTCATTTTTGATAAGAATATTTGCATTTTGAAACATAGAGGTCCCTTCCGATGCATGCTTATAAGATTGAAATCTGGAAATCTTATTCGGAGGCTTGAGTGACCCAGATGTTGAAGTGTTGACACGCCTGGGGCACGCTTTCATCTAACAATCTCTTATGCAGGCGCTGTTAGATATCTTCCTTCGCTGACAGGTGGTGATATGAAGCCTTTTGAAAAAAGAAATCCCCACAGAGTCCAACCAGGGGTAAGGGATAGACGAACAATGAAAAGACGACGAAGGAAGGACGACGATCCTGAAAGCTAATCAAGAAGACTCTTCAAAGTCTGAGAACTGGAAAGTGTGTGAATCCCAGGAGCTCGATCCCCGTGGAGTACGGAGGAGCCGGGAATACAAGGTGATGAATCAGAAGAGTCCAGATGAGTCTGGGAGTCCTCAAAAGTGGAAAGTCAACATTGTGGTAGGATGGTGAACACCAGTGTTCGACGAATCGAAGGGCGGCCCGTGTCCGATAGGCCGTATTTCCCCAATAGGTTTGAGAGTGTCATCTCCCTAGCAGATTCGAGATCGGTGCCTCCTCAGCAAGCCTGAAGGTTACCGTATCCTCAGCGGAGTTGTGATTGTTTTCCAAGTCTGAAGCTGTCTTCCCAGCAGAGTTTGTGATGATGGTCTTCCCTCAGCGAGGTCCCCCCAAGCGGATCGGGTTCGGAGCAAATCATCCCCGGTAGAGATAAGCATGGGTTGCCTCCCCTAGCAGGGTAATCTCCCAGCAGTTCGGGTTCGATGGAGTTCATCCCCAGCGAGGATTGTCTTTCCCCAGCAGGGTGGAAGTTGACGTGGCAAGGAGATCCTCAGCAGAGTTCCTGGAGTTCCCCGGTGTTGTCTCTGGAGGGGACGTATTTTTATGCATCCATCATTTAGACAAGCATAGCATATTGCATCATTAGTGCATAGCATTTCCATGATCATGGGGCATTGTGTCAAACAAAAAAAAACTCATGCACCAACATTGCAAACATATCCATTGGTCCTAGGCCGTGGTGACCAGCCGAGATTGGGTTGTTGGAAAGAGTTTAGCATCGCGCCATTGGATCGGCTTCAGAGTTGGGTTCCCCAGCATGGTTGAGAGGTTGGTGTTTTCTCAACAAGCGACTCCTTAGCCGAGCGGGTATCCCCAGCAGTACAATTCCCCTAGCAGACGTGGGTGTGTCTGATCTCTCCATGTAGAGTCTACCCCTTAAGCAGAAAGTGTCTACCATTTCCTTCTGTGTTCCCCCACTGAGTTAGATCCTCGTGGATGACGGTTGTTTCCGTTCCCTCCCTCACGGGACGGGTTTCGCTATTGAGTTCTTTCCTCATTAGGATGAGTCTTGTTTCAGTCTGCCTTTTGGGATTGATCCTAAATTGGCTCCCCGTTGACTGTTTGTTGGCGTCTACCTACGAACCGGTAGCTGTAAGTCCTATCTTTGTGGTTTTCTACCTACTAGCTGGTAGTTGTAAAATCCCACGTTCTCTCCTTGTTGTGGAGTTAACCCTCCGTGCTCATCCTAGTTAATGACGGTTTCTGTTTCCGTGGTTTTCTGCCTACTAACCGGTAGATGTAATCCCCTCTTTGCAGTTATCAGTATCTAGTTTACGGTATTGATATTCTTTCCCCCTCTGGATACTTGCCTTGATCAAGCAGTATTGTCCCCAGTGGGTCTTCCCCTTCCCTTCGGGTATTTGCTCCGAGTTAGCAACTTTATCCTCTTTTGATTGGTCATCTTTGCATACCTAGTCCTGGTACCGATGCCTTTCTTTTCGGTCGATTTATCCATTTAACAACCTGCAACCCGGTTATGGATAATCTTCCATGAGAGTATATTATCTACGTTTTGACGGCTATAGATAATGTATCTCATGCACTCTCTGGTCAGTCTTTTGATTGTTTTCTCCAGCAGAGTAAGATTCGTATTCCTTTGTTCGGAATCGAATGTCCATCCTTTAACAAGTTTGCCTTCGCTCTCTTCAGGATGTTGTCGGTCGCTTATCCATTCAACAACCTGCAACCCGGTTATGGATAATCTTCCATGCGAGTATGTTATCTACGTTTCGACGGCTATAGATAATGTATCTCATGCGCTCTTGGGTCGAAGTCGTCCTCCCCAGTTGAGTAAGATTCGTATTCCTTTGTTCGGAATCGAATGTCCATCCTTTAACAAGTTTGCCTTTGCTCTCTTCAGGATGATGTCGGTCGATCTATCCATCTAACAACCGACAATCCGGTTATGGATAATCTTCCATGCGAGTATGTTATCTACGTTTCGACGGCTATAGATGATATATCTCATGCACTCTTTGGTCAATCTTTTGATTGTTTTCTCCAGCAGAGTAAGATTCGCATTCCCTGTGGAATCGAATGTCCATCCTTTAACAAGAGTGCTTTTCTAGCCCTCTTCAGGATGTTGAGTGTTTTGGAACACAAACCAATTCACGCCTTGGTCGGTCACCGGTTTTCATGCCTACCACCCGGTATCCTTGGTGTTCCTTCCTATTTGCTCGCTGTCGTGACCTTGTTCCCCAGTGAGATCTCCTACAAGTGTTTAGCCTTGCCCTGACATATGTAGATGTCGTCCTGTCAGCACCGCGTGTCTGGTCTTCTTTGGTGTCGGTAAACACCATCTTTCGGTGATTTCCCAGTCATGCGTAGTGTCTGGTCTTCTTTGGTGTCGGTAAACATCATCTTTCGATGTTCGTAACGTCGTCCTCCTTCCCTAGTGAAGTAGCTTTCCTCCTCTCCGTTGGTGTCGATAAACGTCGAGTTTTTCCTATGCGTCCGTTGGCGTATAGTTGATATTTTTCCCCACAGGGTCGTCCCCAGAAGATTTCTCCTCTCCGTTGGTGTCGATAAACGTCGAGTTTTTCCTAGTCGTCCGATGACGTCTAGTTGCTTGTTCCCCGCAGATCATTTGGTAATGCCAGATAGTTCCCCTCAGAGTTTCCTCCTCTCCATTGGTGTCGATAAACGTCGAGTTTTTCCTATTCGTCCTATGACGTCTAGTTGTACCCTTCCCCATGCGGATTTACCTCTCCGTTGGTTTCGATAAACGTTGAGTTTTTCTCATTCGTCCGTTGATGTCTGATTGTATACCCTATTCTCCAGTCATTCATTAATGTCTGGTTGATTCCCAGCCAGAATCCCCAGTAGACGTCCTATTCGGTATCTGATTGTGGTGCCTTTCCCTCGTGAAGTGGCTTTCTCCTTCTCCGTTGGTGTCGATAAACGTCGAGCTTCTCCCTTTCGTCCTATGACGTCTGGTCGAGTCTTCCCATTCATCCGATGATGTCTGGTCTCCTTCTCCGTTGGTGTCGATAAACGTCGAGCTTCTCCCTTTCGTCCTATGACGTCTGGTTGAGTCTTCCCATTCATCCGATGATGTCTGGCTACCTCTCCGTTGGTTTTGGTAAACGTCGAGTTTTTCCTGGTCGTCCCAGCTGATTCACCTCTCCGTTGGTTTCGGTAAACGTCGAGTTTTTCCCATTACGTCCGCTGACGTATGGTTGTATCCTTTCCTGGTCACCCCAGTAGAGTTGATTTACCTCTCCGTTGGTCTTGGTAAACGTTGAGTTTTTCCTAGTTGTCCGCTGGCATCTAGTTGAGATTTCTGTTCCCATTCATCGTGTGTCGATGTCTGGATGTGGTTGTGCTTTTGAAAGCAAAAAAAAAAAAACAAAAGTTCCCAGCAGTGTGCAAATTTCTACGGTTCTTGGTATTCAATCCCTGTTTACCCTGAAAGTCTGACAGCCGTTGCTCTCATCCGTTCGGGTTCCCAGTTGATTGAATAGGGGCAGCTGTAGCACCTCAAATTTGCACCTTACCTTTTGTACATTCATTTCATATTAGGTCATAGCATAACATAGGCCACTGCATAACATTGCATTGTCCATTTGCCCAAGTGCAAGCCCACTGACAAATTAGGTCAAACTGGTCAGGAGAATCAGTCAAACAAGCAAGCATGTGCCATTTTCATTGGAACAAAGCCCTATGGTTGATTTATCAAGTTCATATGGTCTAAGGATCATTGTGAAGTGGTTTGGCCAAAGATTGGATGATCAAAGCTCGACAGTCAAGCTGAATTTCTTCAGAAACCCTAGAAAGTCAACTATGGTCAACTGTGCCTGATTTTATGGATTGGAAGGTGTGAGATGGTTTGAAAAGCCTCATTCATGTCCATATAAGTCTCATTTGACATACCAAAGACCAAGGTTGAAGATTTGGAGGTCAGATCAGAAGTTTCCAAAAATAGCAGGTGACTTGTAATTTCAGCTGCCCAAAATGGAAAGTTTTTCTCCTCAAAATTACTTCATCATACAAGCTTCAAATGGAATTTTGTCCAACATGAAAGTTGAAGATCTTGATCTCACCATTCCAAAAAGTCCAAGAACCTGAAATTCCCATGTGTGGTTGGCAAGATATGGTCCAGTCATTTTCCAAAAATGCCCCAAATCAAAGTGCCATAACTTTCACATGGAATGGCTAAATTGGATGATTTTTCTTTGAGCAAACCACATTTGATGTGTACTTTCATGATCCATCATCACATTTTGCCAAAAGCCTTCACATAAAAAGGTCAATTTTCAAGTGCAACAATTAAAAACCAAGGGCAAAATGGTCCAATTTGAGAAATACTTGGAATTTTGAAATGAGGCTTTTTGCAACACTTTCTAAATGTCATTTGTGACCTGTTGGAACCAAGTTTGGACAGAAAAATCAGCTGGTTTAAGAAAGGGCATTTTGGCCAAAGCTTGAAAATTGCACATTAACACAAAACTTCCATTTTGCTAATTGGGATTAATTTTGGATTAGGAAGTGGTATAAATAGATAATTACAACTGTTTTGCATCAGCACTAATCATTTCTTCAAGATCCAAAACAGAAAATCAAAAACTCTCTCAATTTCTCACAATTTCACATCCACTTTTTTTCACAATTTTCATCCATAATTCATCAATAGTGCTGGATATTCTTTGTGATTTCTTCATCTGCAGGTAGATTCCAAGCACTGTTGAAGCAAATTCGAGCTCAAATCCATCAAAAACTCCAACTGTCCAAGATCGTTCATCAATGGCAAATCAAGAATTCAAGCATTTGGAGTGTTGCTGAGCTACCAAAGCTGTACCAATCATCTTCCTAATCAACATACTTCTGCTGTTTTCGCGAATTGGATCGAAAGGAGCACAAATTCATCAGCTGCCATTCTCATAAGGTTGGATTTCGACCTTGATGATTCTCCAAATTGAGATATGATATGTGTAGATCGTTGATTGTAGAATGTAATGCAACTTGTAGAATTAGAATCCATTAAGATTTGAGAGAGAAATCTAGGATTAAAGTTTGCATGACGAAACTTCTTTCGATCGAATCTTCGCGTGTGATAATCTTTAGACAATTTCGTGGCCATAACTGTAATCTACGTTGGAAGACGGAGAGATCCATATATCATTTGCGTGTTTTGGTTGAGTTTCGCTCGTAACGGATGCTGCTGTTGAAGAACTCCATGGACGCGAAGAACAGCTTCGAGAATCTGGAAAATATCACGTTCAATCCGTTTCGCAGCATGGCGTTTTCAAAAACCTGTTTCGCGCCAGATTCCGTCCATTCACACGGTGACACGCAATAAATGAATACGCTGTCGTTTTGGCAAGGCTGAGCATAATTACAAAACTGCCACTCGTGGCTAAATTAATTCAATTAATTCATATTCCATTTAAATAATTATTCAATAATTCCACAAATCTTACAAAAATCATATAAAATCCATTTTTCATCCAAATTTAGTGGGAGTTTTTTTTTGTTAGATTCATAATTTTCTCTAGTTTTTTTATAGGTATGATAACTCAAGTTGTGCTTGGAGAATTTTTGACTTTGCCTATGGATCTTTGACTTGTGTGCATTTTGTATATGTTTCACCATTTCTAACATGAAATACTCATACCTTATCCAAATTGAATGAAATTTCACATGCTAATTCTTGACTCCTTGCTGGTTATTTTGATGTATAGTTTGTGAATTTTGGATCTCTGGTCTGGTAGTTATGATGTGTGCAAGTTGAGTGTGACAATTTGTGTCACACTAGGTTAGGTCAATTTCATGAATTTATTTGACATGCCTATGCTTCTCCAATTGATCTCAAATTTTGCATGCTGTGTCTTATACATGTCTAGTTTCACTATGATGTTTTGTAGGAATTGTTGAGCCATTTCCTATTTGATTGAGATTTTTATTTGCTGTTTAGACATTTTAGGGTTTTGTTTGAGTGCTTGTCTTCCATGTCTTGTGAAATGCTCATACCATATCATATGAATGTGAAATTTGATGGAGTGATTCATAACATGTTCCTTGTTAATTTGGCTTTGGTCCTACTCATTTCTTAATTGTTCTCACTGTTTGGCATTTGATTGAAGTTGATGCTCATTTTGCTACCATGTGTTGACTTGTTTGGATTTCTGTTGACTTTATGATTTTCATTGACCTACTTCCTGTTGTCCAAATGGCATGAAAATTGACATGTAGCTCATTGAATGTGTCCTGTTTAGGCTGGAATTTTTGTGGAATTTATTGAGCTGTTTTGGTTTGGCTTTAATTGATATCATTCTGTTTGCTCATATATGATTCATGATTGCCTAGCTCGACTTAAATTGTCCATGAAATTAATTTGGTGCATAGTTTAGATGTGAGACCAATTGGATTCTCTTTGTATTTGATTAATGTTGATTTTGATCATGTTTCACTTGCTGTTTTGACTTTTTCACTTCTTTTTGACCCTAGGCTTGTCCTAGTGGTCTTGTATCTCATGTTTGAATGTGATTTTCAGGTTAAGAAGCAAAATACCTTAAGGAGGTGGATTCACATTTGATTGAGATATCATTTGACATTGTACACTAACTTGTTTTGTTTTGTAGGGTGCTTGGCTTTTGAGTTGCTTGCACTTTGGTGCATTGGATTGTGTTTGTCTGTATATAGTTAATTGTGAACCATTTGCTGTTTAGTTCTGTGATTGGTATACTGATGATATTTGATTGATTTCAGGTACATTAGTTGCTAATATTGCTTTGCTTTGCTTGATAAGCAATTTGCACTGAGGTATAACATTCTTGTCTCCATGTAGTCTGGAAGACCTGGCCTGTTACTTGGCCAGGCACCTGTCTGAAGTCCTCCTTAAGAGGCGATGTTTGTGATTGTTTACTTTTGTCCCCAAGCAGGTAAAGACCTCTATGAGGCAATTGGCGGATCAAAGAGATATGCAATCTATCTCCCACTATTCTGTTGAGTCGTCCCTCTGCTCACACCACTGTGTTGATGCATTGGGACACAAACCCAAGATCTCGTACTTTGTACAGTTGTGTCAGAGTCCTTGAGAGTAGAAGGGTTCCTCCTTTCTGAACCCACGCTCCTTTGTCTGAAGCTCTCCCTGACCAAGGATAAGAGCTGTGAAGTCTTATCTTCACTCTCCTTTCATCAGCTTCACCTTAGCCCTTCAATGGCAAGGTTAAGAGCTAACCATACCTCTGTACAGATGACTTGCTCTTGCAGTCTTACCCTTTGATTGAGCCCCATTTGTGTGCATATAGTGTGTGCTACTTGTGAATGCTTGATTTGCTGTTTACTTGTGCTGAATAGGATAGGCTTGCTTCCTGTGCAAGTTAGCCAGAAACCTTGACTTAGGGACAATCTTGCATGATAACAGCTAGGCTCGAGTCGTAGTCTCCCTAGTTGTGTCTCCCTCTGTTATCTGGCTAGGCTAGTCCTGTGTCCCTTCGTAGGGGAACTACGTCGCCCTGATCCTCATACCAGATGAGGTACGTAGGCAGGAGATGAGCAGATCTCTCCGGGCGCCTGTGTCTTTATTTTGTGTTGTTGTGTGCTTGGAAGCTGATGTAAGTCCATCGAGTGGCATTCGGGTTCCAGTGTGGGTTTGTTTGGTTCAGATGCTGACGTAAGTCCAGTGATTGGCGGTCGGGCTCCACGTTTGCCTCTTTGTGTGTGTTCTGGTTCGGATGCTGATGTAAGTCCAGTGATTGGCATTCAGGCTCCACGTTTGCCTTTGCCTATGTTTGTTTGTGTGCGTGTTAGCCGAGCTACGAATGCTCTGATTCTCCTTCGTCCAAAGGAGATACGTATGCATAGGATGCGACATCCTAGCGAGCATGTGTCGTTTCCCCAGTCCGAACTAATTTGACTCTGATGTCTATGCTTGATAGACTAAGTAGGCCCAGGATACGATGTCCTGCCGAGTCAGTCTTGTTTGTTTCCTTGCGTCTCTTTCAGCCAGTATCTGTGTGTGTGTGAGCAGTGTTTTAGCAACCATTTTCCTTCCTATTGTGCGTGGATCCCGTCGAGTACGACGGATGCGTAGGGGGTGCTAATACCTTCCCTTCGCATAACCGACTCCCGATCCCATTCTCTTTGGTCGCGAGACCATGCTTTTTCCAGGTTTACTCTGAGCGTTTCCTTTCCCTCTTTTGGGATAAATAACGCACGGTGGCGGCTCTGTTGTTCTTGTTTTCCCGCCGGTTTTTCGCGTAATGCGACACTACTGTGCTGAATAGGATTCTTAGAAATATTTATATCACTTAGGTTGTCACAGTACAATGTCATGACATCTTGCGTAACATTGTATTCAGTCAGCATCTGTTTCATCCAAACCAGTTGAGAACAACTACTTCCAACTGCTATGTAATAAGCTTCAGCAGTGGACAGAGACACACAATTTTGTTTCTTACTAAACCATGATATTAAGTTGTTCCCCAAGAAGAAGCATCCTCCTAATGTGCTTTTCCTATCATCAGCACTTCCAGCCCAATCAACATCACAATATCCA
Organism: Lathyrus oleraceus; assembly: GCF_024323335.1. Taxonomy (NCBI): domain Eukaryota; kingdom Viridiplantae; phylum Streptophyta; class Magnoliopsida; order Fabales; family Fabaceae; genus Lathyrus; species Lathyrus oleraceus. The sequence continues at coordinate 433,093,654 of NC_066583.1, read as the reverse complement.
GTCAGCACAGATCCAGATCCATGAGTGTACAACATCCCATAGTCACTGGTGCCATTGACATATTTCAGTATCCTTTTCACTTGGTTTATGTGACTGACTTTTGGTTCAGCTTGATATCTAGCACAAACACCTACAGCAAAAGCAATGTCAGGTCTGCTTGCTGTGAGATATAGCAGACTCCCTATCATGCTTCTGTAGAGACTTTGATCTACACTAACACCATTTTCATCTTTAGAGACTTTCAAATGAGTAGGAGCAGGTGTCCTTTTATGACTTGCATTCTCCATGCCAAACTTCTTAACAATGTTTTTGGCATATTTGCTTTGAGATAGAAAAATAGAATCTTCCATCTGCTTGACTTGTAGCCCAAGAAAATAGGTCAGCTCTCCAACAAGGCTCATTTCAAATTCAGACTGCATTTGTTTAACAAAATGTTCGACCATCTTATTTGACATCCCACCAAACACAATATTATCCATATATATCTGAGCCGCCATGAGTTTTCCTCCTTCATTTTTCACAAATAAGGTCTTATCAATGCCTCCCTTCCTGTACCCATTGTCAATGAGAAACACTGTGAGTCTATCATACCAAGCCCTAGGAGCTTGTTTCAAACCATAGAGGGCTTTCCTCAACTTACACACATACTTTGGAAGATTTGGATCTGTAAACCCTTTAGGTTGTTCAACATACACTTCCTCATTTAAGTAACCATTCAAGAAGGAACTTTTTACATCCATTTGGAACAGTTTAAACTTCAGAATACATGTCACTCCAAGCAATAGTCTAATGGACTCAAGGTGAGCTACAGGGGCAAATGTTTCATCAAAGTCAACTCCTTCAACTTGAGTGTATCCTTGTGCTACTAATCTTGCTTTATTTTTAGTAACCACCCCTATCAAATTTATTCTTGTAAACCCACTTTGTTCCAATGACATTTATTCCTTCAGGTCTTGGAACTAGTTCCCATACTTCATTTCTCTTGAATTGGCCTAACTCTTCCTGCATGGCATTGATCCAGATTTCATCAATTAAGGCTTCCTTGACACTCTTAGGCTCAACCTTGGACACAAAACATCCATGTGAGATCACTTCCCTTGATCTAGTTGTGACCCCTTTATTTGGGTCTCCTATAATGAGATATTTAGGATGATCCTTCTGAATTCTGATAGAGGGTCCCTTATTAATTTTGCCAGCTTCAGGTTCAGCTTGAGTGAGTTCACTCTCATTACTTTTGTATGGGAAATCAGCTGGGGCATCATTTAGATATGTCTCAACATCGTCTGTGACATCAGTATGTTGATCATCAACCATAACATTGATAGATTCCATCATTACTTTTGTTCTGGAATTAAAGACTCTAAATGCTCTGCTGTTTGTTGAGTAACCCAGAAATATTCCTTCATCACTCTTGGGATCCATCTTCCTTCTTTGTTCATGATCAGTCAGGATATAACATTTACTACCAAACACATGGAAGTATTTGACAATAGGTCTTCTTCCTTTCCAGACTTCATATAAAGTAGTAGGAGTCCCTTTCTTCAAGGTTACTCTGTTGTGAACATAGCAGGTTGTGTTCATAGCTTCAGCCCAGAAGTGGTAGGGCAATTTCTTAACATGAATCATAGCTCTAGCAAATTCTTGGAGAGTTCTATTTTTCCTTTCTACCCTAGCATTTTGCTGAGGGGTAATGGGAGATGAGAACTCATGACTAATTCCTTTAGATGAACAGAATCCAGCAAATTTGCTGTTCTCAAATTCTTTCCCATGATCACTTCTGATTCTGATAACCTGACTTTCTTTTTCTCTTTGAAGTCTTAGGAAAAGATCTTTGAATACCTCAAATACATCAGATTTTTCCCTTATAAAATTGACCCAGGTGTATCTGGAGAAGTCATCCACCACCACATAAGCATACTTTTTCCCACCAAGACTTTCCACCTACATAGGTCCCATCAAGTCCATGTGGAGAAGTTCCAACACTCTGGAAGTGGTGTCATGTCTGAGCTTCTGATGTGACATCTTTGTCTGTTTTCCAATCTGACACTCCCCACAAACTCTTCCTTCATCAATCTTCAAGTTTGGGATTCCTCTGACAGCTTCAACAAATATAATCCTCTTCATTCCTTTAAGATGCAGTTGGCCCAATTTTTGATGCCATAACTTCACTTCTTCTTCTTTGGCTAGAGTACACATTGATGAATAACCAGTTTCTTGAGAACTCCACATATAGCAGTTGTCCTTAGACCTGACTCCTTTTATGATCACTTCATTTTCGTTGTTAGTAATCAGACATTCAGTTTTTGTGAAGTTTACATTTAGACCTTGGTCATACAGTTGACTAATGCTGATTAGGTTTGCAGTCAGTCCTTTAACAAGTAGCACATTGTCAAGGTTAGGGACTCCATGGAAGTTTAGCTTTCCAATCCCCTTGATTTCACCCTTTTCTCCATCACCAAAGGTTACATAGCTGGTGGCATGAGGATGAAGGTCAATTAACAGGTTTTTGCTTCCAGTCATATGTCTGGAGCATCGACTATCAAAGTACCAGTCTTCTTTGGCTGAAACTCTGAAGGAAGTGTGAGTTATCAGGTTAGTAGCACTAGTCCTAGGAACCCATTGTTTTCTGTTGACAGAGATGTGGTGTTTGGGTCTAGGTTGATGATGAGAAGGACTAGGATAACCATACAACTTAAAGCAGAATGGTTTTATGTGGCCAAATTTTCCACAGTAATGCCATCTCCATCTTTGGTGTTTTCCTTTATGTTATCTTTCCTAATGATGTTGTGACACATGATGTGACATCTTTGGTTTGCTACCAGTGTGACTACACTCAGGTTTGGATTCATTGAACCCAAGGCCAGACTTGTCTCCTGCCATTTTTCCAGTCTGGAGAATTTTGTCTAAGGTGTCATATCCATTGTTTAGCATTCTGACATACTGTCATCTCATCCAGTTTGGAGTTCAAGAACACTGCTCCAGTCTTCAACTTAGAGATGGTTTCCAGGTGTTCTGTCTTCTCATCCTCTAGTTGTGTTATCAATTTCTTCTGACTTTCCACTTGTTGATGTAACACCCTTCTAAAATACCCCAATATTTAATTAAATCAACAAAACATAAATCAGAGTAGATATGCAATGTAAGGGTGTCACACTTGACACTTCACACCGTTTTCCAAAATATCCTATCATGCTCATTTATTTAATCAAAATAAAACATTTGCATAATTCGCAGCGGATAAAATCTGACAACAATGCAAAACATGTAACACATTACATGTAAACTTGTTCAACAATCAACAATGAAAAACAAGTAAAACATCCCGTCCCGATGTTACATCTACCAGAGCATGACCCACTAAGGAACTACACTAGACTCCAAGGACTAGCTTCTACTCAATCACTGCTCGTTACCTGAAACATAGTTGTAAGGGTGAGTTCCTCAATCGATATAATAAGCATTATAAAATATCATGTAATGCTAAGTAACTTAACGCATTCATCACCCAAATCAGATTACACATTCAGCAATGGTAACATCAACTCAAAATCATATTCAACACAAACACAAAACACACGTATAATATTGGAATACATCCATTCATATTATACGCCATACATACATTATGCAATGAGACTCCATGCATGCGGTACCGACTATTCGTGAACATATAGTTCAACCTCACCGATCAAATCCAGATACGGCTACCAAGCTCACTAGTCCCACTCATTTGAGACCTAGTGACTCACTCACTAATTCCTCACCATGGGAATTAGCTACCACCCCAAGGGCTATGATATGCACGCTAATCACCTAGCATGCAAACATCAACAACAATCCACAACAACTCACTCACTAATTCCTCACCATGGGAATTAGCTACCACCATAAAGGCCATAATATACATGCTAAATCACCTAGCATGCAAACATCAACAACAATTCAAAATAGACATATGCTCACACTCTAAGCCATAAACAGTCCATTCACAATTGCATACATAACAGATACATTCACAGTATTATGCATACCATCATACATCATCAGCATGTTATCACAAAATCATATCATGTCATGCCAATTAATAATCACAGTATTAGCACACTCTACTAATACCTACACTGCTCAAAACAACGGGAAACGATCCCTACTATATCATACATCAGCTAAAATTACATTACTCAGTTGAACAACCAAAAACTGCACAACAACAGCACAGAAAAATCACAATTCTGCCCATACGCGTATTGCCTAGTCCCATACGCGTATGGCCCATTTCTCAGCCAATCCCATACGCGTATTGCCTGCCTCATACGCGTATGCTACGCGTACCACATCCTCATACGCGTACCAACAGAGACAAAACTACGTTAAAAACATCATCTTCTTCATCCATACGCGTATTGCCTAGTGCCATACGCGTACCAGACCATCTCATACGCGTATTGCCTAGTGCCATACGCGTATGACCAGAAACCAGAATTCCAGATCTGCTATGGTTTTCTCTGCTACGAGATTCTCAGATCCCACCTTCCACATTCCAATTTTTACACAACATTCATTCATTTTGTCTAACACAGATCATACACATTCGATCTCACAATTTCTAACCTTATTACCTCTAATTCCTACGAATTTCCTCAATCATACTCATATCTCATTCATCCAAAATTTCACAATTTCAACATTCATCATCTAATTAGAGTCAAATCAATGGTTTATCACTACCCATTACATGTTAACCCATAATACCCATTAAACGACGATAAACCCCCCTTACTTGAGTTAATCCGGCAAATCTCTGAGCTTCAAGCTTTTCCTTCCTTCAACCCTCGTTCTCTTGCTCTTCCTCTTTGCCTCTTTCTCACTTCTGTCGCTTCTCTGGTTTTCACGTGAAAAAAACCCTTTTTACCAAATGGAACTCTTTATATATTTTCCAACTTATTATTCCAATAATAATAATTCCAATAATAATAATCCAATTATTTAATTAAATTAATAAATATATTATTAACTTATTAAAAATAATTATCTTATTTTTATCGGGGTGTTACAACTCTCCCCCACTAAAAGAGTTTTCGTCCTCGAAAACATACCTCAAGTGAATAACTCAGGATAAGACTCCTTCATCTGACTCTCAAGTTCCCAAGTCACATTGCCACCTGCTGGTCCTCCCCAAGCTACCTTTACTAAAACAATCTCTTTACCCCGCAACTGCTTCAACTCTCGATCCTCGATCCTCATAGGTGATGTTTCAACAGTCAGGTTATCTCTCACCTGTACATCATCTACTTGGACCACATGCGACGGATCAGGAATGTACCTCCTCAACTGAGACACATGAAAAACCTCATGCAAATTTGCAAGTGACGGCGGTAAAGCGATACGATAGGCTACCTCCCCTATCCTCTCCAAAATCTGATAAGGACCAATAAATCGAGGTGTCAACTTCTTCGACTTCAAAGCTCGACCAACCCCAGTTATCGGAGTAACACGAAGAAACACATGATCTCCCTCTTGAAACTCAAGTGACTTCCTCCTCTTGTCGTGATAACTCTTCTGACGACTCTGAGCAATCCTCATCTTCTCCTGAATCATCTTAATCTTTTCCGTAGTTTTTTGAACAATCTCCGGTCCAACCACAGCACTCTCACCGGACTCATACCAACATAAAGGTGTCCGACATCTCCTACCATACAAAGCTTCAAACGGTGCCATACCAATGCTCGAATGAAAACTATTGTTGTAGGTAAACTCAATCAGAGGTAAATAACAATCCCAAGCACCTCCCTTTTCCAAAACACAAGCCCTCAAAAGATCCTCTAGTGACTGAATCGTCCTCTCAGTCTGACCATCAGTCTGCGGGTGATATGCAGAACTCAATCTCAGCTTAGTTCCCAAAGCCCTCTGCAAACCTTCCCAGAACTTCGATGTAAATCTAGGATCTCTGTCCGAAACAATACTCGACGGAATACCATGCAAACTTACAATTTTCTCAATATACAATTCAGCTAATCTCTCTAACGGATAATCCATTCTGATCGGAATGAAATGAGCCGATTTTGTCAATCTGTCAACGATCACCCAAATAGCTTCAAAGTTCTTAATTGTCCTCGGTAAACCAGAAACAAAATCCATACTGATACTATCCCACTTCCACTCTGGAATAACCAACGGTTGCATTAGCCCAGACGGCTTCTGATGCTCAATCTTTGACTTCTGACAAGTCAAACAAGAATAAACAAAACTCGCAATTTCTCTTTTCATTCCCGGCCACCAAAATAACTTTTTCAAATCATGATACATCTTCGTAGCTCCAGGATGAATACTCAGGCCACTACGGTGTCCTTCCTCAAGGATACTCTTCTTCAGTTCGGTAACATCCAGAATACACACCCGATTACCAAATTTCAAAACACCATTCTCATCAACTCTGAATTCACCACCTTGACCTTGATTCACTAGAGTCAACTTATCAACCAAAAGCACATCAGATTTCTGACCCTCTCTAATCTCATCCAGAATACCACTCGTTAACTTCAACATTCCCAATTTAACACTATTGTGAGTACTCTCACACACCAAACTCAAGTCTCTAAACTGCTCAATTAAATCCAATTCCTTAACCATTAACATAGACATATGCAATGATTTCCGACTCAATGCATCAGCTACTACGTTTGCTTTACCCGGATGGTAATTCAAACCAAAGTCATAATCCTTCAGAAACTCTAAGCATCTCCTCTGTCTCATATTCAGCTCTTTCTGATCAAACAAATACTTTAAACTTTTATGATCACTGAAAACCTCAAATCTTGACCCGTACAAGTAATGCCTCCATAACTTCAGAACAAATACCACAGCTGCCAACTCTAAATCGTGTGTCGGATAGTTCCTCTCATGAACTTTCAGTTGTCTCAAAGCATAAGCTACAACCTGCTTATTCTGCATCAAAACACCACCCAAACCCAACAATGAAGCATCACAGTAAACCTCAAATGGTTCCGACGGACTTGGTAATATCAGAATAGGAGCAGTAGTTAACCTTCTCTTTAACTCTTGAAAACCTTCTTCACATTTTGAGTCCCAAACAAACGCTTGCCCCTTTCTAGTCAACATCGTCAACGGTAACGCCAACTTAGAAAATCCCTCAATAAATTTCCTATAATAACCTGCAAGTCCAAGAAAACTCCTTATCTCAGGAACTGACTTCGGAGCTTCCCACTCAGATACCGCTTCTATCTTAGAAGGATCAACAGCAACACCACCTCTTGAAACCACATGACCAAGAAAACTAACCTCTTCTAACCAAAATTCACACTTAGACAGTTTAGCAAATAACTTCCTTTCTCGTAGAACCCCTAAAACCACTCTCAAATGTTCAGCATGCTCTTCTTCAGATTTCGAATACACCAAAATATCGTCAATAAACACCACAACAAACTTGTCTAGGTACGGATGGAAAATCCTATTCATATACTCCATAAATACCCCAGGCGCATTAGTCACACCAAAAGGCATTACAGAATACTCATAATGTCCATACCTTGTTCTGAAAGCAGTCTTCTGAATATCCTCAGTTTTCACACGTATCTGATGATAACCCGATCTCAAATCTATTTTGCTGAACACACTCGCACCAACCAACTGATCCATCAAATCATCAATCCTCGGCAAAGGATACCGATTCTTGATCGTCACTTTATTCAGTTGCCTGTAGTCCACACACAACCTCATAGTACCTTCTTTCTTTTAACCAATAACACTGGTGCACCCCACGGTGACACACTCGGACGAATAAATTTCTTATCCAACAGATCTTCCAGCTGACTCTTCAATTCAGTTAACTCAACAGCAGACATACGGTACGGAGCCATCGATATCGGCCTAGTACCAGGTACCAAATCAATCGAGAACTCAACTTCACGCTCTGGTGGTAATTCATTCACTTCTTCAGGAAACACATCAGGAAAATCACACACCACGGCTAGATCGCAAATCACCAGTTTATCTTTCGCCTCCAAAGTCGCTAACAACACAAACGACTCTGCCCCATCTGCTACTGCCTCATTCACCTGCCTTGCTGATAGAAACAAACTCTTTCCTTCCTCAATCTCAGGAAAGATCACAGTCTTATCAAAACAGTTGATATAAACTCGGTTAGACACCAACCAGTTCATACCCAGGATAACATCAATCTGCACTAGTGGGAGACACACGAGGTCCATCCCAAAGTCTCTACCAAAAATACTCAAAGGACAATTCAAACAAACTGAAGTAGTAGTCACTGAACCCTTCGCAGGAGTATCAATCACCATACTCCCATGTATCTCAGATATCTCTAATTTAAGTTTCACAGCACAATCCAAAGATATAAAGGAATGAGTCGCACCTGTGTCAATAATAGCTACAAGAGGAAAGCCATTAATATAACACGTACCTCGGATCAAACGATCATCTGCAGAAGTCTCCGAACCCGATAAAGCAAAGACCTTGCCTCCCGACTGGTTCTCTCTCTTCGGCTTAGGACACTGTGGACTGATATGACCCACTTCTCCATAGTTGAAACAAGTCACAGTCTTCAACCGGCACTCTGCAGCCAAGTGACCACCTTTTCCACACTTAAAACACTTCTTCTCATTACTGGTACACTCATGGATACGATGTCCAGCCTGACCACATCTGAAACACTTAGCAGGGGCACTGGAGTCTCCCCCACTAGGCCTCTTCATCCCACTCTGTCTCTGGAAACCTTTGCCAGCTGCATACGGTTTCCCACGATCATTCTGATTCTTGCCTTTCCTATCAACCCTCTGCTGATAGCTCTCCGCTCTGGCCTTGGTATCTTGTTCAAAAATCCTGCAACAGTCAACCAAATCAGAAAACACTCTAATCCGCTGATACCCAATAGCCTGCTTGATCTCGGGACGTAACCCGTTCTCAAACTTCACACATTTCGAAAATTCCCCAGTAGCCTCGTTATAGGGAGTGTAATACTTCGACAGCTCTGTGAACTTAGCAGCATACTCAGTAACAGACCGGTTGCCCTGCTTCAATTCTAAGAACTCTATCTCTTTCTTTCCTCTGACATCCTCTGGAAAGTACTTCCTCAGGAATCTCTCTCGGAACACCGCCCAAGTGATCTCAGCACTCCCAGCAGCTTCCAACTCAGTGCGGGTAGCAACCCACCAATCATCTGCTTCCTCTGACAGCATATGCGTACCGAACCTGACCTTCTGGTTATCGGCACACTCAGTCACTCGGAAGATCCTCTCGATCTCCTTCAACCACTTCTGAGCACCATCTGGATCGTATGCTCCCTTGAACATTGGAGGATTATTCTTCTGGAACTCACTCAGTTGACGAGCAGCTCCCATTCCCACAACATTCGGATTTCCTCCAAGTACTCCAGCTAGCATACCCAGAGCCTCAGCAATCGCAGCATCGTCTCTACCTCTTCCAGCCATCTCTATTCTGAAAACTCAACAAGCTAAAACAATAAGTACTGATAGGGTTACACAACACCTATCACGTACAGGGAAACAGAATAATTACGACTCGACTCGACCGACTATGCTCTGATACCACTAATGTAACACCCTTCTAAAATACCCCAATATTTAATTAAATCAACAAAACATAAATCAGAGTAGATATGCAATGTAAGGGTGTCACACTTGACACTTCACACCGTTTTCCAAAATATCCTGTCATGCTCATTTATTTAATCAAAATAAAACATTTGCATAATTCGCAGCGGATAAAATCTGACAACAATGCAAAACATGTAACACATTACATGTAAACTTGTTCAACAATCAACAATGAAAAACAAGTAAAACATCCCGTCCCGATGTTACATCTACCAGAGCATGACCCACTAAGGAACTACACTAGACTCCAAGGACTAGCTTCTACTCAATCACTGCTCGTTACCTGAAACATAGTTGTAAGGGTGAGTTCCTCAATCGATATAATAAGCATTATAAAATATCATGTAATGCTAAGTAACTTAACGCATTCATCACCCAAATCAGATTACACATTCAGCAATGGTAACATCAACTCAAAATCATATTCAACACAAACACAAAACACACGTATAATATTGGAATACATCCATTCATATTATACGCCATACATACATTATGCAATGAGACTCCATGCATGCGGTACCGACTATTCGTGAACATATAGTTCAACCTCACCGATCAAATCCAGATACGTCTACCAAGCTCACTAGTCCCACTCATTTGAGACCTAGTGACTCACTCACTAATTCCTCACCATGGGAATTAGCTACCACCCCAAGGGCTATGATATGCACGCTAATCACCTAGCATGCAAACATCAACAACAATCCACAACAACTCACTCACTAATTCCTCACCATGGGAATTAGCTACCACCATAAAGGCCATAATATACATGCTAAATCACCTAGCATGCAAACATCAACAACAATTCAAAATAGACATATGCTCACACTCTAAGCCATAAACAGTCCATTCACAATTGCATACATAACAGATACATTCACAGTATTATGCATACCATCATACATCATCAGTATGTTATCACAAAATCATATCATGTCATGCCAATTAATAATCACAGTATTAGCACACTCTACTAATACCTACACTGCTCAAAACAACGGGAAACGATCCCTACTATATCATACATCAGCTAAAATTACATTACTCAGCTGAACAACCAAAAACTGCACAACAACAGCACAGAAAAATCACAATTCTGCCCATACGCGTATTGCCTAGTCCCATACGCGTATGGCCCATTTCTCAGCCAATCCCATACGCGTATTGCCTGCCTCATACACGTATGCTACGCGTACCACATCCTCATACGCGTACCAACAGAGACAAAACTACGTTAAAAACATCATCTTCTTCATCCATACGCGTATTGCCTAGTGCCATACGCGTACCAGACCATCTCATACGCGTATTGCCTAGTGCCATACGCGTATGACCAGAAACCAGAATTCCAGATCTGCTATGGTTTTCTCTGCTACGAGATTCTCAGATCCCACCTTCCACATTCCAATTTTTACACAACATTCATTCATTTTGTCTAACACAGATCATACACATTCGATCTCACAATTTCTAACCTTATTACCTCTAATTCCTACGAATTTCCTCAATCATACTCATATCTCATTCATCCAAAATTTCACAATTTCAACATTCATCATCTAATTAGAGTCAAATCAATGGTTTATCACTACCCATTACATGTTAACCCATAATACCCATTAAACGACGATAAACCCCCCTTACTTGAGTTAATCCGGTAAATCTCTGAGCTTCAAGCTTTTCCTTCCTTCAACCCTCGTTCTCTTGCTCTTCCTCTTTGCCTCTTTCTCACTTCTGTCGCTTCTCTGGTTTTCACATGAAAAAAACCCTTTTTACCAAATGGAACTCTTTATATATTTTCCAACTTATTATTCCAATAATAATAATTCCAATAATAATAATTCCAATAATAATAATTCAATTATTTAATTAAATTAATAAATATATTATTAACTTATTAAAAATAATTATCTTATTTTTATCGGGGTGTTACAGTTGACACACTTCTTCACTTTTGTAACACAACTTTCTATAGGTAGTGGCTAACTCATCAAAGGTTACTTCATCATCACTTGAGTCTTCATTAGAACCCCATCTTCCAGTCAAAGCAGTCACAAGATTGGCAGACTCTTCTTCTGTTTCACTTTCATCAGACCAAGTAGCAGCAAGACTCTTCTTTTGTTTCTTAGGTAGGTCCCACATTCAGCTCTAATGTGTCCATACCCATCACATTCATGGCTCTGAACTCCTTTTCCTTGTTTGGACTTTTCATCAGATCTTGTTCTTCTTCCAGCATCATTGGACCTACTGATGTCATATGAGATGTTGTAGCGGGGTATTCGTTACCATTAGAGATATTGACTAAATCCAAGGTAAACCATACAAGTCGAGTCGTCACCGCACTTCTATTTATCCAATGGAATGGTTAGAAAGCGAACAAAAACCTAAAAGTTTTATCGAATCAAAAACTAGTAAAAATGTCAGAGATCTGGGTAAGGGGGTTGGTTATTCAATGGGAAGGTATTAGGCACCCAAAGCATCCTAGGTACTCCTAGGGAGCCCTTTTCACATTTGTTGCAAAGGTTGTTGTTTTTTTTTTTTGAAAATTTATTTGTGCAAACATGATAGAAGGGATGAGAAAAGCGTGTATGTTTATCTAATGTACTACTTACTAAAAGAAGGGTCAAAAGAAAATGACTCGCACGGACGTCGCATCCACTGCATACGTATCTCATCTGAATCTGAGAGTCAGAGTCTTCGTAGCTCGGCTACCTATGGGTTAAAGAGGAGTGTGCTCGCTAAGACATCGCGTCTTATGCCTACTTATCTCATCTGGGATGAAAATCAGAGCAAAACGTAGTTCGACCACCTATGGGGTAAGGGTTGTGTTTTGGGGTGAACGACGTAACTACGCAATCTACCGGATGCTCGACCTTTGGAGACTTACTCGCCTGTAGTAGAAGGAGATAACGTGTTCTTAGGAGAAGAAAAATCAATGAGTTTGGGGTGTTTAGGGATGCTCATGCAAAAAGGCAGTCCTAGATGAAGGAACCGCGCTACCTTAAATGACATGCCACGAGAGGCTATGCGAAACCTAAGAAAAGCGGTAAAATGCGGGAAAAAATAAAGGTACCACGCGGATAAAGATCCGAAGCAACATCAATTATGAAATAAGAAAACCGAAGACCCTTCCAAGCTAAGCACCATCAAAGAAAGTCAGTCAGTACAGGTAATCGGAATAAACCTCCAGGTGGTACCCCACAAATAAAGTGGAACACCAAGCAAGCTATCCCTGCAAGAGTATGTGAGCCCTCACAAACACTCAACAAACAGGTTAGAGTAATATGACGGAATTAGGAGAAAACAATGCCATAACAAACACAAAAACAGGTTAGAGCAAACAGGAAAAAGCAACTACTGTCGCGATCGCTGCTGCATCGCCTAGCGAAAGCTTAGCGAAGCTTCGCTGCGTGCTCGCCTAGAGAAAGTGCTAGCGAGCGTCTGCGGGTTCTGGATTTCCCATTGATAACAGTACGATTTTAGGGACTTCAAACCCTATGGCATCCATCTACAAAATTAAGTGATCAAAACATTCAAGGTATTGTTTACACATTCATGCATATCTAAACCCGTGGGCAAAAACTGAGCGATACCTCACACATTCAGAGTATTCAAATTAAAAACATAGAGTAATGGGGATAAGGGCAAACCTGATTGGAGAGACCGATAAAACTCGAAAGGCACGGCTGGGTTTGCAAGGCAATGTCAGGGTTTGCGGGAGACGGAGGCGAAAGTGTGTGAGTCCGAGTGAACCTTTCAGAGTTGCCTGGAGGTTGCTGCAGAGTAGTTCATAGGTTTCCTTTTGCCTCTTTTCTCTCTTTTTTTCTCCAGGGTTTGTAATAGTCTCCAGCCTGTTTTTCTCTAATAATCTCCTACCTCCCTTTTCTCAAATGAAGCTCTGGTATTTATAACCTAATATTGGTGGCTTGGTGGGCTCAGAGTCAAGCCCAAAATTTTCTGTTATTTTCTGAAATACGCGCGCTTTGCCTAGCGAAGGATCTGCTCGCTTAACGAGCATGACAATTCAGTTTGCTTAGCGAACCCTGCTGCTCGCCTAGGGAGCATGACAGCTCAGAGGCAGATTAACGTTTTAACTGACGAATAGACCCCATTTGAACCCGTTGGAAGTATCTCAAGCCATTCCCTTGTGTTGACTGATCATCTAAATAGAACCCACAAAGTGTCTTAGATGATACTCAAGCTTCAAACAAAAGATGTTAGTGACACATTTTTGTGCTTTTGGTTAGTAAACAAAAGTAAGAGAAACAATGATGTATAATTCAAGCATGCTTGGTGATCTCAAACCAATCACAAGGAGTCCCACCCAAAGGCAAAGGGAACCAAGATGCTAAAGATCCTTGAGGCAATGCAAATGCAATGTTATGATGCCATGAGGGATCTTAGGGTCAAAATTGGGGTCTTACAGATGCCCCTATTTAAGGTCATTCTAGCCGGAGAAGTGAAGGTTAAAATCTTCGTCTCGACGGGGTAGAATGGGCTTAAATAATAACAAAGAGACGAATTTTGGTCCCTAAGAGACCTCATGATGCAAATGTAGGTATGAAAAATGGTAGCACTCTGTGGAGATATGTGTCCACAAAAGCAAAGAAATCAGAAGCCACTAAAGATCCATATGAGCAATTCACTCCATGGGACCAAGACCCTGGGGACTCTCCTGGGGATAGAAAAGGGATAAAAATGAGAGAGCAGGTCACGACTCAAAGCGTGGGGAACAAAATTCCAAAGGGAAAAGATCCAATGGAAAGACTCGAGCTGACTCGAAGATGCATGTATTGGGGAATATGCCAATACAGCAAAAAATTATCCACAGCGGATACTTCGGATGAAAACAATCCACTAAGGGACTTCGCTGGGGATGTCCACAAGGACACTCCTGGGGAAGCAGCGGGACGAGGTATTACCGGATACTGGGTAATAAGCTCAAGGAGACATGTGATCTGAACGCCAGGTATGAGGGTGAGAGATACAACATGCTCAGGAAGAGATGAATATCCAAGACCGGCATAAGGGTGAGAGATATCAAAACTTCAAAACGTCTGAGGAAAACCTAAAAGGTATACTTCAACTCAGGGATTCTGACTCCACAGGGGACAAAAAGTCATAATAGGGAGCAGAGAGGAAGGAACACCAGGGATACCGGTTACTGGGCATATAATAGGTGACCAACCAAGGCGTGAATTGGGGAATATTCCCAAAACACTCATCATCCAAAAGAGGGATAAAAGAAAACTCGATTACATGATGGATATTCTACTCCACAAAGGGGATACGAATCTTACTCAACTGGGGAAGAACAAAAGGCTTCAGACCCGAGAGTGCATGAGATATACTATCTATTACCGTCAGAACATAGATAATATACTCGCATGGACAATTATCCACAATCGGTTACTGGGTTAATAAAGGATAAATCGACAGAAAATAAAAGGCATCGGGATACCGAAACTAGGTATATAATGATGACCAATTTAGGGGAGAAACAATCGTTACCAACAACAACAAGGTAGACGAGAGATGACCCGCTGGGGATAAATTGTGTAATCAGGGCAATTATCCAAGCAGATGAGGGGATATCATCACCGAATATTGGATGAAGATAACTGTCACCAATTAAAGATGAGCAAAAATAGTTACTCTGCAAAAAGGGAAGAAATAGGGTTTACAACTACCGGTATGAGGGTAGAGAAACACAGACTCCGCCGGGGATAATAATTACTAATTATTGAGCAATTATTCATTTACCACGGGGAAACAGGAAAAGAGTCTCAAGAGACCGATCTAGGATCAAACTAGATAGGCACACCAAATCAAGATTTGTCCCAGTGAGGATATAACTCAATGGGGAAAACCATCCCAGTATATGTGTTGGGAAGGAACAAAAACAATCAACATCCACGAGGATATAACCCGGTGGGGAATATGGAAGAAAGGATAGACGCTTTCTGTCTATGGAGCTGACTCTATATGGAGAGATCAGACACACACGTCTGCTTGGGGAAGTATATCACCAAATAGCAGGAGACAACAAACAACGATATATGGAAAAGAATGCAACATGAATATTTAAATGTTATAATTCTGCATGTATGCGCGTGGTTTATGTATGATGTATGTTGACAAACAGACATATTTAACATAACCAGGTCCAGGAATCAACCACCCGGTACTACATCTCAAGAGAGAAATCCAAGTTCACCGGAGAGAATCCAATCTGCTGGGGATCAGAGATACCAGGAAGCAAAGAACTCTGCAGGGGACGAATCATCAATCATTCCAGCTGGGGACGAGAGTTATCACAGACAAGGTCCATCACACCAACAACTCTACTGGGGAATCTATCCGAGGAGATAAAGGATTTATCGGGATCAACCACCAAATACCGCTCTTGCCCAAAGAGATCCAAGCTGCTGAGGAAGAAAGATTGCTACTCTGCTGAAGGGAAGAGAGGTGACTCTCAACAAGCAATCCACTTGGTAGGATAAACCACAAGGGGTTCCGAAGGGAGGAGATACAGTCATGCCAGGAATATGGACAAAAATCTTACCCTGTTGGGGATCGTACCACCCTTGGGAGAGCACTGAGGATCTCCTAAGTATCCTTTCGTCATTGTGAATGTTCACTTTGTTTAAAAACAAATTATAAAAAATTTGATCGTTTAAAACAATGATATTTTCTTAATCAAAACATGCAAAACATTTGTTGAATAGAAACAGATAAGAGTGCCAATAATTGGGTAAACGGCTCAAATTTATTTGATAGAATGGTAGTCTGCGAATGGCAAGACTCCATAGATCCTTACAAATTTGAAATTGGTGATATATATTGGAAAAGGGCTACATTGAACATAATGACCATTTCTCCACCAATTCTGAATCCGATGTATTTGAAGCTTTGGTTGATAATGAGCAAGGATTTCTGACGGATGACAGTTGTAGAACAAAGTCTTGTCAGGATGCAGTTACTTGCCAAATCCCTA